>NC_090937.1:1551432541-1551741187 GCF_040938575.1 Ambystoma mexicanum | reverse complement strand
ACAAAGGGAGCAATGGGTCATAAAATACCACTAGGGCCTTCCGAGAAGGACCAGGGGGACAGAAAAACAATGTATATTTTGTATGTATATGTTCTTGGTGCTTGACAGTGTCGAGTCGGTTTCAGGGCACTTTGCAGATCCTGCGACAGAGTTCAAGACGGGAGATAGATGCGAGTATCAGGCGGCAGGCAGTTTGGCGAGCGAGGCTGGATGGATGACTGCAGGCTGGTCTGCATGGCGACTTGGGGTCTGGAATCATTGGCCCGGTGCTGGTTAGTGGGTCTGAAGCACCGGTCGAGGCATCTCGGCTGACTTTAGAGACTGCAGTGTGACAATAATCAGTGGTGCAGTCGGTTGAAGCTCATGGGGCTCGACTGGCTCACAAATGTCCTTTAAGGCGGATGCTGGTAGATGATTGTCGATGCACTCCTGCTAGCCTCTTCACTGGGCTACAGTTGTCCTTTAATACATATGGCGCAAAGCTGAGGAGAGTGCTGCAGGCATCGACCTTGTCCTTGGTTTGGTTCAGAGACTCTCTGGCACTTCCCATCTTGGAAGCTTACATGAAGAGCCTTGCAGGGCATGCTGTGTGCTGGCTGGGGACCGGTTCTGGAGCTGCTGGAGGGTCCTCTGGATTCAGTATCTCCTTATGTTCCCTGAGAGATGTTTAGGGCAGGGATCTTGCTTCCCTCTTGATCATCCTGGCCTTCCTTCACTGGCGGAAATTATAAGGCATACTCTACCTTCAGCCAGAGTCCAATGTTGAGATCTTCTTGTTACTCCTTGCAAAGTCTTAAGATCATCTGCCCAAAAGAGGGGCTCAGTCCCCTTTTAAAGTGAAATGGGCCACAGTGATTGGTGAAGGCTATGCCTACTATAATGAACCAATCATGGGTTCCCACCAATAATCTCCTGTATGCATGAGCAGAGTACTTTGCAGCAGAAAAGGTAAAGGGGTGAAAACATGTACTACTAAGTCACACCCATCTTCCTGTCTGTTGTGGATCAAAGGGTCTCTCTGTTAAATTGAGCTTGCTGTGGTTCCTGATTAAAGCAGCAGGTTTCCGCTGGGGGCTTGGTGTGGGAGAGTGGGGCTGGAATGGTGCATAGGGGAGAGTCGGGAAGCGGCAGGGAGGACTCAAAAAAAAATGGCAGAACCCGGCATAGAGTCACAGGTGGCTGGGAAAACACATTCGATCCTTTTTTTTCGATCCTTTGGCTGGACACCGGTTAAAGAAGGGGGTGGGGGGGTGGGATATGGAAGAATTTCTTTCTAAGTTACGACATTCTCTATCTCCTCCTATTAAACCTGTGACATGCCAGAAAACAGTGAGGAATATCCAGTTCACCTGGCTCCCATGCATACCTCAAATCAAAGAAAAGTCCCTTTGTCCATGGACCATGCTGAACCCTAATTCACGATTTGTGATCTTTCACTTTTATGACATTCAAGGTGAATATGAAAGGAGAAAGTCCTTGAGGTGTTCATTGTGCCGGTCAGATAGCACAGCGAGTAAAGCGCATGCTTTGACATTCTGCAGAGACTGCCGACGCAGGCAGGGCCAAACTCAGCCTTTCACCTTTCCATGGGTAATAATAAGCAGTGCTCAGATGTCTGAGGCTTCGTAGCACTATATAAATGCAAATTATTATTATTGTGCGACATGGCTGTTGCAAAGCAGAATTCTTGGGCCTGTGACCTCATCCCATGCGTCCTAATCCGTGCACATTTGTCACACCTTTGTATTGTATTTGATGGCCTGTTTTGTTTTTCCCCAGGCGCTTTGCTGTGGCACCCCCATGAGTTAGTGCATTTTAAAACATAAAATAAATAATCAATATTTATAAAATGATGTGTCTGTATCATAACCATGGTGAAAAATAATGGCCCCCATTACTAGACCCAACCGCTGGTCCTAATAGTCTAACACGCTAAAGGGGGGCTCACGGAGGGAAGGGGACCAACCCCATTGATTGAAAGGACACAAAAGAACTATGCTGATGCCAACCCAGGGGCAAACTTAATTAAGCATCTAAATCACGACTTTGTAACTACTTGCACAACTCATTTGACTTTTTACCAAATTGATTATTTGTCAATTGAAAGTAATTATTCATCAAATTATCAGATGAAATGCTCAATGATGCCATCAAGCTCAACGTTGCTTTGATGTCATTCCTGTGATATCATTCGGGCTCAAGGGTCATGTATTGACCTCTCCTCCACCCCTATGCCTTCGATCACATTGTTTTAGGTGCATTTTTCCCATATTTGCTGAATTAAGTGACCTGGTACTGTCTGAATATGTTTAAAGGTATGCATTCATAAATGTGCTCAGGTGTATTTTTCTCTATCAAGGATGCTTGTACAAACCTGCGTTAAAAATGCCCAATATCATTCAATTCCAATGATCTTTGATAATTCTCAATTAGAAACAATCAACTAACAGCCAAGGATCATGTCCATGAGCTCTTTATCCACCCTGATGCCGTTCTGCGCCCGTCGCTATTTAAACAGTTGCAGAATAAAAGTATTAAAATTCAGTGCCCTGAAAGGAACCGGAAACCAATGTGTTCAGATCACTTAACTACTTTCTTTGGCAAATATAGGAACCCAATGTTCTGGGCTTGCTGAACATAAAATTTCCACAAAATCTGCCTTGTGTAAGTGATTGAAGCAGGCAATTTAGACGCCGCCAGCCAAGCTCCCTCACTGAACCAATGACTCCTGATATCGAATAAAAGACCCACTGAAAACGACATCATGAAATATCACAGTTATTCGTGCAAACGCTCCTGTGAGGGCACAGTGAGTTTAGAGAGCGGGAAAAGCAACCGTACAGTATGCGGTTTGACAGATCTCTCGGCCGGGCCAGCAGATCAGACGGGTTCCTAGGAGCGCTTCCTTTACGTTTCAAGATGGCCGTTCAATTGCAGGGACCATATCACATTAGGCTCTTTGTCTGAAACTCATCAGGTCGGTGGGCTGAAAGCACAGAGCAAATCAAGCTTACCCAGATCATAGCCATTGAGAAGAAGCGCTTATTGGGATGGACGTCGATGAACTCTACGGGGTCTTTACTGTCGGGATTTAAGGACGCATCCTGGACAATGTCTGTCTGCTATGATTACCTCTGTATAATTCACCTTCAATTACTAACAGCATGTCTGGCTAAAGCATGAACTCTTTTTTTACACTTTTGATGATGTGCACACTTATTGCATCTGACTCACTGACTGCTTCTGTGCCAACTATATAAAACGAACAATACAGTGAATACAGTGAAACCTGTGAAGTGAAGCTGGCGAATTGTGAATTGTGCTAACGTGTGGAAAACTTTCATTCGAGCAGCACTGCACTGCGAGCGAGGGACGCTCTTGCTGTGCTGGAACTTGGTTCCTGGAGGGGGCTGGTCCTGTCAAGGGCACGTGACTGCTCACGTGACTCGGCTCGAGTTTTTTACCGGAATACAGCCACCCTCGCGGCGTAAAGCCCTCTGGAGTTAAGCTCTATAGCTGTTGTGTGGCTGTTTGGTGGCGTGACTGGCTGGGAGACTGCGGAGGTTACCCTCTTTGATCCCTGCCGTGTGTGCGCTGACCCACGAACATCCATCGTTAATTAGGAAAGGACTGTTTGACTGGTTGCTGTACTGATGTTAATATACTGAGAGCGAGAATATAATATTGCTCTGTGACACAGGGGAATAATCTCTAGAAAAATCAAACTTTGGTGAGTGTAATCCCCCTCCTTTTTCTATATATTTATTTTCTAGTGCCCCTGTTGCTTTCTAGCAAAATGGCATTAACCTTGAAAACTGGAATGCCACCCCAGGAGAAAATTAAAGCTTGTGTTGCTGCGGCCCTCCAAACCCCGAAATCTTCCAAACGTTGCATTCAGCTGGTACGCGCGTCTAAATCTGCTTCTAACATAAGGTACTGTACCCCCATAGCGGATATACGTAATTTCTGTGAATGGGGCACTAAAATGGGTGGGGTGGTTGAAAAATTGCAAGCCTCCGTATCTAATAAGGGGCTATGTTCCAACAATGTCGAAGAAAAGGAAATAAACAGGGAGGTAGTTGATCTGGGAGATACACCCATTGATTCCTTAGTGGCCGCTGGTGCTTTGGCCATTATTGAGAACCAAGTGGAATTAAGAGGTGAGATGAGTGAAGGTGAAACTGATGACGGTGGCGAGTGTATTCCTTCTGATCACGAGGAAGTGGTTGATTTGGTGACTGGAACTAGAGAGAGTTCTCACAACCTATCCAAATCCCCAATGATGTTTTCTCCGTCGCCTAAAGAATCATCTGTGTTGTCTTGCTCCTTTATGAACCCTACTCCACGGCGCAAGCAAACTGCCCCAAATTTAAGCAATCATCCCTCTCATGGGACGTTCATTGTAGGTGTAGAGACTTCTCTACAAACAATGAACGCAGCCTTATTTTCTTTAACACGCCTATATGATTCTCTAGAATCAAAAATGAATGAGCAACAGGTGCTACTAGTTAAATTATTACAGAATCAAACAAAAAATACTGAACCTCTATGCGGCTGTCTTAAAAACAAATGTGAATGTGACCCATGTGTGAATGAAATGTGTGAAAAGATAGGGGGCAAAAAGTATGCTGAAAATGTACAAACTTCTGATGTACTTCTAATTGATTGCTCACAGAATCAACAAATTGTATTACAACACCAGACAGGGAAAGCAAAAATATCTGTACAATCTAATGGAATGGTGGGAAAAACTGATATAAAAGTGACAGAAAATGAGTGTGAGATGTCTAAACCTAGTTTTGAGTCAAGAAACAACAAAAAGGAGAATTGTATTGCTGGACAGAGATGTTCTAAGAAAAGCAAGTCAAAATTGAAGCATACTAATACTTTACCCCCTTCCTCTAGCGAGGTCTGTCAACCACTTAAAGATGCTGAAACTGTAAAAGACCCTGTTTCAGATAGTAAGGGGTCGACCTATCCTATATTTGAGAAACAACCTAAAAAAGCACACATTCTGATACCAAATGCTATAAAAAAATCCAAAAATGTTAAATCCATTCCTAATTCAAAGATTACTGGAACTAGACAATTCATACAATCATTATCTAAACCAAACTCTGCAATCACCTTGGCTCAAAAAAACATTGCTAACAAATATCGTGATATGCTACTGTTCAAAGCTAGTCAACCCAAAATGGCCAAAACAGCGTCTTTGACGTACGAACCTTTGGACAGTCTGGTTTTGATGAGCGAACATGTTAATAAAAATGTCTCCATGCAGAAAACAGTGGTATCAGCTCCTTTGATGAATGACATAGATTCCCAAGAGGATGACTCGACAACCAAACCAAAATCTGTAGAAATGAAATCTTGCGGAGAACTCTTGCCAGAAGAGCCTGCAAAATTGAAGAGTGTAGACACATTAGTATTGAAAGAATGGAAAGAAGACATAGAGAAATCGATTCAAAGAATTGTTTCCATGGTAAATAACACAAATACTAAGGTCTCTATGGAAAAAAACATGTTGAACACAATGGGTGCGTCTGCCTATATCAATAAACCAGCAAATCAAAAAGATCTTAAGTCGAATTCACTTATAAAAGGGGCCTTGAGAACTCCAATGAAAACTGTGACAGCACACCACTTAATCTTGCAGTGCCGCTCGCATCCGTTCCATGCATTTAATCTTAATAGACAATCAGTCATGAATATCCTTGCAGATGTACCGGCTCTAGAAGGTATATGCTCAGCAGATTTTGAGCAAATAGAGTTTCTACATCCAACTGATCTTTCTGTCGTAAAGCTGTGGATGAAGTCAGGCTTTATAAAAAATGCATTATGGCAAGCAAGATTGGATGTATATGAATAGTGCTTCATCCTGATAAATGACACATTGACTGATCCTCCACAAATATCTGCAATCAGAAATCAATATCAATCCAAATCCGGTGTAGATGTGCAATATCATTCTAGAAATTGTCAATCAGAGACAGTCTTTGATAATGAAAGAGTACAAAATGATATAGAGGAGAGACCATCTAGAAACTAACTATGCCAGCAATCAATCTCTCTCTCTCTATCATCATGGAACACGAGAGGGTTCAATCATTTGATAGAAAGCAAAGACAGCATATTGGAAAAATTTGACATCTTGGCTTTCCAAGAGATATGGCTAGAATATGCGCCTATCTGGGATAATCACACTATAATCTTAAATCCAGCAATTGTACCTGCCAAGGGTAGACCCATGGCTGGTCTAATGGTAGCAATAAAAATCAATCCGTACATTCAATTAGAATCATGGTTTTCCCCCAATAGCTTTTTGCAGTTGGTGAGGATAATAATTGACTTCAAAGTTATAGGGTTGATAAACATTTATTGGAACCATGCAGCCATCACTGATTATGAATTTTTCACGGCCCTTTAGAATCTTTTGAATATAATCTATCTAGATCCTACATGTGATCATGTTATTGTAACGGGGGATCTTAATATAACATGTCATGCGCGAGGGGGGAAATGCATATCCACAGCTGCCCAAAAATGGAATGCTCTATGCAAGTTAAACGGTGCCATAAGGGGGGATATTCCCCAACACATCACCTGGCACCGAGGTGCGCAATCAGCCATGATCGACTATACATTTGTAGATGAGCAATTGTTCAAGAGCATAACAAATTTTTCTATTTTCCCCCAACACGTTAGTGATCACGATATTCAATGCATGAGATGGTCATGGTCCGTCCTTGAGAAACACAATGAAAAATCCCTAGCAACGAATATGTCATTGAATTATGGGATGACTAGATTCAAATGGTGTCCAAAATCCTTACACATGCTAAATTATAACTTGATCACGAGTGAGCTGAAGAGAGTGAAGAATTGTCAAACTGATACTCAGTCCTATGTGGAAGAAATGCAAATGTTTGTTGTTAAAAGAAACAATACAAAAACAAATGGTATCAAGTTTATGCACACATATGATCATGAAGTTGCAATTCGGAAGGCACAATATAGAAAAGATAGAAGGCATGTGATGAATTTAAACCATTGTGATAGGAGTAAAATACTCAGAGCTTTAAAATGTAAATATAAAAACTGGCTGAGATCGAAACATGCGATCTTATATCAGAAAGATGCGGAAAACATGCTAGAAAAATTAAAATCTAAGAACTCATCCAGAATTTGGTCCTTATTGAACTATAAGCAGTATAAACAGCAATTAATACATCAATTAAATCCAATACCTCAGGAAGTATGGGCGTCCTTCTATAAATCCTTGTATGCTGACACAAATTTTAAAGGGGAAATCGCGGAACCTGCCAAGTCTCACGTTAAGGACCTCTCCTTTGACATCGATGACATACTGTTTCAGATCTCTAAGCTGTCAATCTCTCGTGCGCCAGGGCCAGATGGTCTGTCGAACTTTATGATAAAGCAGCATCCTATGGCGTGGGCCAAAATTTTTCTAACTATTTTCTTGAAAATAATACGGACGCGAAATTTACCTTGCTCTTGGAAAAAAGCAATAACCATACCTATTTATAAAAAAGGGGATCATGAAAAATCAGCCAATTACAGGCCCATCTCTTTATTAGATATTCCAAGCAAAATCTTTGCAAGACTGCTGTTGAGAGATCTGAATATATGGCTGAATGAGGGACAGTTGAGAGACCCTTATCAAACGGGATTTAGGCCGGGTATGGGAACGGCAATTAACCTGCACATATTAGAAATCATAAAAAAACAAGAACAGATAAAAGGTCAACCCATCTATCTGGCCTTCATTGATTTCCAAGCGGCTTTTGATTCTGTGTGTAGGAAATTGCTGGTGAAAAAACTTTATGAGGCAAATTGTCCTGAATATATTGTATTCTGGATTAAAGAATTACACACGAACACCACGGTGCAAATCAGATTGGCCTCAGATGGAACCTTATCCAATCCCATTTTGACTCACAGAGGTCTTAAGCAGGGCTGTATTTTGGCCAGTACCCTTTTTAATTTTTTCATGGCTGTCGTCCGGCATGAATTTTTGAACTGCAGAGCTGATGCTCCGCGAATTGGTGATCACCCAATACCTTGGTTATTCTATGCGGATGATCTGGTACTTTTGGCCAAAACTCCTGTGGGATTGCACAACCTTCTTGATTCCTTGAGCAGATATGTAGATGCAAATTTACTAACAATAAATCAAAAGAAATGTAAAATCATGATACAAAGCTCTAAGAGAAAAACTCCCCATGCAAAATATCGATGGGCAATACAAGACATAGAGATAGAAATAGTTACAGAGTACAAGTATCTAGGCATCCAATTTAATAATGATCCAGCTGATAAACCATATTACAGAGTGTTGAAAGAAAAACTTAAAACGGGAATAAATCAATCTAAGATAATACAAGCCAAATATGGCAAATTTTCCTTGATGCCTGCTGTAATGTTTTACAAACAAAAAGTTGTACCCATAGTAACGTATGCAGCAGAAACCAAAGCAGTTATGAAAAAATCTATATGGGTTAAAATGGAAGGCGAATTCTGGAAGTCAATATGTGGCCTTACTACCTCAGCATCAATGTGTCTGATAAGACATGAACTGGGCCTGGTCTCACTAAATGCAATCTATCTCTGGAAAATATTGAGTCTGTATCGTAAATATGTGATGGCCTCTGAAGATGATGGTGTGATGTATTTGATGGGAAAACACATGTTGAATACTGATAATTTGAATATTGCCAAATGGCGCAAGTGGTGTCTCTTGGCTATGATAGATGCAGGTATTGATGATGAGCTACTGGTAAATAATCCAGAAAGAGCAAAACAAAAACTATGGATGTGGGATTGGATCGAGACTAGAAATGCATGTGCTAAATTGAAAACCTTCAGATGTCATTCATTTGCTGTGAAAGAAGTCCACAAAATAGAGCAATACCTCATCAAATTTTCCCGATCCTAAAAGCAGATTCAATTATCTGAGATTAAGATTGAATGTTTTTCCTTCAAATGAAATACGATTTATGCGAAGGTTGACTACTAATGCGGATTGTAGATTTTGAAAGGAGTCGGGACAAGTTGAATCCTTAAAACATCTAATTGCTGTATGTCCTGCACTTATTGGAAAGAGATGTACCTTCTTTAAACATTTGTTTATCAACCAGGTCATCACTGACCATGAGATGTTATGGGATAAATTATATCATAGCCAATTGGTCAAAATAAATTTAGCTATACTGATGTTTGTGGAGGCGCTAAAGCTGAAAGATGGTACTAACATATGTTTGCTGGAAAATGTGTAACTGTGTAGGAAAAGATGGTTTAAAACATATCTCCAGAAATCGAATATATTAATGGACGAGAACTTGAGATGATAATGGGTAAGGTGAAATATGGTTGAGATCTCCTAAAATGCAGAATTTAGTGTGATTACTACAGGGAGCATGTAAATCAGGCAGTCTAAAATCAAATGAAATTTTAATATTCATTAAGGTTTATGTTGCAATTTATATTCTTCTAATGTAACAAATTTCATATGTAATGATTGATTTCCTTGCTATGTTCCATTCTGTGCAACGTGTCAACGTTTATAATGTATATTTTATTGTGTGTCTTCTTTTTGAAAGGCTGTTTTTTTTTTACAGCTAAATCAAATAAAGGGAAAAAAAAAAAACGAACAATTACACATTTTTGGAAAATGTGGAGCATTCTGATTGTTCCAATGACATTGATACAAACTACCAGCTCTCCAGTGCATACACTTACCAAACTGGCTCACAATGGCCCACAAGAGTGTCACGCGCTAGTCAGATCGACTGGCTCTTCATGCATTGCCCTTTTGCCTGATAAGCCAGTAAGAGCCAGCTAGTTTAGAGAAGCACGTCTGGGATTAGAGGGGCCAATATCAGAGGTACATTTTACTTCGAATATTCTGCACATAACCCCCTGTATGCCCTCGTACTATATGCTTCAAACTGTACCCATAATAGTCTATCCTATTAAGTGTACCCTCGTTATTCTAGCCTATTTACTGAAGCGATAGAACCTGTGGAGGGGGGTGTTGCATGTCCCCCTACTCCTGGGAGCATGGTTTCTCCCGGACTTGTGCCTAGGTCACATGGAGGCAACCAGGTGGCCTACCTAATAAAAGGGACGAGCCAGTTCCAGCTCGTCAGTCGATCAGAGCTGACTCCTGCGTCTTTGTTTGTTGACACCATGCTGGTGCTGCCCAGCCTGCTAAGGCCCTGTCCATGTGGCCCGGCATCCAGACGGCGGCCCTGCTGGGCAACACCATCCCAAGGGACTTGTACTGCCATGTGATCATGGGCAATTGATGCAGACTCGGCATGGGTGCCCCACGGCCGAGGCTGCTGTTTGCTGGGTGCTCCCATGTTCGCAGATCCATGGTCTTCCGGGTGGTCCCGGCCCTCAGTGCGGCCTGCCCGGAAATCAAGGGGCCCGCTTCCACATTGGCAACGAAGAAAGTGGTCCGGACCCCTGCTGTGGGCCTCTATTTTTATGTGTGGCTAGCGAAGCGGCATCAGCCGCATGTGAGGTGGAGGCCGGCAGTGGCCGCGTGTTGAAAGTGGCCGCGTGTGTGCAGCGACCCCCAGCGCCAGGACCCCATGCTCTCTCTGGAGTGTGGGCTGCTTGGTGTCCGCGTGCGTGAGTGGCGGCGTTGGCCACTGGAGCAGAGGAGCAACTGCTGGTGTCTAGGGCCCCGTGCTTTGTGACTGCACATCTGCTTGGTGCCCCCGAGATGGAGAGGCGGCGAAGTCAACCGCTTGGGGAGAAGGCCTGCAGCGACCCTGAGAAGGAAGGGGCATGGCCTGGAGAGTCTCAGGACCGCAGTGCTGACAGCGGGGTGCTGAGGCCAGCTGGGTAATCCATACGGTCTCTGGAGATGACCCAGGGAGCAGCAGCCGGTTCTCGCGTGCCCACTCCGAAGAGAGGACAAAGAAGAGCCTGCTCCGAAGAGCAAACAAAGAAAGTGGGTGAGGCTGCGTGTGTGTGTGTGTGTGGTGGCCCGGTCAGCTGCTGGTGGCGGTCCTGGGAGTCAGGGACACAGCAAGGAACATAGCAGAGACTACAGAGAAACAAAAGAATATGCAAATGGCCCTCTCAACATCCTGGGCCACATCAGCGGTGTCTTTTCGCAAGTGCTGCGGGTCGGAGCACACACCGAAATAAATGCAAATGGCCCTCCCAACATCCCGGGCTACTTTGCACATGGCCCTCCCAACATCCCGGGCCGCATCGGCGTTGTTTCTGGAAGTGATCTGGATCGGAGCTCATAATGAGAAAAAGAAAACAATACAAATGCCCCTCCCAACAACCCGGGCTGCTTTGCACGTGGCCCTCCCAACATTCTGGGCCACATCAGCAGTGTTTTCAGAAGTGCTTCGGATCAGAGCACACAATGAGAAAAAGAAAACAGTGCAAGTGGCCCTCCCAACATCCCGGGCAGCTGTGCACATGGCCCTTCTAACACCCCCGGCCGAATCGGTGGTGTTTAAAAATAAATAAAAAAGGGGTGTGTGGCAGAGAGCGCCGACCGAGGGGTGGAAGTCCTCCTACCTGGAAATTGAAAGGGGGAAAATAACATTGATGCTGAATGGGCAAAGAGGCACTATGTGTTCGAGGAGTGCCAGTATAGTGACAATGGCCCCTGTAAGAAACTCGGCCCAATGGAAGGTGTGCCAGCTGCGTGCTACAGGAAGGAGCGGGAAAGGGTCGCAGCTCTTTTGAGTTCTTGTGCGCCCTCTGTCACCAGCAGTGTCCGGCCAGCCGCCCCTGGGTGGAAGGGGAAGTGAAGTGAGTGGCCCGTCATCTCGCCACTGGTATCCTGCCACTGTTTGCCCCACTGTCTAGGGACTAGGCCGATGTGACCCCTGGTGCCCCCAGGTGCCAGACGTTGAACACTGAACAGGCGCCAGTAGAAGTCGGACTGGTCTCCTGCAGGCCTGCAGGTGCTTGAAGGGGACTCAGTCGTTTACACACAAGAAGGCAGGGAGCCCACAGTTACCGGACATGCTTAAAATGGCCCTGCCAAAATGTTGTCTGAAGCTGTGCTCCTGCGCATGTGGGTTTTGTGTTGACGGGTGCCGCGCGCGAGTGATCATGTTTTGTCAGTGGTGTAAGTTCCACTCACCCAGGTTAATAAAGGATGTGCTTGCATGTGGAGTTACCAACGTGTCATCAGTAACCCACCAACCCTGTCAACCCCATGGGTACCAAGGCTTAGGGGATGGGGTAACCTGGGCTCCTAAAGTGTGGTAAAAGTAGTTGCAGCTATATCCCTGCTATTATTGTTTGTATTGTGGTGTGATGTCATGTTTAAGCATTTGTTTGTTTTTATGGAAAAGGAGGAGTGTTGCATGTCACCCCTGGAGGAGTGTTGCATTTCACCCCGGTAGATCCCAGGACTTGTGCCTAGGTCATATGGTGTTAACCATGTGACCTACCTAATAAAAGGGACGAGCCAGTTCCGGCTCGTCAGTCGATCAGAGCTAACTTCTGCTTCTTTGGATGTTGGCACCAAGCTGGTGCCGCGCAGCCTGCTGGGGCCCTGTTTGCGTGGCTCAGAATCCAGATGGTGCCCCTGCTGGGCAACACCATCCGAAGGGACTTGTACTACCATGTGATCATGGCCAATTGATGCAGACTCGGCCTGGTTGCCCCCACGGCCGAGGATGCTGTTTGCTGGGTGCTCCCATGTTCGCAGATCCATGGTCTTTAGGGTAGTCCCGGCCCTCAGTGCGGCCTGCCTGGAAATCAAGGGGCCCGCCGCCACATTGGCAACGAAGAAAGTGGTCCGGACCCCTGCTGTGGGCCTCTATTTTTACGTGTGACTAGCGAAGCGGCATCAGCCGCATGTGAGGTGGAGGCCGGCAGTGGCCGCGTGTTGAAAGTGGCCGCGTGTGTGCTCCGGCCCCCAGCGGCAGGACCCCATCTTCTCTCTTGAGTGTGGGCTGCTTGGTGTCCGCATGCGTGAGAGGTGGCGCTGGCCACTGGAGCAGAGGAGCAACTGCGGGTGTCTAGGGCCCCGTGCTTTGCGACTGCAGATCCGCTTGGTGCCCGCAAGATGGAGAGGCGGCGGAGTCAACTGCGTGGGGAGAAGGCCTGCAGCGACCCTGAGAAGGAAGGGGCGTGGCCTGGAGAGTCTCAGGACCGCAGTGCTGACAGCGGGGTGCTGAGGCCAGCTGGGTAATCCATACAGTCTCTGGAGATGAAGTAGGGAGCGGCAGCCGGTTCTCGCGTGCCCACTCCGAAGAGAAGACAAAGAAGAGCCTGCTCCGAAGAGCAAACAAAGAAAGTGGGTGAGGCTGCGTGTGTGTGTGTGGTGGCCCGGTCAGCTGCTGGTGGCGGTCCCGGAAGTCAGGAACACAGCAGGGAACATAGCAGAGACTACAGAGAAACAAAAGAATATGCAAATAGCCCTCTCAACATCCTGGGCCACATCAGCGGTGTCTTTTCATAAGTGCTGCGGGTCAGAGCACCCACGGAAATAAATGCAAAAGGCCCTAACAACATCCCGGGCTACTTTGCACATGGCCCTCCCAACATCCCGGGCCGCATCGGCGTTGTTTCTGGAAGTGATCTGGATCTGAGCTCATAATGAGAAAAAGAAAACAATACAAATGCCCCTCCCAACAACCCGGGCTGCTTTGCACGTGGCCCTCCCAACATTCTGGGCCACATTGGCAGTGTTTTCAGAAGTGCTTCGGATCAGAGCACACAATGAGAAAAAGAAAACAGTGCAAGTGGCCCTCTCAACATCCCGGGCAGCTGTGCACATGGCCCTTCTAACATCCCGGGCCGAATCGGGGGTTTTTTAAAAAAAATAAAAAGGGGTGTGTGGTAGAGAGCGCCGACCGAGGGGTGGAAGTCCTCTTACCTGGAAATTGAAAGGGGGAAAATAACATTGATGCTGAATGGGCGAAGAGGCACTATGTGTTCGAGGAGTGCTAGTATAGTGACAATACTAAGAAACTGTAAGAAACTCGGCCCATTGGAAGATGTGCCAGCTGCGCGCTACAGGAAGGAGCGGGAAAGGGTTGCAGCTCTTTTGAATGCTTGTGCGCCCTCTGTCATCAGCAGTGACCGGCCAGCGGCCCCTGGGTGGAGGGGGAAGTGAAGTGAGTGGCCCGTCATCTCGCCACTGTTTGCCCCACTGTCTAGGGACTAGGCCGATGTGACCCCTGGTGCCCCCAGGTGCCAGCCGTTGAACACTGAACAGGTGCCAGTAGAAGTCGGACTGGTCTCCTGCGGGCCTGCAGGTGCTTGAAGGGGACTCAGTCATTACACACAAGAAGGCGGGGAGCCTACAGTTCCCAGACATGCTTAAAATGGCCCTGCCAAAATGTTGTCTGAAGCTGTGCTCCCGTGCTTGTGGGTTTTGTGTTGAGGGGCACCGGGCGCGAGCGATCGTGTTTTGTCAGTGGTGTAAGGTCCACTCACTCAGGTTAATAAAGGATGTGCTTGCATGTGGAGTTACCAACGTGTCATTAGTAACCCACCAACCCTCACTGTCACACCCATGGGTACCAAGGCTTAGGGGGTGTGGTAACCTGGGCTCCTAAAGTGTGGGGAAAGTAATTGCACCTATATCCCTGCTATTTGTGTTTGTATTGTGTTGTGATGTCATCTTTAAGCATTTGTTTGTTTTTTATGGAAAAGGAGGAGTGTTGCATGTCACCCCTGGAGGAGTGTTGCATGTCACCCCTCCTGGGAGCATGGTAGCTCCCAGGACTTGTGCCTAGGTCACATGGTGTTAACTATGTGACCTACCTAATAAAAGGGACAAGCCAGTTCCGACTCGTCAGTCGATCAGAGCTAACTCCTGCGTCTTTGAATGTTGGCACCAAGCTGGTTCCACGCAGCCTGCTGAGGCCCTGTTTGCGTGGCTCAGAATCCAGATGGTGCCCCTGCTGGACAACACCATCCGAAGGGACTTGTACTACCATGTGATCATGGCCAATTGATGCATACTCGGCCTGCGTGCCCCCACACCAAGGCTACTGTTTGCTGGGAGCACCCTGCCACTGTGTATGGCTCCGTTGATCCAGATGCCTCAGGGTGTCCCCTGCGGTGCGCCATCTGCGTGTTTGATCCATGGTCTGCTGGGTCAGATCCATGGTCTGCTGGGTGATCCCAGTCCTCAGAGCGGCCGGCCTGGAAGCCAAGGTGCAGGCCTTCACAGGGGATATTACCGGTAATGTCCCCCTATGAGGGTTCTATTGCTATTAGTACTCCGGCACCTTGTACCGGGGTACTAATAGTTTATTTTTCGCCAGTTTAGAAATGGCATGCAAACCTGTTTCTCAACTCGAGAAAGAAATGCAAAAAATATTGCCACCATAGACCGGGAGAAGGAAGTACACATTGTGTCTTCTCCCTTTGCATGGTGGCTATTCGCGCAATGGAGATGCACCGGGAACAGTACTGTTCCCGGCACAAGCGCGGGACAGAGCAGTTCAGGTAAGCAGGGTGGCGCTAGCGAGGGGTGTGGATGTGTGGAAAAGGTGGGTGCTCACGTTTGAATGTTGACGTTTATATGACTTTTATAGATATTGTATCATTTTTATGAATCTTATACAATGCCCTAAACCCTGAAGACGGACATAGTCCGAAATGCACTGGCATAGAAACACATTGGCGCTGAATTGTTGGGCGTACTTCAGGTCTCTCAATAACATTTTGGAAATTGGTTATACCATCATATCCATGGTCTATGGATTTAGACTGATATTTTAAATATTTGATACTACATCACAATCCTATTGCAACTCAATAGGAGAGCTTCACGTGAGTGCACTTAGAACTAGATTAACTTGAATAACAGCTGTGTGGGTCACCCTCTATCCCTCTCCCATTATAATCCAAGTAAAAACACTGAAGCATCTCTATTTCTGTGTGTATTCTGTAGCAGCAACCTGGGAGGTTTTGTTTCGGAGTGGAATTCACAGACGCTGATACCGGGTTCACCCTAATGAGACTGGCTCCCCCCTCCTTAATGCAGTTTGAATATTAGTGGTATCCAAACATTATATGTATGGGGTGGAGGATGTAATGATACCCTCAAGATGTATGACACAAGTTAAATTGACCCTGATCATCTCATTTGCTGAATGTACTTGTGGGTAGACTGCACCCCAATTGGGTACAGCCTCCAATAATTGCATTGATGAGGGAGCTAAGAGGTGGAAAGAGATCTGGTTGGAGATAATATGGACTTGCTTATCAATAATGAACAACGCCTTTATCCTTTATATAAGGCTTATCAATAATGAACAACGCCTTTATCCTTTATATAAGAGGTATCCCATTGCCCATTGAAATGTATACTTAATTTTAATCTTTGATGTCCAAGGAAACACTGAACTGTCATCAGCAGAAAAGGGAGACAAAGGCTATGGGTGTAGACATCCCGCTAAGGGCCGAAGCATCTCTTCGGAGGTGGTGAAGGACCTACAAGGCTCCCACACCCAGAGGAATGGCAGGTGCAGTTCAAGAGGGTATACCTGGGGCTGAAGGATGGCATAATCAGGGCTCCTGACCTCTGCTTGATTTATAATTGGTTTACCCCAGACTCTCTAAAGAGAAAGTAACTACACCCTTCCTCGCTTTCTCCAATATGACACTAGACAGACACAACGCTACTCATGTGAAAGGTTTCACCCGAGACAAATGCATGGTGATGTATGCAGATATGGTATCGCTCATATATGTTAGGTCAGCAAAATACCTTTGCGGTTTGGCACGACTATGGCAAGTGTCCCCTGTATTGACAATTGAGAGGCACAGTTTCAAAGTCCATGTCATCCAAGATTGCATTTTAGTTCATGGTTACTCTTTTCTGTGTGCCCTTTCATGAGGCCAATGTGAATTTTATATTATTGAGTTGTATTGACTTTTATTTTGCTGTTTATACAGACTTGTAGCAGGTATGCTCAAGCGTCACAGAACTACATAATTAAAGTATGATTAAAATAATCCAACTTCTTCATTTAAATGTGTTTCCTATTTGTAACAATACAGTAAGTACTCGAGCTGCAATGCTACAGGCTTATCCGAAGGTACATGTGAGTACATAAAGTACTCTAGCTGTTTTTAATTGGTTTCTATATTTTAGTTTAGTTACTCGAAGACGTCACTAAACAAGTACCAAGGCATATTGTTTCAGTCAGTAATCCCATTAGCATTATTTCTGAAGTTGTTTCAATACAAGCAAATATGATACATAATTCACAAAATAGAGCATTCATTATCAATCAGCATAAAATGATATAGTCTGAATCACCAATAGAACAGGTCATTGGCAACCACACACAAAACGAAAGTATAATTTGAAATATGTCAAATTCAATTCAAAATGTTATTAGACAAAAAAGAGTGCAACAAGATGTTTCAATGAGTATGCCAGGTCTTCTTAATGTAAGCTTAGTAATGTATTTTTCCTTAGCATGAGGGATATGCTTGGCATGAGATACGGGTTGTGACAGCCTTAATGAAATGTGTGGTACTGCCTGGACCGCCCACGTTCATTTCACACATTTCGTCCAGTAATTAAAATGTTAGGTTTAAAGTAAGTGGCCGTGTTATGCAGCTGTGAGGGGAGTGTGTGATATGAAGATGTTAGCCTCTTCCAGAGTGCCTGATATATTTTCATGTGGGATTTTGTTGCTGCAAAGTTTCACCAGCTAAAGAGAAGAGGTGAGCGAGCTTTAGCTAAACGCCACTTTTGTGAAGGCAGTAAAGTGTGGATTCTTCGAGAAGTGTACTGTAGCAGGAGCGCAAGCACGTGGGGGCTCCCCCCTTAGGAAATTCCAATTGTGTGATAGTCCCTATACATTACAGCAGGACTTTTGTTTTTCGGTGCCTCCGGCACTCCCGGGCACCCTGTACTGTACAGTATATAGTTTTTGGTTTTGATTGTATGTAGTACACAGTATAACCCATGCATTCAATATTTATTTATTTATTTTGTATTGTAGACGCTTTAAGGAAGTTTACTGAGGCTTGCTTGCGGGTTACAATACGCGGCCCAAGAAAGTTTGCTTAGATACATTCACTTAGATACATTTAGATACATTTGTTAGGTTACAGTTGTTACAATTTGAAACGTTACAGTTGTTATGTACTCTAAAACCAATTAACACTGTACCAATTCGCTATCCCATATTTCTAGTGCTTACTTCCTGCAATCAATGAAGTAGAGGATAAACCTCGCGGCTAATCGAAAATGGAACTCGCAAACAAAAAGTGACTAATTATGATTTACTAATTAACTATCACATAAAAAGTAACAACAATGGAGCAGGTCGACTCTTGGTTCCGATTCCATTAAGGGTCACTCAATTGATGAGGTTTTGACACAGTAGATGAGGCTCAAATCTTGCTCCCCAGTCGATCACAGGTACACCAGGTAGACTTTCAACCCTGTGGCGAATGCTGCTACAAAGAGTGATGGCTATCTGCATACCAATGCGCTAGACAGAATGCCTGCATCACACTCCCTTCCCCGTGTAGTGTGCCTGTGGCCAGGGAAACCAATGAAGGTGCAGGTGATTCCAATCCCATTGAATGGCAAGGAGCCACGCAGTGGCAAAATGATGAACAGCATCTAAAAGTGTTGAATGGCAAATATTTTTATTTTTAATTTTTTATAGTAGTTCAGTTTATTACAAATGTTTTATTACATTTCCTTTTAAAATCCCATTTTACATTTCCATTGCATTACATTAAACCTCTCTCCCTTCCAAACAATATCATTAAATCATTATCTCATTATTACAGTACTTCGAGTCCTCCAGTTCATTATTGTGATATACTCCTTCAAGTATTCCATGTTTGATCCAAAAAAAAAAACTCTATCTTTTGCCCAGAAAATCAATTACCACACATGTGCACATTTGATTTCTACCCAACGAAATTAATTGCCACCACTCTTCCATATCCAAACTTTTCAGAGAAAACTTTCCTAGAAAGAAACACCTTTCTATATTCAGTGCTCAGCACTCCGATATCAGGTGTTTTACTGACTCCACATACATTTTGCAGAAGCGACACAGGTTATCGAAGACTTTTTCATGATGTCTCAAGTGCATCATCTCTTTAGTTGGTACAAATTCAGTCGTAGCCGCAGAAACTGATCGCGATGATAGCGACTAGGAAACCTCTTCAGATAATTTGGGACACTTTTAATTGCTCGGGCTTCACTCATTAGATCCAATGACGACATGTATTTCAATCTTTTATTAATGGTTTCAATCCAGTCTTTCTCTTCACCGCGCAGGGTTTATTTTTGAGTGTCTCAATCAAAATGCCTTAATGATCTGACTGTTGTTGACATTTCTTGTGCCATTTGCTCAATAGTCCTGTTTACGTCCCAGATGTTGGTAAACATAGTATAGATATGGTTTTGGTGAGGATGTCACTGTCGCTTTTCGCAATAGTGACACTGTTTACCATAGTACTATTGCTTGCAATGACTGTAGCACCAATTCGTAGCGGATTGCTACAATCTGAACATATCTTGGAATACACAGGAACTTTGTCCAGAAGTAACCGTCCAGCACATTCCAGAGTGTCCAGCTTATATTTAAGCCTGTTTCACTTCCAAATGTTATTGTAACTGTGACCTTCTGCATGTAGAACATAATCGAGTGCCAGCCTGATGATCCGGAGCTTAGTGAGAACGCAAGTGGCATTTGTTTCATCATTGCCCAGCAAGATCAGGCAACGCGATGGGACCGGCCCCCTGCCTCGCTTTGGTCCTGATCGACGCCGGATTTATGATCTGCCTCCAGGCAAAGCCAGGGCCAAGTTGGACCAAGTTGGACACTGCTGTCTGCGGTGTCTGTGCCAGTAAGGACTGCCTGCTGTCTTTATCATCAGCCTGGACTGTGAGGGCCAGCGCTTTTCAACTGTACAGAAGTACATTGATTCCAACGAGTGCCAGCCCGCTCCTCCAGAGCTTAGTGAGAATGCCAGTGGCGTTTGTTTCATCATTACCTAGCAACATCAGGCACCGGGAGCGGACACACCCCTGCCTAGCTTTGGTCCTGCTCGTCGCCGGCTTTAAGATCCGCATCCAAGCGAAGCCAGGGCGAAGTTGGGCCAAGTTGGACACTGCTGTCTTCGCTGACCACAGCGGGCAGCGTTGCAGCCTCTAAGTGGGAAACCTTTCCAGGCCATGAAACCATGCACTCTACGACATCAGAGGTACTCGTTACCTTACCTGACATTACATTACCCAGAACACCTTTCTCATCCATCCATAAACCACACTGGTGTTTCAGATGTGAACGTTGTTTGATACTCTTTTGCTGCAATATTGGCAGGTTTCTCATTTCTTGCCCTGGTAATGCCACCATTTAGCACAGATCTTATTCACCCTGCTAATACAAGTAACCTCGCTAACCTGATCTATCCTTCTTCTACCCCTAAAATGTACATCTCTCCACTTCGGACTATGGAATGTTAGGTCATTATGCAACAAATCGTCAACAGTTCATGATATGTTTTGACATTTGGACTTACAATTCCTTTGTATTACAGAAACCTGGTTCCCGCCTACTAATACTATCATACCTGCTTCATTGTCTACTTCTGCTACATTCCTTTACCACACCCCTCGTATTTCTTCTTGAGGTGGTGGCACTGGTATCTTATACCATTCTTCTTTCTCCATTGTTATTCACAATTTAATTCTTCCCCATTTTTCTACATTTGAGTTTTCTTACTCAATTTTCTCTGCAATCTTTTCTACATCTTCAATTTCATTTTTATTGATTTATCGCCCACCGGGTTCTGTCACCTCATTTTGTGAGGATATTGATAGATTGTTGTCTTTTCTGATTTCCACTACCGTCCCTATTATAGTTCTTGGTGATCTCAATATTCCTCTTTTAACCACTCATCCAACTTCCATTTCTCTCCATTCTTGACTCTCACTATCTTACTCCTCTCTCTACACCCTCTTCTCATATTATGGGCTCTTGTTTAGATCTTAAGTGTACTTTACCTATAATTACATCTCCTGTTTCCTCTCTTCCAGTCTACCTATCAGACCACCATCTTCTCTTGTTCTTAACTTCTCCTGTCGTTTCTTCCTGCTCTATTCCTTCATATACCTTTCATCTACTTTTCCTACTTATTTTCGTTGTGATCCACATACGTTTAACACAACGCTTTTTATTTCTATTAGTACGTCTAAACTGGGCTCTCAAGCTTTATTTTCTAATCTGCCAGCAGATGAAGCTGCTTCTGCTCGTACCTCTTCACTCTCACTATCTCTTGATTCACTGTATCCCTCTTGTTAATTTCACCCATCATGTAAACCAATTCAACCTTGGTTATCTTTCCATCTTTGTGAAATGTGCTGCGTCCTTGGGCGCCTCGAAAGATGTTGGTTAAAGCTGAATACACTGTGAATTTACACTTCTTATGTATTTTATCATATATGATAATTGTCTTCTTTCAGCCAAGCAATCTTATTTCTTTGACCTTCTTCATTCACAGTCCTCTCGCCCTAGATGTCTTTTTCAAATTCCTTACTGACTGCTTTCATCTCCTATTCCAGATCCTCAATTCATTCTGCTCTCACTGCCACAGATCTTGCACTTTATGTTACTGCTAAAGTTTCTCCTTTCGATCAGCTATTGAGTCTTCTCGCACTCAGGATAGCTCTCTGTCCTCTGTTCCTAATTTGGAATCTCCTAAGGTAACCTTTTCTGGGTGCACTCCTATTACTATTGAAGATATTGTTTGTGTTCTTGTTCGTGTTCACCCAACTTCTTCCCCTTTTGATCCTATACCATCTGCACTTATTTCTAAAATCTATCACTCACTTGTCTTTTATCTTACAATTTTATTTAATTAATTATTGTCTATTCTTGTCTACCTTTCCTTCTTCATTCAAGCATGCTACTGTTATTCCTATCTTGAAAAAACCTTCTGCCGATGTATCTTCTGCCTCTAATATTCATCCTATATCACTTCTTCCATTTCTTTCTAAAATTCTCGAGCGTCTAAAACTTCTACATTCGTCTCTCAAAACTCTATTCTCCCTCATTTCAATCTGGGTTTCGCCCAGGATATTCTACTGAGTCTGATCTTCTTTCTGTCCTGGACTCTTTACAATCAGCACGTCATGCGAAACAGTCTCTGTTCTTAATCATTCTTGATCTTTCTGCCGCGTTCAATACTGTTGATCACCCATTCTTGTTGTCTGCTCTTTCTTCTTTTGTTTTTCAGGTTCTAATCTAGCTTGGTTTGAATCATATCTATCCCAAAGAACTTTCTCAGTCTCTTGGTCGGGTTCTCCTCTGAAACATATTTACTTACTTGTGGTGTTCTTTAAGGCTCAGTCCTTGGCCCTTTAATTTTTTCTCTCTATTGTTCGTTAGCTGGGGGTATTTCCTCTTTTGGGTGCTTGCATCACTTCTATGCTGATGACACAGCTTTTTCTTTCATTTCCACATTTCACTGACGATATTCATCACAAACGTAGTGCTTGTTTACTGACTATCCAATCATGGATGTCAGATAATTTTTTAGCTCTTAATGCTTCAAAAACTGATATTATTTTCTTCCCTTCTAGTTCCACGTCTTTGGATTCTTTACCTTCTTTTATCTCATTTCCTCTGGCTCAGATACCCATGTCATCAGTAGTTCATAATCTAGGTCTTTTTCTAGATTCAGATCTTTCTTTTAGCCATCACATCTCACTATCTGCTCCCTCCTGCCGATCCCACCTGTATAATATCCGGAAAGCCTGTTTGTTTATGACTTCCAAAGCCACAAAGCTACTGGTGTCTGCTTTAATTTTCTCACAACTTTTCAATTGTTCTTCTGCACTCTTTGGACGTCCTGTTTCCTGTTTAGCGCAGCTGAAATCTGTATTTTTATGCTTCTATGCATGTCCTTTGTCAATTGGCTCCTCGCAACTTGGATGGGTTTCTTTTCATCATTGTTTAAAGTTTAAATTTCTATGGATGGTTTTTAAAGCTCTTTATGGTCTCGCTCCTCCCTACCTTTCTTCATTCATCTCTTTTTATCTTCCCTCTCATTCTCTTCACTCTGTTTCGCACTACCATCTTGTAGTTCCTTCTACTCCTTGTGCTCAATCTCGTTTTCAATATTTTTCTCTTCTTACACGTTTAATTTGGAATGCTCTCCCTCTCTCTCTCCATTCTATTACTGTCTATTGATCTTTTCGGGTCTCCCTATGATTTCATCTTCTTTTACCTGGTTAATGAGGACTATTGGCTTCATTATGTGTACTGTTGTATAAAATAAAATAAAATACAAATACAAAAATGTGTATTTCAGTGTAAATTTCCCATATTTTGCATGGAGTATCATCCCTTGCAGGGCCAGTCTTTTCATCCTCACTTTTAAGTCCTGCATTAAGTTCCACTTTATAACAGATTTGTTGAAGAGGATGCCCAGATATCCAATTGAATCTGTGCTTTCAATTTGCTCACAACCTGCAGTCCATCGAAAGTTGAGCCCCTTTTCCCTGGGTTTGAGTCAAATAATTTTGATTTGTTTACATTTATTGTCAGCTCATGTCTTTTCAGGTACTCTTCAAGGTGGTTTATCTGCCTCTAGAGCCCAATCTGTATCATGCCCATTAGCACCAGGTCATCAGCATATATGACCCATGATATCCGGTGCCCATTTATGCTTGGTGGAAATATGTTACTATTTTTCAGTGCCGCTGGCAAGTCCGCTAAGTACGGTTTGACAATTAGTGCAGCTAAAGGACAATCTTGCCTTAATCCTTTTTCAGTTTTTATTTTCTCAGTAAGGTCTCCTTCGGCATTAAGTCTAATGCATATAGATATCTCGGAATGCAGTGCTATAATGGCCTATGGCCATGCCCCCAAGAATCGGGCCACTGGCCATTACCACCAAAATAGAATTAAGACATATAACAAGGATGTACAATACACCTTGCAATAAAAATGCTCAGAAATAATGTCCACGAGCAGACAAATTGTCAGAACACACCCCAGCAGCTACAGAACTTTGTTCACCTATGAAAATAGCTCTATATCAACTTTATATTTTTTCCTCTCCCCCACCCCGTTCCAGGCCCTCTTTCATCCACAAAATAACCCCAAATATATTTCCAGACACCTTTTCCTCGCTGCACTGTCTGTGAACAAAGGCCATGATCCGTCCATCCATTATAGCTACTTTTTCAAAATTATGAAGCACCTCACATTTTTAAATATCTAATGAGCGCGCGCCTCTCTAGAAAGTAAGGTGACCATTTGTCAAATGGCACCAAAGTTATAAGCTGGCCAAAAAGTACTATTTCTATAAGTTCAGCAACTTAACTAATAATATTACTACCATTCAGCATATAAACACCCATCCCTCCCTGATCATCACTTTATATAAATTCCACATTCTCACATTTATGTTTCTCATTCTGATATCCCATCACTATGAAAAATACATTTTTATAATATACATATATTCTAAATTGTGCTCTGACACATTCCTTTTTTTTAAACCCCAGTAAATAGTTTGTGTACTACACAACTATTCTAGGGTCTGTTTATGAAATAGAGTGTCTGCATACATCGCGCTGTGTCCGTACATGTCCAGTCTCACATAACACACATTTAATTATTCCACAGACAGCGCACTCGTTTCCAGACATTCGTGTGCATGCACCCGGCATCTCCCACTCAGCGCAGTCCGTGAACACCTGCTGCCACACACACCCCCATCATGAAACTGTGCCCATTCAGCATGACTGAGTGTCTGCAGACAGTGTCCATTACCGCGTGTGGGATGTTTTCATCCACGCATCGAAGCCCTACCACATCATTGTGCATTACTGACATAGGAAACATCATAATGGCCACCGGAAAGCATGCTGCTGGCCAGAAATCACCAATAATGCGCAGTGAAAACCTGACAGATAGGACACCATCCACTTTTGCCTCTGTCAGTGTTAATACAGGAGACCATTGCCAGCCCCATCCTTTGGCTGCCCACAGAGCAAAATCAGTGCAAAGGAATATAGTGATGGTCAAAATCCATTTTAATTGATGTCAAAAATTGCTAAAATCATGGCTCACAGAACCACTAAAAAGGTCCCACCTCCTTGTTGGGGGGTCAACATCATTCTCCCGCAAGAATCTACATGAATCTGAGGTCCACAGACGTGCACCTATATTTGAACAAAGTATAATTTGAGGACTGCTTACTGGTAAGGCAGTTGTCAAAAATGTCTGCAATACCGGTGCTTGACACTAACCGGAGCTAGCGATCTAAATTCTCACAGGAGACCTGTATTTCAAAAGCTAAACAGCATCCTGAGTTAGCTGAGACTTCAAAAGGCTTGCTGGTCAATGATAATTCTTAACACCTACTCTTCCCAGGCCCTACACCAACAGCACATGATATCACAGGGTCCTGTTGATTAAACGGGGAGGAGAGTTTCCCTGCAGCCTGGAGGAAAGAGACAATGGATGCCTTCAGCTTAATAGAATATGCTGATTTTGGGTTCAAACTGCTCTGGGGAAGGAAAGACACATGGGGCCTCATTACACGGAAGGCGGTAATCCAGGGTGCTATTAGCACCCTGGACCATGCCGGTAAATTACCGGCACCGCCTTGGCGGAAAGGGGATTTACCGCCCCATTCCAAGGTTGGAGGGGCGGTAAATCCCCCTTCCGCCATTGCCCTTCCCCATTCCCATTTCTGCCCCATAGGGCTCTATGGGAATGGGGAAGGCGCTAATTACGGCACCGCAATTTTGCGGTGCCGTAATTAGCTCCGAGGTCCCTTAGCGGGTTGGTACTTAACGCCTGCAAGAAGCAGGCGTTAATTCCTCCAACCCGCAAAGGGACTTCGTAGTACGGCGGTAAGGGTTAACGGTCACCGTTGCCATTAACGGTGACCGTTAACCCTTACCGCCGTCCGTGTAATGAGGCCCATGATCTCTGAGTCAAGCCAAGTTCCCGGGGGCGGGGGCAAACAAATGGGTGTACTGAATTGAGAGCAAATGTATGTTTTATTAAATTGCTTATGAAATATTGTATCAAGCTGACAGAAATGTACAATTTGGGGAATCTTAATATGAAAAATTCACTCACAGTTGAAGACGAAGTTGGACATTGTGGGATGTTCTGAGGCAAAACCCTGTATTTATTAATATTGTAGACACTGTGTTTATGCTAGGACAATGCAAACTTACAGTAATATGCGCAGAGAGGGGGTGTACCACCGCGGAAGATTTGATGAAAAACCAATATGGCGAAACCCACTAAAAGCGCAAAATGTTGTCATTTCTGAACCCAAGCTCTTAGAAAGATCAGGGTTGAACAGAGACCTGTTTTAATTAATCTATGATGTGTACATGTAATTTCAACAACTTGTGTATCTGGGAAATATGTGTTTGGGTAAAATTAATTTTCTATAAGAAACCAAAGGGGAGTGTTCTTTCCTTAAAGCCAAAAAATGATACCTGATGACACAGGATGACTCACTACTCCGTTCTCCAGTCAGAGGACAGTAAATCCTTTAACCTATCAGAACCTTTAGTGGGTTGGGCATAGAAAGTCAGCCTTCCCACCCACTTTCAAAAGACATAAAAAGAACCACTGAAAGCCAGATAGGGACTGCTCTTTCCACTTTCTCGCACAGCACTTTGCCAGACCAGACAATATCCAGAAGGACCATAGACTCCAGATAGACTCCTGAACTTGAAGCAGAGAGGCCTGAACCAAAAGCTGAATCCTTCTCAGCAGGTGTCAGAATCCAGCAACCTAACTAAACTATTCAACAGCCGGGCTGTGCTGTTCGCTTCTGGCCCAGAACCCGTGCCAGAACCAGACCAGACTGCTGTGCAGTGCCGACAGCAGACCCACACCAGACCGCTGTGCAGTGCCGATAGCAGACCCAGACCATACCGCAGTGAGCAGAACCAGCGGCAGAGACCGTCCCGTGGTGAGAGTGCAGTCCAAGGCCCATTCCGGTCCAAAAACTAGGAGTGAGTATCCAGCCAGATCTGTACAGAACCAATCTCTTAGTTTAAAATAATCTTATCCCATCAATTTCAACCTGTCCCGAAGTGCATAGAAATCGTGTGTCCATTCTGTGATTTCCAACCTGTCAAAGTGAAATTGTCATTCTGAAATTTTGGTTTTATTTCTGAAAATCTACCTCCACAAAACCGTGTATCTTTTGAACCGTATGTCCTAGGAGCGAGATTTAACTTTCATTTTAAAGCTAAGTATCTAATCTTTCCAGACCGACATCCCAACTCCTTAGAGATTTTCCGTAATCGCGATCGACGCACTCTGAAAAAGTGCCGCGAATTGCGAACTGGCTCAATTTCACCACTTGCAAAAATAGCTGCTTCTTGCTTTCCACTGCTGAAATTCATTTTCAACTGATAATCATTCCTGATTCATTGCTAGTGTTGACCTGAACTGATTCAAAGTAGCTGTCACCTACCCTGAATCTCCTATAGGAAATTAAAATCATTTTTAGCATATTTTTCACTTCATTGCAAATCACATGTAAAAGTCTTTGGCCTGTGTTTTAAAATCATCCCTGTTTCTCTAAGCTTGCTGGGGGAAACAGGAACGGAACTGCTTCTGATTGTATCCCTGAAAACCTGTGTGCCCTCATTTCCATCTCTTCATATTGCATAGGGGGGGAGTGAGGAAAAAATGATAAGATTATCTCTTGTTGAAACCATATCCAGTTTATTCTGTGCTGCATTCTTTCCATCATTGCTTTTCCTTGAAACCATACAAAGTAATCTCTGCTACCTTATCCTTTCTATACCAACTCCTGAGTAATTAAAGAATTGTGCTACTTTAATAATATCCACTGTTAATCACTGTCATATTCATAAGAGTGCTATCAAATATTAATTTATTCATAAAAGTGTGATATATATATATATATATTGTTTAATTTTTCAAATAACTCTTTTAATTTGCAAAACAAACCTACTTCTTGGCTCAGTGAGGTCAGGGGGATTCAAAGAGAGGGGCGTTATTTAAGGGTTCATCATCCAGATTTATGAACTTATCATAAAAAATATATAAATAAGGGCTTCCACTGGGCATCCCAGACTAGGTATTGACTTAGTTGGAGTGCTGAATTGAAGTCGCTTACATGCGGACAGTTTAAAACTGGATTTTCAGTCTATCAAATTATTTCAAATTCAAAGTGTACCCCTCCACAGTTCTTAAATCCATAATTACTTGATCTGTCAACTTTTACAGACCTCCTTTTGGCTCGTTAGTGTGGCGGTTTTTTACCACTGTTGGGGGTGTACCAAAGACTTAGGCTGCCCAGGTGAAATGCATTCAGCGCAGGGTGGTACTTACTCGTGAACAACCTGAGCAGTACCTCCATGCGCTGCCATACCAAATCCAACCACTCGGGTGCTCCGAGAAAGTCTGTTCCTTTGTTACAGAAAAGAAGTTAGCTCCCTCTACCCCATCTTCCTCAACCACTCCTGCTACCACACAAGGTACTCCTGTGGAGCACTGGATCCCAGCAGCTACTTTGCAGGCCATACATGAGGCTGTCGATCCTTACCTTTTGAGGGTCACAGTTATCTGCATATACTGTGAAACACTGCAGTCAAGGAACATGAAAATCACTGCCCACTACCTTATATTTAAGGCCTTTTGCAACATCTTCCCCTCGCCACCTGTCCCCCCATATCTGTGGTTCCTACCCCCTCACTCCTTACCCTTCCTTCCCTTCCCCACTAAGCCCCGGAAGAGCAGACTGGCATTGGGGGGGGTTCATTTTTCTCATTTGTATGTCCAACACCTACTAAGAAATAGTATACACTCCACATCTTCCCTTTTAACTTGGAAGCAAGAAAACACAGCGCAATACAGGTTCAAATCCTGTTTCCGGCCTTAGAAACCTCTTTGGTATTAAGCGTGTTATAAAGAAACCAATATAATTATAAATAATTAATTTGTAACATTCCAAACAGAAAATCTGATTGCCAACATCAGTGAAATACACGCCATCACTCTGAAAAGTATTCACACAATCCAATTTGACATTTTAATTCTCAAAAGGTACCATCCTTAAACCATGTAAAAGAAATCAGATACACCTTTATTGACAAGGTGCCGAGCTTCTTCCATTTGTGGAGAAAACAAATGTGCACATCTCCATATTTGCCTAAGATTGATTTGAGAAAAAATAATCTCACAAGCTGGAAACAGTTCCATTAGGCTTCTCAACATATTATCAACATATTCTTCATTGCAAGATGCAAAGATACTGACTTACATAGCCCAACTGTTACCTCCACAAGGCACACCAATAATATCTGGACATTTAAAATGAAACATACTCTTACATAATGGCAATAAGGTCACCCAGTTTCACCCACAAACTGCATATCAACAAAACTTCCACTTCTTCCAATCTAATAATAGCAGAGATGCCACCAGATTCAGTGTAACCCTTTAATGAATCTCCCACCATCCACACACTCTGCTTCTTCATAGCCATAGCTACAGACATCTTCACTGCACCCAACAAAAAAAACACCTTACACCCTCTTTTCCTGTACACCACAAAAACAGAACCAGATAGGCCGATCCCTCGATGTATGACTATGCACGTTCACCATTAAACACTTTCCATGCCTAGCACCTTTCAAGGACTCGGATGGCACGAGCGGATCCGGAAACTACTATTGTGTCGCAGACAAAATAGCAAAAGGCAGCTCTTCTGCCTATACTGGCCACAACCACCACAATAGAATTAAACCTGCACCATTTTTATTCACGTACAACAATGCCTCCATCTTACCTTTTGTCCACTTCTCCACACTTCCCAG
Organism: Ambystoma mexicanum; assembly: GCF_040938575.1. Taxonomy (NCBI): domain Eukaryota; kingdom Metazoa; phylum Chordata; class Amphibia; order Caudata; family Ambystomatidae; genus Ambystoma; species Ambystoma mexicanum. Next base: position 1,551,711,330 of record NC_090937.1, on the reverse strand, counting down.
GTCTTATTTCGGCCACAAAATAACCCCAAATGGTGCCTTTTTCTCCACAGCTCCTGTGGCCTGGAACAATTTGCCCTTGAAATTGGGATCAGAAAACTCCATTTGTGTATTTAGAAAAGGTCTGAAGACACATTTGTTTAAGTAATCTACCTCTGGTTTACTTGTTTCTTGATCTTACCCTTCTATTCTGCTTAATCACATCTCCCATCTGTTTGTCAGCGCCCTTAAGCCTTCGGGTCAGTGGTTTCTGCGCTATATAAATGTTAAATAAATAAATAAATGTGTTTTACACACTTTTTTCTCACTGAGCTCTCCGCAGTCAGCGTCGATGTCCGCGGACTTGGGGGCACCTGCAAACCTTTTGTTCACCTATAAAAAAAGCTACATATCAACTTCATTCCACTCCTCCACCCTTTCCAGGCCCTCTTTCGGCCACCAAATAACCCCAAATTTGTTTTCCAGACTTTTTGCTTACTGCGGTGTCCTGATTGGTCCAGAAGCATCTGCAGACTCTGAATCAGGAAATGAGTCTGCAATCTGGACCCAGATATCACACTTACTTACTTTTTGGCCATTTTTAAAAGACTACTGGGTGGAATTAAACCACATTTACAAAAGTACACTTTCGGGAACAAGCTGCCACTTCTGGGCCAAATTTTGTGATAATCCGTAACATGGTTTGGGCTGTAGACAGAAGCACATTTTCTTTCCATTGCATCTATGAGTATTTCCACAAATGTTGGTACCTCCCTATAACTTTGTCCCTCCTAGACGAAACTGCACCAAACTTCACAAAATCATTCAGAGCGGGCCACATACCCTTTTTTGCAAAGTTTGGTCAGAAGGCATCCAGGGTGGGAATAGTTATAAGCCACACAAAAAGTGCTCTTTAATGAGTTGAGCAACTTACCATAACTACAGGGCTGCTACCGTAGGCCGTTATATAGGTATGAATAACCAAAAAACACTTAAAAGCATTGCGCCACTCCTCATATGCCGTCACTCTTAGCTGTACTCCAATGCAATAGTTTCAGTTTATAAGTGGTGCTAAAACGGCACTTTATAGCCAAAACCTAAAAACACAACCACCACTTTCAAGATATATATGATGTATCTCTTGTTGCACGTCTGTCAACAAGGGCTGGGGTAGCTCTAGCAAAAGTACACCTGAAAAATGCAACTCTCACCTACATGGTTAGAGCGCTCGCTTTGACATCGGTGCAGAGCCTGCTGACGCAGGTTCGAATCCCGGCGGCGCCAAACTCAGCCTTTCATCCTTCCAAGGTCCATAAATGAGCACCACACACCCTGGGTAATAAGCAGCGCTCAGATGCCGAAGGGTTTGTAGCGCTATATAAATGCAAAAGACAAATAAAAAAATAAAATAAATGAACAACGATGGAGATAGTCAAAGACATAGAGTGAGATTTCGCCCAAGAAAGAGAAAGTGCTAGATCTGCATCATATGATATGTGGGGTGCAGCTAGTGACTTAAGACCACTTCAAAATAATTGACTAAGAAAATGCTTGTCGTATAAGTTCTTATAATGTTACTCATATGACACTAGTTCTAATAAGCGACTTATAAGAATCCTATAAGGCCATTTTTTTCTAGGAAGCTATTTGCTTTGTACAGCCTTGTTTGATACCCGCCAAGGCATATTTTAGATGTTTGCATACAGGTAAGGGATTATATAAGTGCAACCTAAGTAGAAGGCAGCGGAACACAGTAGCAACTGCATGCATGCCAACACGACCCATTCCATTTGGGGGTTGCTAGACCAGAACTGGTTTGAACTACATTCTGGGACTTGCAGTCCTGGGTTTATAATTGGGAAATCCAGGACTAAAAGTCCCAGAATGCAAAGTTAAATCCAAGATGGGACTAGTATCCAAGGAATGGAATGGGGAATGTGGACATGTATGGTAACTGGTCTAGGTGTCAATCTCTCTCGTGGTCGGAGTAGTAGATGCTGTGGGGGGTAGTTAGGGTTCCAGTTATGGGGGTTGGGGGGACATTTGTGGCTGCATCAGGCTACATGGTATAATCACACTATTAGCTTCGTTGCACATTCAATAGCCGTATAGTACGGAGCCTCCACTCCTTTATGTTAAATGAAAGAGGGCGAAGTGCGAGCCACTTTTGTTTCCCTTCGCTTCGTTAATAGGACGTTCTCTTGCTTCCATGATGGATCCGGCACCGGGCTGGGCATCCTTGCAGCTGAGGAATGAGTCGTGTATCCGTTCCGCCCCATTTTCCGCTGGATCGTTAGGGCTAAGTTAATTGGGCCTTGCATTTTTCGTTATGTATTTTGCGTTTTCTTTCTTGTCTTTCACTCTTCTTCCGCCCACCGCAGCCCCTCCCCCGCGCACCCAATGGGCTCGCAGTTCGTCGCAGCCTCGTCCCTCCCATCCAATCCCCTTCCGCGCTCGTCTCCATCGCCGTCGCGTGTTCCCGCCCGGCTCTGTTTGCGCAATGATTGCCAATTACACCGACTCGGACCATATGTGTGTGTGTGTGTACTCTCCCGGCTGCTGGGTAAATAGACACTCCTTTGCGAGACAGCTGTGATTCCCCCGGTCCACTGCCCCCTCGCCAAGGCAAAGAAATCCATTTCATATATATATATGGATGAGATGTTCAAAGACATCCGCTCAGTCCTGCGCTCTGAAGTGGGCCTGAGATAGGCTCACTTTGAAATACAATATGCATCTGAATTCCTAATTTGATGTTAGGTGTGTGTGGGGGGGGGGGGGGGGGGGGGGGTTCTGCCCCTCTGTGCGTCCGCTTTCCTCAAGGTTGTCCGCGAAAGTGTGCGTTGTGAGGCCAATGGCGGTTCAAATTTAAATAAAGCATTTCCTTCACAGATGGGCTTTTTAAATGAATGCCCTTGGTTCTTGATTGGAGTTCACATCCTGTGAATGAAGGATGTGTTAGCAGCAGACAGGCGAAAGGCTCACAGCCCAGGGGCGTTCGAAACCAAACTGCCAGCTTTGCGGCTGCCGATAATAAAGATTTGAACCCTCAAAAACACATGGCGAATGAAGAAATAGACAATAGAAAAGACTTTTCTTTTCATAGTTATATTTTATTCTTGTCTGTATTTATTTTTATTTTATTGGGTTTTTGTAACGAGTTTAGGCGTCTAAGCGCAGATCCGGGCTTCGAACCCACGTTGTCCCTGTGCTTTCCTCCGCTCACAATCAAGTTTGAACACGTACTTAACCTTAAAACCCATAAAAAGATGAAGTAAAATGCCAACTTTAAGGAACAACACAAATGCAGTATCTAACACAACAAATGGCAATCACACTACTTATTAAACCACATGTCACACTAACCAGACTTTTCCTGAGCAATACTTTAACTACAGCATGGAGTTGAGCTGCCTAACAGTTAAAGCAACAGTTGTCTAGTGTTAAGTCTTGCTCGGGGAACCCCGGCAAGACGCATAGTTGCTGGGACGCAGGGGAACCAAGCAAGACTGTTTATGCCACGGCAAAGCAGCCTCAATGTAACAAAGGAGATCACCCTGTTACGTTTGGGATCACCCAACTGTGGAAATGTGCGGGGATCACCCAATCCCTGGCTCCGTTGGCATATGGGCCAAGGGAACTGCAGAGGCCGTGTTTGCACGACACACACATCTCACAAATAACTGCACAGACATTGAGTGACACGGTGGGAGTCTACTGCTGCATTGCGCACGCGCTAGCAGAAGCCCTAAACGGGTGATACATTTATTTTAAAGGAGCCACACCACATCTAGCATGTGGTGTAGTGAGTTAGGGTTCATGTTTTGGTGACAGACTTTGTATTAGGGAAATGCTTCATCAATAGTGCCACCTTATGAAGGCCAGACTGGCTGATAATGGCCCACGGCTCGTTAATAAGCCCAATTCTATAACACTGTCTGTGGGACATTACATACTTGGGTCAAAATGTCCAGAGAGCTAAGAGACAATACAAAGGATGAAAACACTAACTAGCTGTAGAAAGCGCACAAACCATGCATTTTGATACAACAAAAAACATGGCCGCCATGTAAGTTGGAGCGTAGAATCCGAGTGGAGCCTCTGTACCTTTTTATGGAATATATGGAACTCGCCCAGCAAAAAGTGGGATGCAGGATACAGCTGCACGGCCAAGTCCAGGCATTTGGAGGGATCAGAAGAGCAAGGCCCTAGTTCCACAGGCCATAGAAACTCCCTTAGAAGAGTGCTGAAGCATAAATCATTTGAAAAAGGTCTCTCGTCCACCCTGCATTTTTGGGCAAATCAGTCGGAGAGGGGGTGTCAGGTTCAGGTGATCTGTCCAGGTCTATTTCTTCTCAAGATATCAAAAGGAAAGGGGGCCTGTTAGATGTATCCCAGGGTGTGGATGGCCTGTTGCTAGATGGTGGTGGTGAACCTTTCTACGACCCTTCCCTCATTCAGCACCCCATGTCAGCTGACTGGCACCCACCTGGGGCTGTCTCCGCTTGCCTGAAGCATTGGTTCAGAAGACCATTACCGAAAGTGGACAGGAATAAACTCCGCTCCGGGTGTCCAAGACCTGCCCTTCCTGATGAGGTGGCCCTTACCCAAGATATAGACCAGTCCATGGTTTCTTTTTTCTCATAGAAAGGTAAGGATCCCAAAAAGTGGTTGCTAAAGCCTTGATGGGCTGCCAAAATAGGTTGATAGATATCCTGGGTCCCCTGATGCAGATGTATGGGATGGCTCACGAGCTCTCCTTTTGATGTGGACATCCTGCAATGTTGGCTGCAAAGAGCTACTTTCCTGCTCGGCAATACCACTGCCGCCATTTGCAGCCATGAAGCGCTTCTCATTAGGCTTGACTCCAAGTTGGCAGATATGGCGGAGGGAAAGGCAGATCCAAGGGCCCAAGAAAATCTTTTGGAAGAAAGGTTTATAAAGGATTTGTCTGCTTAGTGTTGTCACGGCTTTGAACAAAGCCCAGGTTAATATTAGAAAGGTTTTTGCCCCTAAAGTTTTTGACAGGGTTAGATGAGGTAGAGCCTGCTGCTCTGGCTGTCCCTCCCAGGCCTCGTCGCACCACAGACAATTTGTGACTAGTGGTACGCACAACTCCTCCTCTGCTTTCTTTCCCCAGATGGTGAACCAGTGGAGAGGATGTGCCGGCAGAGGTTTTGGTAGAGCAAGGACAGTTCCAGGTAATGCCACATGTTTTAAATGTTTCTTCCCACAGAGCTTTGGGGGGAGGTTGTCCAGGTTTCTTCTGCAATGGGAAGCTCTAACATCAGACACATGAGTTATTCAAATGGTAAGCGTTTTTCTACTACCCACCATACCAGTTAACCAGTCTGGTTCCCCTCTCTTTCTACAAGGCTAAGCAAACCGCAATCGACACAGAGGTCCAGGACCTCATTCACAAAGCTGTGGTGGTCCCTGCCACCTTCAAGGCCTCCTAATTCCTGAATACGATTTTCTTAGTCCCAAATCCCAAGGAGGGGTTTCAGCCAGTCATAAACCTAAAAGCCCTCAACTCCTTTGTGGTTTATCAAAATTTCAAGATGAGGGGTATTCACCTTCTCAGGGATACACTGATCCCTGCGGACTGGATAGTCAAGATTGATCTGAAGGACGCATACTCGGTAGTTGCTGTGTTTTCTTCCCATCAGGAGTTTCTCCAATTTCAGTGGAAAGCTCACATTTGGCAGTTTGCCTCTCTCCCATTCGGCCTCTCCACAGCCCCTTGGCGCTTCACCAAGATAATGCAGCCAGTGATGGCACATCTCAGGTCCAGGGAGATAAGGATAATCATCTATCTAGATCACATGCTCCTGACAGCTCAGGGTTTTCAGACGCTTCAGACACATCTAGCGATAACAATCTCTCTCTTGCACTGGGGTTTGTCATAAATGCAAAGTCCATTTTCCAGCTTATGCAATGTATCCACATTCTGGGCTTCAGTATAGATTCCAGGCAGTACATCCTCGTGCTTCCAGACAGCAAACTGTGCAAAACCCAGACAGAGATCCACCATCTCTTGGTAAAAGCAAGCCAGGGTAGTGTGTATACTATAAGCATCCATTCAAGCTATATTTCCAACTCTGCTTCATTACTGAGCCTTGAAACCTCTGAAAGCCAGACATCTTTGCAATAATATACTCCGAGCTGGTAGACATATCTTCCAAGGCAGGATAGTACTCCTCTGGTGGCTCAGGCACATGGATGCCTGGAATTGCAGAGCAACCTTTGGTCCATCTCCGGATGTCATCCTGGAGTGAAATGCCAGCAAGGGAAGCTGGGTCCAGAATAGGACAGGTGTCCACTGGGGGGAAGTGGTCAGATCAGGAGAAATCTTTGCATATCAACTGTCGGGAGCTCTTAGCGGGATCATTTGTAGTCAAGTCTTCTGATGGATCAGGAGAATCGCTGTGTCCTCCTTTGGATGGACAACACATTGGCAGTCTGCTATATCAATCATCTAGGAGATACTCGCTCCAAAGCCCTGGTAGATCTGGCAAGGAATTTTTGGCGTTGTTGCCTAGACAGAAACATTCTATTCGGTGCAGAATATCTTCTGGGATCCAGCAATGCAGTGGCAGACTGGAATTCAAGACCGCTTCAGGACAGGAGTGACTTGATGTGAGACAGGAACATGTTTGTCACGCTCCTCTTTCTTTGGGGTCCAATGCAAAAATGATTACTTGCCTCCAGACTCAATTTTCAGGCTCCTCGCTTCTACATTTGGAGGCCGGTTCCCAGTGCACTGGCAACAGAAGTGTTCCTTCAGAACTGGTTGGGCGTAATGTCTTACGCTTCCCCCCTTCACGATGATAGCAGGGATCATGTACAAGTTTGCAGGCAGTCTGCAATGTTGATGATAATATCACCCATTTGGCCCTCTCAGGTGTGGTTCCCAGCCCTTTTAGAGTTACCAGTCGAATTTCCACAACTTCTTCCTCTTCATCCTCACATCATAACAGATCCTGTGGGTCACCTTCACAATTTGGTCCTTCGTAGGGCATCTCTCCCTTATGGCTTGGAAGATTTCAGCTATTCCTGGTGCTTTCAAGGACTTTCTCAGGATGCTTTGTATGTACTCAAAGACTCATGGGAAGCCTCCACCAAGTCTGGTTACTCCTCAGCATGAAGCCGCTGGGTGGGCTGGTGCGTGGCACAACACATCCATCCCGGTTCTGCCCCTCCTGTAGAGGTGGTTAATTTCTTAGTGGAAATATTTCAGGAAGCCAAGGCCTTCTGAACAATGAATGGGTTCAGACCAGCCATTGCCGCTGGGGATGTGTTAAAGGGGAACCTGTGTGAAGGCATTTTTTATTGTGTAAAGCTCTCAAACCATTTGCATGAAGGTCCCACATAAGGCTAGATATTCAATCTTGTCGGATGTTAATTTGGTGTTAAGTTTGTTTCAGTCTTGCCTGATAATGACGAGAAAACCTTGCAACAGCTCTTTTCCTAGCTGGATATGTTGTTGTGGCTCTTTTCTATTACATGGGTTTCAGATATCAAGGCATTGAATGTGGATAATAAGATGTATTCCCCTGATGGGGTACTTTTGTTGTGTCTAGGAGAACAAAATGTATGATTTCTTCAGTTTCTTATCCTTCTTTTCCAGAGGATCACAAACAATGTGTAGTTCGAAGTTTAAAATGTTTTGAGCACAAGATGGTGGTCCTCTGAACTGCTCATTTCTTACCGTAAACCCTATAAGCGAGAGTCCCTGGCCACCTTAAGCATGCCTCCTCTTTTGGGGCTCACTCAGTCAGGGGTGCCATGGCTTCTAACACAGCCGTTGTGGGGGGAAGTTTGGAACACATTTTAAAAGCAGCTGATTGGTCAAAACAGTCCACATTCAAAACCGTGTGTCATAAGCGTATTCAGCATGTAGCTATAGTTGTTATGCAAGGGTTTTACACTTGCATAATGTGAAGCCTCTGATCTTGAAATAGAATGCGTAATCCCCCTCACTAGCATGAGAGGGGGTTTAGATCCTATTAAAGACACAGAGGCGAGTATTATCCCTGCCACCGACCCTTATGTTTTCTGTTTCATGCAGCTTCAGGCTGAGGTGAAGTTCAGTCAAGGAAAGTCCAGGAGTTGTGAGGGACACAGCCTTACAAGCAAGCCTCGGTTGCAGTTGCGGGCTCTGTTTCGGTGCTGCAGTGTTTGGTTCTTCAGTTTGGCGTCTATTGTGTGGCAGCTGCAGAAAAGGATGGGAGGGTCCCTGCCTATTGGTCATTGCCAGGGCATGACCTGTCAACCATCTTGGTTTGGTGTCGCCCCATTGAAGTTACGTTAATGCACACACCTTCTTTTTCAACGAGACTTGGTCTCTTTTGAAGTTTCTTACTTTGCAGCTGTGGTGTTAGTAGTAAAGCTTGTGATGCATAATACTCGCCTCCATGTCTATCATAGAATATAAACCCCCCCTTGTGCTAGTGAGGGGGATTACAGAGTGGGAACCATCGCAGGACATCTGTTTTGTTTGTTTTTCCTCTCTGGATAGGTATTCTGAATGGGCCCTAGCCCATATATGTGCAGAGAGAGTAGGGGTCCATACAGGCTCTGCCTGTTTTCCTAAAATCCTACATATTTCATGGGTGTATCATGTATGTGACAATGATGCCTGCCGTGTGTTCTTATGAACGCCATTGTTACACATCTTTGCCATGTGTTTCTGCCTACAGTGGTGATCTAGTCAGATTCCACACACTCAAAATAAATTAGTAGTCAGCCATGAGGATGCTTAAATTGGCCACAGTAATTTATATTTTTGTTTTTCAAGGCAGGCATTAAGCATTATGGTGCCACAAGTGAGCCAGACTGGAACCGTGACCTGGCCAGACATATTGTTCTGGATTTTAAATATTGCAACATCCGTCTCAATTCCAGCACTGGCGATGAGGCCATTGGCTTATAAGTCTTAGGCATGCTTCGCTGAACACTGGCACTTGGGGCTGAGAAGTTTGGTGCAGAAGATGTGAGAGATGCAAAATAAGGCTACATGTGCTGACCGAGAAGGCATAAGGGGTGGAACAGCGGCTCTGCAGGATTTCACAGGTACTGTTTCTGTTCTCATAAGGGTCTATCTGGTCTTGCACAGTGATCTCAGAGGGCTTAAAAAGTAGCCAATGAGTGCAGGGGAGCTTTGACGTCTGGCATGGAAACAGTATTGACTCGCATGGGGTGCTGTGTGAACTGCACAGCAACGAGTGAGTGCATACACAGGTGAATATGAGATTCTGGCGTGTGTGTGCTGGCACAGGGTCTATGATGCTTGTCATATGTGGCTCTGAGAGAAGGCACATATCTTGTGTGTGTTAGCACAAGGGACAATCTAGGCTGGCACAGAGGGCCGTGAGGTCTGGGGCTCTGAATGCTGACAGAATGGGCAGTGAGGTTGGCCCAAGGGGGCTGATAAGGGTGGCACAAAGGGCTTTGTGTAATGTCCCTGGACTGAGACAGTGGGGTGCGAGAGATGGGACAATTGGTCAATCAGAACCTAGCCTATGTGTGCTGCACCGGGGCTCTAAGGTCACAGGGATTAGTGAGGGGCTGGCACATGAGGGTGTCACCATGTATCTTGATGAACGTTGTTATGTTCTGTTAGTAACACCATTCATGTTGGTGTGCAGATCCTTAAGATAATTTTCTATTACTATATCGACTGTATCTAATGGGAGAGAACGTTAATCCTATTTGGTGACCTCTGTCTTTTGCTGTTTTTTTTTCTTGTTTATTTGTACTTGCTCTTTGTACTTGATTCTGCATTTCTTTTTATGTGATTGGTACTTATTTTATGTTTAAGTTGTGTAAATACGTTTGAGAAAGTGTGTTCTTTTAAATATTTTGTAAGGTTTATATAAACCATAACAAATAAATAAATAAAATTAAAAAAAATTACTATTTTCTTCTGAGATGTATGGAATGAAAGAGAGAACAGTGACACGTTCTATAAAGTTGCAGCCAACAGCTTCATGCCACCTATAAAAGTAGAGTGGCTTCCACACTCGTGTTCACTTAGTAAAACTTGGGGTTTCACGCTAAGTCACTGAGAGTAATCCAAATGTGGAGCCCCTTCTCACTGTGCTTTAGAAATGCTCATCTTCACTTCACTCAGAAGGCCCAACACGCCTGAAACATGTGTCTGGGGCTGCTTATGGTAATCTTGTTCAGAGGAGAATTGCCTAGCATTTCAGCGTTGGACTGGTCTTGTGGGTGGGATTAGACGGTTCTATGTCCCTACATCAACAGTTCATTTTTCGATGAGTTGTTTGCTGACAGTTTTTTGTGGAAAAATACTCATTGCAAACTTTATTTTTTATTTTTTTTTATTTTGGGATGTTTTCCCCAAACCACCGCTACCCTTTTGTATACTCCCTATTCCCCACACCGTACCCTTTAGACCCCCTTACTCACCACCCCATATTTTCTGATGAGTTATTTCTGCAACAAACCGGCGGCAAAAAATGTATCGAAAAATGAACAATGTACCAACCAGAATGATATGCAAATGCATATGTCCCCTCTGTGAAGGCAGCAGTGAGCTAACATGTGGTTGTAGACCCTGCTGAGTGGACACAATGCCACTGAATAGGTTATTTGATCACTTTTCATTCTTAGTAGGGGTGCTCCCACACTATTCTTAAGAATACTTTGTATAGCCTTGGCACATCACTGATTAACCCTTCTTGCTAGCTGTGCCTTTATTATTCAGGACAAAAATGAGTGCCTGTGAAATGAAGGGTGAACCAGCAACCTTCAGCAACACTATCTGAGTGTAGTTGTTGAATCTGGAGTAAGGTGGGATCCAATAAACAGGACGGATGAAGTGGGATTGTGGAGGAAAAGTCAAAAGTAAGAGATGCATACTTATGAATTGGCGCTCCATTGGCTGTAACAGATTCAGAGGCAGAGATAGAAACATTACAACACAAACTGGGGCCAGTACATGGGGATGCAAGTCCAGGGCCAGGAGAATAAGGGAGTCGTGTCTCCAGAAAGATGGTGGCTGCTAGCATCTCTGTGAAGCCATCTGCTGTGCTCCCTCACCATCTGCCATCCCCAGTAGTTTCGACATCCCAAGTAGAATTTTGAAATAAAGATTTCTCGGTATATATTAACAAATATCTGTGATTGGAATATTCATGGTAACATAGCAGGACATGTGAACAAGATATGTAGTTCATGATTTTCACATTGAATCAAAGTGAAAAACCTCAATTGTGTCACTCAATAAACCACGGCATGCACTGTTATGTGTATGTGGATCACACACCTGTCAACATGAAGAAGTGAAGAAAAATGTTGTTGTCTAGCTTGCCAATTAGGCATACATGTTGACTTTACAAAAACTTCCCTGTGCCTCCATGGCACACTGAGGGAACCAATAGGCACACGCCACAATCTCTGAATAGACGTGCATGTTATGAGCAGTGGAATTAAATCCCCTTTAGCTGTGGCCTTCAAAGACTATCTAACAAAATGTAATTGACTGCATCTCCGACTCATTTGTGCATTCCCCATCCCACACTACAGTGAGGTCGAACAAGCTTTACAAGACAGGCAAAGTAGGTTTTAGGGTGCCACGCCACCACCCCCACTTTTGGCGAGCCCAAAGAAAGTCCATATCCCATAGAAGCTTCGTCTCCCACTGTTCAGTAGAAGACATTAGGGCTATAGAAAAAGCCCTAGGCAGGACAAATTATTTTACTCAATGTTGTGGGAGTAAAAGGCTGTCAAATATTCAAGGGGCCGGTCCCCCCCCCACCTTTCCCTCCACCCTGGCTACGCCACTGAGAGGAAGTGGTGGAGAGGAGGCAGTGGAGATGAAGATAGGTAGAGAGCAGTACGCAGAAAGCAAGAGTAGTGGAGAGGCCGAGCTGGGGAACAAGAGAGGTGGGAAAAAGGAGGTGTTGGACAGGAGAGGCAGTGAGGAGGAGAGTGAGAACATCAATGCGAAGGTTACAATGTCAGAGGGCGGAAAAGGATGCAAGACGTCATGAGGTTATGTAGAATTAAGGAGGAGAACAAAAGGAGGTTGTGAAGAGATATGACAAGGAGGAGGATGGGGAAAGAGGCTAAGATTAGAAATAGAGGTGCAAGAAGACATAAGAAGAGGAGAAGCAGTAGTGGTTCCAAGTAGAAGAGGGTAGCAGTAAGGTGTAGGGAAAGTATGTCTCTTCCATTCTTGGCACATTGTAATGCACAACATGGTCATGAAGGGTTAGAGTGTAAGATGTTTATTTTGCTGGGATTGCAAAATGGCCTGGATCAGGGGAACCACAGTAGCAGCACATTCTCCAGGTGGCATTTTGGAATGAATTCCTTGTACGGAGCCTAATGCATGGGGTAAATCTATTCCATGTGCTTTCCTGTTGTGTGCAGGCTATTTGATCTCGGTTCCCTCTGGCGTAGATGCAAGACGTTGTTCCTTGCTTGTTGTGCCATATGGCACCAAGATGCACCTCCCCGATGAAGCCCAATGCAGCTGAAACATATCTGGGAATGCTTGTGTTGAGAGCAGAGATTACATGGCCTAGAAGATTGGGTTGCTCTGCTCCCATTCATGTTAGGTCAAAGACGGATCGGCATATGGCTGGTCCTCTGAATTGCACAGATGGGCATACAAATAATGGGATAGTAGGTTTCCTGGAATAATGACAGTGGTTAAGATTAATAAACCTCCACCATCACATTTTTGGTTTTAGTGATTGAATCTATAGACATTTGTTTTTTGAGCCCCGGGCAAAGACACTATCGCTTAGTGGAGATTATGTTTTCAGAATTGCCCCACTTTTTAAAAGAGTTTTTAAACTTTAACTTGTTAAACTCCCCCCTGCAACGATATCCAGTGATTGAGCCGTATGCATTGTTGATAAGTGAGAAATGAAGACATATTCTGAGAAGGGATCCTAGATTGTTCCCATGTGATAAAACCCCTGCAAAATGTTTGGCATACAAGAATGGCGTTTTATTTTAGGGGGGAGCATGGGACACTGCCACAAACCCTGCTCCCATTTACCCCATACCTTGTCCCCATAAATAATATTATCCCCAAAAATAAAGTCGCCATACATATAGTAGTCGGGAAAATGCCTATGCCGTTTACGACTACTATATGTATGGCAACATTATTTATGGGGATAATTGTAAAGACGCCGATGGGGGGTGTCTGCACTTCCGCTCTCCATATGGTAGAGGGGAGGCACAAAGACCCCAGCCAAGATTCTCGATTATTGGTAGTTGTGATCGATCAATCAAGGCCTAGCTTCTCAGGAGGTGATGCGAGCTGGTTCTTAAGTACAGTGTAGTCCCCAAGCACCCATAAAGAAATGTCCACACACTGTATCGGTTACAACACAGTCTTTATATAATTAATGTTCAAAGGTATATACAATATCACAATAACTCACTTTGTACTCCGAAAATCAGCAATAGTAAATATGTACAGTTTCTAAAGTGGTACCACTAACGTTATTAGATCTCATTAAAGTGCATACGGTCATACTGACACACAGATCAGAATAAAGAGGAAACCAGCAGTACAGAGAGGAAGGAAAGCAAGATGGTTGTGCAATTGGCAGAATACTGGCCCCGATACCTAGACACAGTTCTGTGTGGAGATCCCCCCACCTGGGCAACCTGTAAAGCAAAGATGTATCACAAGCCCAGTCCCTATATTGTTCACACTAGACTTTTCAATAGTTCTGCAACCCCAAAGTACCTTGGCGTTGTAGCGTTCCGCGTCGGGGAATTGATGGCCCTTCTTGAGTGCCCTCCCTTTAAGGCAGGAGTCACGGGTTGTCGAACCTCAGCAGAGAACAGGTCGGGCTACGACGGTGAAGTGGCTGCATCGTTCCTAGCGGTGCTCATTGACGGGGAAGTGTAAACGTCCTGACAGGAAGAGGCGTGAGGGGCACCTCAGTGTTGATAGTTCTGGACCGCAAACAGTTTGAAGAACTGTGGCCCAGCAAGGGCATCGAGTCGTCAGCGTCTCTGTGGTCTTTGGGTGGCTGGAAACCCACTGGTGGATGCTCCTCGGCGCGTCGACGGTCAGGCCTTCTCCAGCAGGATACAGCGGCAACGATGCGGACGAGAGCGTCCTTGGATCAATGAAGTTCCTAGGCAAACAGGAGCACGGCCACTCCAGTCGGCGACGGCGGTCATCGACAGTGGCGGACAACAGTCCAGGTGCTTCTCTTTGGAGTTCCGCAGCAGTCCCCGTATCGGGTCGGCAGCCTGTCGAAGGTCTGTCCACCAGGGAGCTTGGGCAAAGATCTGCTGGTGCACGATGGTCCCTCGTAGCTCGGGAAGAGGGCGCCTTAGCAGGTCCTCTCTTGCAAAGTAGAGCAACAGCAATTCTTCTCTTCAGGCAGGGCTTCAGGGTCAAGCATCAATTTCACTCCAGTTACTCTTCGTAGTTTGGACTTCAGCTCTGAACACTTCTGAACACTTTTCCTAGCAGTGAGAGGTCCGAAGATATACTGTGGATCTCCCATTAATTCTGCTGGGTCACACTGAAGCATCCAATCACTACAAAGGGCATTCATACAGGCAGGCAACCAATCAGGCACACAGTGCATTCAGGCCATTCACTTCTCTCCAGACACTCACAACAAGTTATGCGTATTGGGACAAGTACCGAGCCATTCAACACTTCATACTGCATTCATACCGGTTTCGGGCAGGGCTGTCTCAGTCATTGTGTCAACCACCAGATACTAGACACCCACAACATAGAATGCGTATTCGTCACACACTCCATTCACACAGGTCCCACCCACAGGTGTACCCACAACATACGGTCATTGGGAAGGCTCCAGCCAGTCTGGTCAGCACTTCCCCACACTACCATATATGGAACTTCCACCCAACAGCCAGTCAGGGGGAAGGGACAGAGGCAGGGCTTCCCGGGACTTCGGGAAGATCAAGGTAACAGGCGATGGAAGGCAAGAGGCCATGGGGGCCATTTTGTCTCCATCAGGAATCTACCGATTGCAATGACAGGGCCTGGGCATCCCAAAATGGAGGGCACTCAGGGCATCAGTCATTTCAGCACGGAGCTGCCACCAGCCCATACCCTGCTCTGTGGGCCACCCACAGGTGCCCAAAAACATACACCAGGGGCACAGGGTTGCACACCTACCCATGGGTGCCATAAGGGTATCCCATGGGTCTGTTCACCAGACCAAGAGAGAGAGCTGCACCACCAGAAGTCCCACATGAACTCTTGCACAGAAAACACGACAGAACACGATAAAAAGCAGTAAAGGACAAAGATACGGAGGCCCTTTCCCTCCGATGCATTTCTAGAATCACAATAATATGACCTGATACCCCTAGATTTAGGTTCACAAAACTCTTACTTGCTGTCTGAACATAAGAAGACGTTATCCTGATTCAGCGTCTGTGTGACCCTAGGGAAATCATTCAACGGTTTATTTAGTCTTATTTGATTCTTAAGAAAGGTTCTAAAGATCTGGGTCATGCTTGTAGCACAATTTGTACTTGATTTTGGGCCCAACATCTTTATCTATACATTCACAGCTCAACAGAAGTGACATCTTGAGCGAGAGACGTCTCTCACTTAGTGAGTGTACAACCACTTTGCTTTTCTCAAATTCTATTCAAACATACAATTTTCAACAGATAATTAATTTAATCCAAATTTCTTTTAGTTTGAGGCAACCATAAGTGGTTCAGATTCCACGGAGTGCACATGTTTGAAACCACTTTGCATCGCCCTCAGGTGACTACAAAGCATTTAATAACAAATATTACTCTAGTGCATATAGAAACACATATCTACACAGTAATTCCTTCAATGTCATGCATACATTACATGAACTGAATTGGCTGTGTGGTCTAATTTTGTGAAGAGAATTCACTACCAATCTGAGTTAAACTTGCTCCCCCTGCGTTTCACTTGTGCTCCATTCTGAAAAACCTCGTACCCACTGTGAATTAGACTTAAACGCATTCCTGACTTGGCCAACTAGACCGGTATTCACTGAACATGACAATTGTTATTCTAGGTATTTATTTTCATCATGCATCACTATGCTCTTTCCCTAACAGCTATACGTTTAATTGTCTTTTAGATGAGTATAAACTACCCAGACCTTTTAATTTATTTTAGGGTGTTTTTCCCATGTATAAACATAGCTCTTCGTAGACTGCAACACCACTTTTCTAGTTTAATGAAAGTTTAAGGAAACCTTTCTGAAATTAGAAACGTGGCAGTCTCTAAAGAAGTGCTTGCAATGCCACTCGAGCACATGTTTTCTCCACAAAGAGAGATTTTAGCAGCTTTTGCTGTTGGAAAGCACGACATTCCCCATCCACTATTTGCACCCATCTCAGAATTTCAGTGGGAGCTCAGAATCAGGTTCCTGGTATACTTTTGAGCATTTGAAGTTATTTTTTCCTTTTTTCCTATTTTTCTCCTTTTCTCCTCTTTCAGACCATTGCCTGTATTTCCAAATGTGTGGTTTGCGTGGCTATTTTTCAGGCCTGGTTTGATGTAAAGCTTGTTCCTACACTTTTGGTGCATCCTCCATATTCTTGGGTAATATTTGAGCTTTGGAAAGTAATTTCTCTGTCAATTTCTTCACAGACCATGAACCTGCACACCCATTTCTTTATGTGTAGTTTTCATGGCTATTCTTCAAGCCAGGGTTGACGTAACCAATTGTCATAACATCCATTTTGTCTTTCTTTTACTTATTTACCTTTCCATATCCTTTCCCACTAAGCTTGTCGTTTCTTTTTACCTCATAGATATTGTCCTGACGAAGGACCTTCCACAGTCTGAAATGTATGGGCTGATATTGTCTGCCTGATTAATGATTAAATGCCATGACCACATATTGAATGCTCTTTTCTTCTTTATTGGTATATGGATAATATGAATGTCAAGAACAAATAGCTGTAGTGTTTCACTACAAGAGTGCTGCCATTAATGTGGATTCTTTCCTCAGTTTTCTTATTCAGATGTTGCCTGACATGGTCCCTAACCGTATAGCCGAACACAAACACACCAGTATACAGGCAGGCCTCAACATTTCGCTAGAAAAGGAGGACAATGCAGCCACAACCTCTATGCTAAATTCAGTGCTCTGCACATCAAGCACCTGCTCCATGAGCCCACCCATGGAGTCAGACACAACTTGGATGGTGTCTTCTGCAACAGACATTGCACCAAAGTCTCCTCCCCTGTGGAGACCACTTCTCCATCCCTTTAAGCATCTTCACCAAAGAATCACCACTTGCAGATTTCATTTAATGGTCATCAGTCCATGGAAAGGGATCCAGCTGGGCAACTAAAATGATGGGACTGCAGTGTACAAAGGACAGACCATCTGGTGAGTATGATTGTAGTTGTGAGCATTATTATCATCTGGTCCTCAATACATGCAGGGTTAGTACGAGCAGGTAAGGTACATCCATAAACTTAGCATTGACTGCAGAAACACTGGTTCCTCACACCCTTCCAGACATCAGCTTCTCTCCCAATTGCTATCCACAAAGTGTCACTCCTAGAACCCCTGGAACCTCCACGCTCTATGACACCAACCATTCAACATTGAGCCACAGTCACACTGAACATGAACAATAGGTGTTCCTTTACCTAACATCGGGGACACCAGACCATAACAGCAACCTACTTGAAAATGTTAAGCAGCCATATCACAGCAGACAAATGAAAACCAGATGGCAATGCCTGGCAATGCACTGAACAACATCCATAACTGGATATCCAACACCTTGACAGCATAGCCCAAATGTTGTTCCTTCAAAGTCTTACAAATTAAGCAAGTTGCCCAATAGTTCACCCCTAAATTTAATCCTATCAAAAAGGAAAAGGGAAGACTAAATAAATCTGTGGAAAGAAAACAAAAAAAAACTCTTAAAGCTGAATTGTCTTACCATCAATGGATTTGATTCTTCAGGGCATACACTATCAAAGCAAAAAAGCCCATTCTGCACATTGAATAAAATCAGCACAATGCAGCTTCAAGAAAGCCTTCACAATCCTTCATAAATTCAAAACCCTTACAGCATGTAACACAGCGCAGACACATTGCAACAACTGTTCGACTCCATCACAATACACTTTGTATTGTATTGTAGTTGTCATTTCTATTGCACCATTTTACCATTATTATAGTCTCAATGCGCTATTAGTGGAAACGTCCTCAGATAACCAAAATCCAGAGTGTTGGAGTTCATGGAGTTCAATTAGGATGCATGTGTGCATTTGGTCAAAAAAGGCTTAGCAGGGCTGGCCAGCCTCTGGTAGAGAAGCAGCCCATGCAGTCAGGCATGTGAATGGGCACTGAGAGGAGTGGGGAGGATTTGAAGAGAATACAGATACAATATTCCTTGTGAGGCGGTGAACATCCCCGCTTAAGATTGCAGAAGTTACAACTCCCATGTGAGAAAGGGGGTTTAGGTGTTCCAGACTTTGCAAATTATCATATGGCTTTCGTGGCAAGACACCTGCTTCCATTAATCGAAGATTCAGCCAATGTCTGGACTCAAGCAGAGACAAGTGGTGTACACCCCTGTTACCAAAAGCAGTTTTGACATCTGAGGATGTAAGAGGATGTCATTATCTTCCACCTACTCCATTTTTGAAGGAATGCTGGCGTAGACTCAAAGGATTGACAATGGAGGAAGTCTTCCACTCTTCAATTTCATCATTATGGTTGAACCTCGAGATCTAGATGGGGCGGGAGGATGCTGTTCTGACTGAATTGGTTCCTGTGCAGGATCCGGTGGTTTGGTGACATGTTCGAGAACGGAAAGTGGATCACTTTTAGGAGATTGACTACAGAGAGAGGATTGCAGGGTTGCACATACGCAGAATACAGAAAATTGAAGAGGGAAGTTGATGAAAAGATACTGAATGGTCCAAAGACAGGGCAGACTGGCTTCTGGAATTCTGACTGGATGGTCGTATCATTTCTAAAGTATATAAGCACCTGGCAAAATAAAAGGAGGCTAACAAAGATCTTCTAAATACATGGTTAGAATTAATAGGTTCAGAAATGAGTTTGTGTAGATGGGGAAATGTATGCAGGAATGTGGACTTGACTTCTTTGAATCTCGGGGAAATGGTGAGGCAGGTCAAAATCCTGAACAGAGAATACTAGACTCCTGTTAAGATCGCCACAAGGGCTTGCTTGATTCTGAGGCATGCTGGAGACGTAAACACAGAATGGGGCTGTTTAAACATTTGAAATGGGAATGCAGTGGGCTGAGGTTGTACTGGAGGGAAGTGACAAAGATAATGGGCCTCATTACAGGTCTGGCGGTAACCGTGCCAGTGCTATCGGCGGGTTGCCGCTGCACCCGTAAGAAATTACCTGCACCTGACTTCCAGGTGACCAGGCTATTCCAAGTCCGGCACCGGGAAGTCAAGTACCGGTAATTTAGTTAATCCCCATTCCCATTGAGTCACGTAGGACTCTATGGGAATGGGGACATGGAAGCACCGGCACCATTGTTAATGGTGCCGGTGCTTCCTTGACGGCTTGCCTGCCGTGACCGGTGTGCCCTGCTGGGTCAGATCTGTTGGGCACAGCATCTCTGGCAGGCAAACCCGTAGTTTGCCAGTCCGGGAACAACGGTGCCATTAAGCTTACCGGCACCGCTGTTTCCGGACCGGCAAACTTAAAATGAAGCCCAATGATTGAAGTTTTAATGCTTGACATAGAATCTAACTTTTCAACCATTATTTCTGGGGAGTATAATCTAATTGAGGATTTGTCATTTGATCCCTGCAGAGATGCTGGTTCTATAGGGCATCATTGTACATCATTATACGCCTGGCAGTCTGGAAATAAGGGTGCTGGTAGCAGCGTAACAGCACCCTTTACGGACTGCCAGACTACAAGAATGCTTGCAGGGCCCATTTTTCCCAGCAGGCCTGACCTGCCGGGGGCACCAGCCCCTGCAAGTATGCTTCTGTGTCCCCATTTCCATAGAGTCGTATGGGACTCAACAGGAATGTTGACTTACACTTTCTGCCCCCTGACATCCCAGTTCGCCCGGAATTGTAATGTCCTGGTGGCACCAGGATATCAGGCAGTGGAACAGTGTTATGAGTTTGGCAGCCAAACCGCCGATAGCACTGGCGGGTTACAGCTGAACTCATAATTAGGCCTATTATCTGCAAAGAAAATGATACTGTGGGCATGGAAGAGTGAGAGAATCCCCTCCAGTAATGTATGGTTGGAGGCACTGCATAACATTACATTATTGGAAAAGGTGATTCTGTATAAACTCAAGTAAAACAATCTTCACGGTGGAAGATTGCTGGATTTATAAACAATGCATTAATTGATATGTCCTCTTCATTTATACAGAGAGATGTGGGGTGGGATGGGGTCTTTTTTTGGTTTGAAAGTGTTTGTGGTTGTCTTTAATAAATATGTGAATAAAAGAAAAAAAGAAAAAAGAAGGGAATTGACCCACATGCCTTCAAAAGAGTCTTCATTAAACCATTACTAAAAAAAAACAACTGCTGATTCAAACAACCTTGGAAAGTACCATCCAATATCCAACAAGCTTTTATCACCAACTCCTCAAGAAATTAGTTTACCAACCTTTGCGGGAATGCATAATAAACAGCAATATTCTACATGTGAAAAACACAGATTCAAGTCAGCGAAGGGAACCAAATCCACTTCTACTCTTGATGGAACATCTTAAAAACTATGCTGAAATCAGCTCTCCCAGTGCACTTATCCTGCTGGATATTTCTGGGGGCTTCAACACTATCGGCCATAACATCTTATTTAAAAATCTAGCGAACAGCCGAGTAAAAGGTTTCACTCTATGGTGGATTGCCTGTTCCTTAACCAGTAGGGAATGACACATAACATATTGCCCCTTTCAGGTCACATCCCTTCAAGCTTCCATGTGCAGTACACCAAGGATGCCCGAGGGTTAGGTGAGCTGCTATAAATTATAAAAAATAAATAAATATAAAAATAACAAAATAAAACAAGGATGTAGCCTCTAGCATCTACTTTTTATCATTTACATGACACTGCTACTGGAATGTATTACCAATTACACATCACATGCTTCAGTCCTGCCAATAACAAATCATCACAAATGAATACAACAAACACGCCATTCCTCAGTGTACACCTTACTTATATGGACTCATGGATGACCACAGACTCAGACTGAACCCAATCAAATTATAAACAGGGCACAACACCACCAAATCACAAACCAATCCCGTGGACAGATTAAATGAGATAATGACCATTCACCATGAAAACAATCAGAAACCTCAGAATCATTCGATGCTGTTTTTTCCTTCGCCATGCAATCCGATGCTTCAATCCCTACCTGAATTTTAGACACATGACTTTGGTAGGTATCAAATTCTCAAGACTAGACTACTCCAACAAGCTCTCGACTCAACAGACTGCAAAGAGTCCATGAAGTGGCCATATAGCTTCTCCAACCTAATAGATGTAAACACATCGCCCCCTGCTTGTGATCAACCTGAGGATTTATTTCAAATCACTTTGCATAGATCATCAGCCTACCACAGCAATGACAATAAATCCCTTACAAGGAAATTAAAACACTATCAATTATCAGTATTGTTTTTATCTAGCAGCAATGCCTTTATAAATATACACACTTTCAACTGGAAAGGAAATGGAAGGGCATCCTTACCTTTTCTCTCAACCAAGCTGTGTACCTCTTTGCCAAAACACCTGCACACACAATAATCTACTTGACCTTCAAGAAACTTCTAAAAACAGAACAATTAAACTGGTGTCAAATGGAAACCAGGATTGTAATCTCAATACACGTAATCCTACTTGCTGCATTCTGGACACAAGTGAAACCTCTCTACAAGTATATCATCATAACTGGAACCCGAACACTAATCACAAACAAACAACTATTGGAGAATGGAAACATTTGGGTCAGACTCTGCAACCTAAATATGACCAAACTAATACTCCCACAGCCCTCAATGTACTGCCATACTCATCCACAAGAATGGTATACAATTCCTT
The DNA here is from genome assembly GCF_040938575.1 of Ambystoma mexicanum. Lineage (NCBI taxonomy): Eukaryota > Metazoa > Chordata > Amphibia > Caudata > Ambystomatidae > Ambystoma > Ambystoma mexicanum. Next base: position 1,551,689,281 of record NC_090937.1, on the reverse strand, counting down.
TGCAGCCAGATGGCATGCAATGTTTCGCTCTCGCTCCACCATATGTACCTCTCAGTCGCCTGGCCTTCTTCTTCCCCAACTATCCAACTCTTACTCTAAAATCACCAAACACCACATAAACAAACCACTCCAAAAAACAATTGATGGCCCATCAGCTACTGTATCCTTGTTAGTTGAGCTATGACTAAGCACACCTCTCTTGTTCTATGCCGCCCCAGAGACTAGAGACTAACCCAGACCCAGAGTGCTGTAAGCTTATCCAGATATTGGACTCTCCCCTTCTAGATAAACACAATGCGGAGTGTCACCACCAAATGCGCTCAGAATAGGGATATTTCCAATCTGCATCCATAAGCATCTCAGGTTCCACATCTGCCTCCCTCCCCATATGACTTACGTAGGTGAAGATCTCCCCTCCACTTTTCTTTAGGGGCCTCTCAAAGCGAGGTCACTGTAAAGGCATATGGGTGCTATACAAGACCACTATGCATTACATTACATTAAGATGTGAATGTATCTTTTTCTGTCATTGGAATATTCTGATGCACTTTCAAATGGGTGTGTTACGGCCAATCAAATTGGTTTCTTGTTATCTATCTTTCACTGAAGGTACATCACAATGTAATTCCTGAAAATAGCCAGGAGCCTAAATGAGGGCAAACCTGGGCTCACAGAAAGTGATACATACATCTGTGTACTAAATTGTAATCTGATTAAATCAATTAGTAATTGCAATTATAATGGTGCATTATAATCTGTAGAGGTGCCATGAGTGGCATTTTGATTTCATGAATATGATATGTATTGTTAAGCAGATGTATTGAAAATGGCATGATAGTATGAAAAATTCCACAAGCATCTGCCAGGGGCATTTGTGGGTAAGACACACCAGGTGCTCATCAACTAACATGATTAATAGGGTGATCCAGAGATTTCAGGTGTTTCTAAATTGCAATATTTGGAATGACAAATATTCCAGGTAAATGTTATAGGATGCTATGTTTGCTGTATGTGAAGCCACACATGTAACTGATGAGCTGCAACCAGTATGCTAAATTCTTCTCTTGATTGGAATCAAGACTTAATTGAGAGGGTGTTCAGACGGATTTCTAAACCTTGATTTGGTGGGCAGATGTTCAGAAGGCCAGCCTAGTTTCTTGGAACAGGGTAACCTCTTGACACGCCAGACCAATCAAGGTACCTATGGCAGGCGGTCAAGACTAAGTCTCAGGAGGGGTGAGGGTGACTGAAAGACCTCAATGAGCACACAGAGCAAGGACACTTACCAATTACTCCCAGACATGTGTATATTTCAAAAATATAAACACATTTATTACAAGGCCTTTGTAACTCAACATATAGTAAAAGCATCACAGCAATCCTACTAAACCAACACAACAAAATCAACAAAAAATATATACAAGACCACTGAGGTCTAAAGGGTTAAAGGCACGAAATATATTCACAACCTAGAGGGGAAAGAAAATAGGCAGTGCAGATAGTCTTTAGTGCCCTTCAACATAAAACACACACCTAACTAAGAGGCAGTTCAAACCCTAAGAAGAGAGGAGCCATCTGCTCAATAGTACATGTAGTGCAGGCGCACAGGGTTGTCCCAATGGGCACAAACAGGGTCTCTTCAGGGGTCTCTAGCAGCTCAGGAAGATGGGTGAGGTGAAAAAGAATAGGTTCTCCCTATTCAAGGAGGGCCTCCACTGGAAGGCAGGAGTGATTCCAAGGTTCGGGATGGGTTTGCTAGTTCGCACTAGCAGTGGAAAGGAGAGGGATCCTCAGGGGCCACTCATGTGTAAAAAGGGGCTCTGGTGCTAGGGGTCACCCGTTAGTGTTGGAAGTACTCACCAGTCCCAGGCGCACTCAGACCCAAACTTTGCCAGTTCAGTCCACTTCGCTTGCAGGTTCGAACACAACAAAAAGGACGTCTCTCTGCAGCTTTCAGTTCCGAAGATAGCATGATGATTACCAAATGGGACGGTGGCGATTACTCCGCTCCGGGTGGATGAATCGACCCAGTTTAACTGCAGCAGGCTTCAAGGGCAAGAGGGTCACAAATGCGGCAAGGCAACACGGTAACCGTGTATGCTCCGGTCCTGGCACATTCATCTCACTTCAGACCTGGGAATGCCAAGTGTACGAAATTCATTATGAGGATGCAGCGGACACAGAGCTGGCAGTATATCAAGTTTCGAAGGCCTCCTCGAAACGGCGGTGGTGACAGAGCAAAACAACTGGGTAAGCTGTACAGCCCACTGTTTGGCCCAGGCACACTTCCGAGAAAACTTACTTGCAGGGTTTGATGAAGGTGCCGAGAATAGTTGGTCCCACTATTCTAATGGGTCGAAGCATCTTCCCAGACTTTCTAGGACGATCAGATGCAGAGGAGTCCCACAGGACGACAGCGGGATCAGGGTGCCAAACCTTCTAGTGGGTCACCAGCAGTTCCTTGACTCAGCTTCGTAGTTTCAGGATGCTTGGATCCTATCCTTCGTTCAGTGGGAACTCCAGAAATCGACATGGTATGTGTTTTCAGCCTCCTCTTATCCAAAGTTCCCTTTGCGCCAAAACGGAGAGGACCCAAAGGGAGATCTGCTCATAAACACACACTCCATACGTGGACCAATCACAGACCACAGTGGTCCCAGTCATTCACAGCACTCCAGACTCTCTGGCACCCAGGATGTGTATTTGGGACAGACACCCCAGCCCACATCCTGGAGGCACACACACAAGGCATGCAGAAGCCTGCGAAAGCTTGGCGTTTCGCAGGAAACTGCATGTCCAAAATAAGGACTGACCCGGGTTGACTCGACCTGGGGAAGGTAAAGGGGCAAGATGGCCAAAGGACAGGACAAAGAACCTCGTGACATGGCCATTTTGGAGCCAGGCCACCTATTTGTGCCAAACGCATTTAATGAGGTTTAAATGGCAGGAAAGGGTTAAAATGATAGGAAAAGATAAGCTGCCACCAGTCCTGTCCATGACACATCTGCACATCTCCAAAAAAATCCTACGAGAGTATCTAGGGTCTTTGTAAATGACTATCATTTGTTACATGTTGCAGAAAAGTTGCAACATTGGAAAAGGACTAAGGGAAACAAAGTCTCCCAGCATTGACTGTTTTAGGGGCATGTCAGTTTCCCAATTAAAAGTGAGCGAAAGCACAGAGGAGTGCAGCTGAAGGCTGTGCTCCTCTGGCAAAGTCAGTCTATGGTGTCTAAACAGCAGCAAAACGTGTAGGGGTGTACAACTAGAGGGAAAATCACTTATAAAATGAAATCTTTCCTAACAGAGGGCATGGCAGTTTCTGAAAAAAGTCTGGTGGCTTGAACAGAGATGTATGTTACATTTGTTTCTCTCTCGGATGTGGAGGTGTTAAAGAGGGCGTAGCTGCTTTAGTAGGCAGAGCTAAACTAGAGTGATTCTGAGGCAAGGAGTACCATGAGACTGTCCTGATCGGCTCTTGTTTCTGGGCAGAGTTTTAATTAAGCATTACACATAATACTGGAGTCTAAATACACTATCTTTAGAAAAAAAACTTGAAACCCACCTCCTCAAGCAAATGTAGATATGGTTGAACTAAACTAGAAAGGTAGTTCTCTGTCATGGCCATGCCATGTGTCCCGTCTTCATGTAAGTCTATTGTCCTGTGTGGCAATGCTGTGCCCCAATGCCTGCAGGCTTACGGCGCGGTACAAATAAATACATAAATCATCTCACCACTAAGCCTGTCATTAGTCGAAAAACCTTATGCAGTGCATCCAGCTACAGTTGTACTATGGGAGTACTGTGTAACGGGCCATTGTCATTGTGAAAGTTTACCTTGGCCAATGTACCCACAGGATAGATTCAAGCTGAGGTGGAATGTACATGATGTCCTGTTGTGATGGTGTACCTGGATGAATTCCTCCTTGGCTACATCTCTTCACTAAGAGGACATACTCCCATCACTTTCCAGAGGCTCTCCGAGGGTTTTTCCACTGAGGTGTGAAAGGGGAGAAGGTACATGAAGAGGGGCTGAATATGTGCACTGGCCTTAGGGCGATGACTTTGTTCTTGTGTCTGGTCATTTCCAGGATGATTTCTTCCCATCCACTCCTTAAAGACTTTTCTTTTTAATATATTCTGTTCTAGTGACTTTAGACCTTTCTATATAAACAAACCAAACTGAAAAAATATGGTACACAATAAAGGACACCAAGAAGACCCTAAAAACGTCTACTTGCATGTTGTAAATATCTACTCAATATCTCTTAAAAACCTCCTTCCATACTATGTAATCCTGTATCTTTTCTTAAATACATTCTTAACATCAAATATGTACACTACAAAATACATAAAAACCATGTATCCTTATCACAAGTACTAAAAGAGAAAAGCCCACTAACCCTTCTTATCCCATTGCTACCTTATGCTAACACACAGCCTCATTATAAATCGCCCGGGAATCAAAGTGCCAGTATTAACATATTCTGGCACTTTACCGGACCACACCGACTACAGGTTTGCTGGAGGGGGCACCTGCGTTACCTCCAGGGAAAAACTGGTGGTAAGGCAGGCTCCTTATCAGTAAAAAACGAAGTGATTACAGGCACCGGTATTGCTGGTGCCGGTAATGACAGCAAATTCCCGCATGGAGTCCTATGGGATTCCACGAATGGGGATTTAAAACCATCACTCATGCACTCGTAATCCGACGGTAATGTCGCTGGACTGAGTGCCGGAAATGGTACAAGCATTTGTCAGTATCCTGGTGGATTTACTGCCAGGATAGCAGCAAGGTCGTAATGAGACCCATAGAATCTTCACAATTACATTCGAATTCATATCAGCATTTACACCTTTAATCTGGCAACAGCTGAGTAAATTTATGGCACAGATGAAGCACTGCCAAAATTAATAAAATGTGCAGGCCTGACATTACTCGTCTGCAAAAGTCATCACTCAGTAAAATTCAACTTGTTGATATTTCTGCTAAATATCTTTTTTCTTATCTGTTGTGACCAGACATAGGACCTACAGATGCCTCAAAGTTTGAAAATCCCTGTAACAAAGTCAAGGGAGGGTAGCTCAGGGGCAACGTGTTCGCCTTGGAAGCAAGACAACAAGGAGCACCACACGTTCGATCCCGGTCCGCTAAGAAATCTCTGGGTATTAAGTGTCTTACAAATAACCAATTATATATATATATATGTATCTATATGTATATATAAAAGCGACACTTAGGATGTGCCCTGCCAGGTTAGGGTGCAGCATTAAAAACTTTAAGGTGCCTAAACAGCTGGCCACGAATTCTAAAAATATGAATCTCAAATCCCTAGAAGGGAAAGATATCCAAGACGTCTGTGAACAGCCTCTCTGGTGTAAGACTTCTACATAATTTTTGTAAAACGCTTCATTCACTGATTGTTCACAATTAATAATATAATCCCACCTGAATGCTTTCACCTTAATTTCCTTAGGTACTGCATGATGATGGGATTGCAAATCACCATTCTACCAATTTTGTATCTCTGTTAAAAAGCCCTTCAACCCTTTTATATATTGAACTAGAAGAGCCTCAGAGGAATTAACATCATATCTTTTAAGTGACGCAGTATTAAGTCCCTATTCACCACCCATATCTTTACGAAGGTAAACTTTCCTTAGCTAAAACCAGGTTTCTAAGGAGACCAAACAAATGATTTTCATTTACACTGCACGGGAAACAAAAAGCGTTATCCTAGCACTGATCTCCATAATCATCGCTCCAGCCTCCCAACCAACTATATAGGTGTTCACAGCTCTTCTCAATTCCATACACATTTTTAGGAAGCACTTTCACTGTGTAGAGCCCTAAAGGGTGTTTGAGGGTAAAGTCCCCAATTTTCCTGTCGAATACTCTCAAAGATGCCACAACAGCACAAGATTTAATCAAAAAATGTCTAAACCCTCAACTGTTTGATATTTGGCTTCACAACTCGAACTTGAAAATTGGTGGTACAAACCAGGTCCTGCTCTAAATCTGTTAAATCTGCTAATATGAGTATACTCTCTGAGGTGCTGGGAAAAACTGAAGGGGGAGGGGGCATGAAAACCTTCAGTCCTCCTCAAAGCCCAGGCCATCACGTTTCCCACATGTCGCTAGATGCTGTCCGCTCCTCTCTGCCCCGCCACCCTGTACAGCTGTACCCCTCCTCTGTGCCCCTCTGCATCCTACCCCTGCTGTATATCGGTGCTGTTGTATACCTCTGTAAAGTGCGCTGTTGCTTCTAAAAGCTAGTTCTGCGCTCAATAAATACAATAATAATAATAATTAGGTAGCCCGAAGTCTTGCCAGTGTCGGAATGCTATGGAAGGGTGCTGTCTTGTGAGGGGGCATGTAAATGTTGACGAGTGGAGAGTTAAATGGTTGAAGGTCTATGTTTGTGCTAAAAGTAGAGTAAAAATAAATGTGCACACATTTTCGAATGTTGGCTGCACCTCAACCAATCAGAAAGCAGCAATTCAAAAGAACATCAATAGTTGCCCCAGAATATCTGCTTGAAAAAGACTCTGAACACCCAATGTTCTTTCGATTAGCATGGCCGCCTCACTCACCTGCTGATTCTTAAGTGCTTCTCTTCTCGCTGTAGCCACACCCATCTTCACCCTTCCACTGCTTGTATTGGGTCTGTGCCATTCTGTCGCCCCCCACCCACAGCCCTGTCACCAGCTTCCCAGGGCTCAACAGTCCAGCCAATGCACCGCACAACGCCTTAATTCCTTTGGGAGGACTGCTTCCCCATGCAACACTGTGCTGCAGGAACGCCATGGGGTAACACATATTACATCATTTCCTTCTGAAGCCACAAGCCAAGGATTTCCACAGCATTTCTTGCTATAACCGTCTACCACCAAGTGTTCATATAGCCGTAGCGCTCTTAGGTGGTAGGGTTCATGGCTCTTGAGCAGTAAGTCGGGTTTTAGGAGTTCCTTTGTAAATCCCGCCCCCCCTTGGTTGCCAATGCTTTAATAGATCTTGTTTGACCCGCTATTCCCTGTCCATTCGAAGGAATATGAACCCATATCCATTATTGTGCTCGAAACCCTAGTACCTAGTACCTGTTTGAGTCAAGTCTGCAACTGTGGTCTGCTTTTGATACAACAGCTGGAAATATGTTTAACACTGAAATAGCTCAGGAGCGTGCATTAAGCATTGATGTCAAGGTTTACTCTGACACTGAGGGACATTTCACCATTAGAGTATTGATTGTACGAATGTGAGTCACTTTAAGTCTGCGTTATTAACGAGTCGGTTGTACCACATTCAGGGTCCTTTGAAAGTAAAATATTTAGGCATATCTTCTTGACTCCTGGCATTGTGTTTCCTCCAGCTGTAAATAAGCCTATTAGGACCTGTCACAGCTGTAAGATTTGTTTGACGTGTTTGCTTGTTATACATTGTAATTAATTGGCCATTCTGAAAAGGAACTTTAGCCAAGAGTTTGGACACAGGGCTTGCTGTCACTTAAACCCTTAGTTGTTCACAATCCAGGAACAGAAAATTGATTCTTTGTTGCTATAGTCGCAGTTCTTTATCTTGTTGTTAGGCGTAAAGTTGGAACAGCGGTAACAGACTCATTGATGAAGGCGGATGAAGCATTAACCTGCCAGTGAATTTAGTTGAATGGTGGGAGGGTACAGTTTTTGTGGCAGTGACACATAAACAACGCAAACGAGTGATTAATGGAGAGTTCTGAATGACTCAACAACAAAAAAACATTTTCCAGGTTCCCATAATTACATGATGCAGGAAAATGATGTGACATAGTGTATTGGAGCACCATCTAAATAAATAACAATGTGGATAGTAGCATTGCCAATATTAAGTGAATAATGTAAATTCTGAGTTTGAGGATCGGGACAAATAGTATAGAAAATATCATGTAATGTACAGAATGCCAGAATGAGTCCTTATACAACAGGCTTTTATAGATAAGTCACATGTAAAGCGAAATATTGCCCATGACTATTGTTGAGAGCATGTGAGTGATGGATACATCATAAGGACGATATGCCCCCAAGAATGTAAATGCAGAGACCTAACTGTTAAAACACCTAAGATAAGCGAATGTCATGCTGACTATTCCAAGATGATACGACAATGTAATTGGGTTCCAACACGTTACTTTATTAGTGAGTCATATATACAATAATAATATTAGACATTCACTTCACAAGATATTTTGGTCACGTAAACTAGACATTTTATGGGGCAATGATATACTCTCCTGACCCTAAAATGTAATTTTAAATAATCACGACAATATTTACATTGAAGAGCAATCGTGTCTTTTGTAATGCATGATATCATCAAATGGAGTACACGTAGTGACACGTCTCTAAACGTGATATGATATAAATAAACAGCCAACTTAAAACCTTAATCAGCAACCTCGTGGAAACGCTCGGCAGGTGATGTTCATGACACAAGGATAATCACATGATATTGGTAAATATATTGGGCTAGTTACATGTCTTTGAGTAAACTAAAGAGAGGGATCGGAAGCCAATTTGCGATGGCTTTATTTCAACCACAATTTATATCATCATTATACAGATCACTCTGTCAACTAGATCCTCAGCAGAGATGACAACTTCCTAATCCTAAGGAACCGCCATTACCTAGGTGAGTCCTTCATAAAGTTCTATGTGAGAACATGAATGACTCATTTGAATCCTATAGTTCCCCAATGTTCCATACACTCATTAGCTTCCAGAAGGTGGGATTCTAATACAACTGTTGAATCAAAGCAGACCTTACTAGAATATTGAAAATTAAGTTGAAAACAACAATAAATGTGATCATCAAACATACACAAATAGGTAAGCATAGGTAAACATAAAGATATTACCAAGATGATTACTCTTAGATTCTTGTAAATCATTTAAGAACTCTCATTAGCTTTTCTCCTGTACTTCTCCCTTCCCAGAGACTTTAAGAAAGTTGTACATTAGAAGTGGAATAATAAACAAATCTTTTTGGAAATGAATCACAGGTAGGTGCATGGCATGAGCTAACCAGGTGATTGACATTTTGACTCCATGCTAGAAGTTGATTAAAATATATGAAACAGTAAAACTGATTATAACTTTTTAACTTATTCTTTAGAATTAATTTGAAACGTTGAAGACACATAAAGGATATTCTTTTGCTCTTGAAAATGGGAACCTCACAAAACATGTAGAGCTATTTTGTTTTTGTTTATACTTTATTCTGAAAACTTGCTTTATTTAAAAGTGACAAACTAACTGTTCATCTCTTGTAACTGTCTTACAACTATTTCCAGGAAATTGATTTTGGAATTGAAACTTATCAAATTTGAACTGCTCTTAGCGACAGTAATTAAGGTATGCAGGGGGCAGGAGTGTCCACCACTAAAGGACAGTGTACTTTCTTTTCAATTCCCCAGGTTGCCAACATTTTGAAGCCTGCTAGGGCACTACAGAAGGGGAAAACCTGTATGCAAATAAGGCTTGATCCCACCCCATTCAAAACCTTCCAGTCATCACCTTTCTGAGTGGAACAGCAAAGCCCAGACATGGGTCCTGAGCTTGCTGTGCCTAGTGACCAAAGATACACCTCACTGGCCTTAGCCAATGAGCCTGAAACCAGTTTGGGGTTGATTGTGGTCTCGTGCTAGAGAGATGTGACCTATGCGTTCTGTCTGCTATGCCCACTTTGGAGTGGGACCAAGAGAAATAACAGAGGGTATGATTCATTCAAAATCTTTCAGCCATCACTTTTCTGTTTTGTGCAGTGGCCTGTAGGCAGCAGTGCCACTAGACGAACTCACTCAAATAAGGTAATAATGTGTACAAATGGTGGCTGCTCAGGGCCCTGTGAGTGTTGATAACAAAAATGCTCCCTTATTGCCCACAATCCCCATAGTTATCTTCAGAGCAGTGACTGAAGCTGAAAATTCTAAGCTGCTGTTGAAACTTAAACCAACCACTTGCAACATAGACATTTGCACTGCATCAGTTGTCAAAGCATGCTCGCTGCAATTAACACCACTCATCACTAAATTTGTGTACTGCTCATTTCAGGAAAATGTTGTCCCTGACTCGATTAAGCAAGCCTGGATTTCTCCATTTCTGAAAAAGGCCATCATTGGATCCAGATCAACCTGAAATCTACCGTCATTTTTCTAACATACCCATTCTGCTCAAGATTCTTTATAAGTTCACATACACCCAGTTCCAGGACTTTTTGGAATCACGTAACATGCTACGCCTCAAGCAATTGCGTTTTAAGAGTGCTCATAGCACCAAATCCACCTTGTTAGATCTAAAGACAAACCTCTTGGATAGCTTCGAAAAAGGTAGCACAGTACTCCTGATGCTGCCTGATCTATCCACAGCCTTTTAACCGGAAGACCATGTGATACTTGTCCCTAGGCCTCAGAACTCAGACCACTTTTCCTGTGAGGCAGCAGAAGGAGTAAATGTGTTCCTTTCTGGGTGAAAAGCGACAAGTGGAGTCTGCTGCAGAGTCTTTTGGATACTGATACTGCAGGACTCTATTTTGCTTTGCTCCAGGAACACAGAAGACTTTTCCAGCCCTCTTTCTATCTCAGGCAATTTCACTTATAATCCCCAGGAAGCCGCGGAGCGGGCGCGGATTCTGCTGCAGAGTCTTTTGGATACTGATACTGCAGGACTCTATTTTGCTTTGCTCCAGGAACACAGAAGACTTTTCCAGTCCTCTTTCTATCTCAGGCAATTTCACTTATAATCGCCACGGAGTCTGCTGCTGAGTCTTTTTGTCTTTAGGCTCTGCAGGCTCCGTGGCGCCACTCCGCTCTACCTCCAACAAAGAACAACAGACTTCCATCAAGAGATTTCCCTGAGACTGGCCCAAAACAACTGATGAAACCTCTGCTCCACGGTGAGTGGTCACACCCCCCTACCTATCCGTCACCTTCCTTGCCCCCCCTCCACTTACAGAGAACTACACCTACGGCACCCAAAAACCTGTCCTGTCTGCTCCCCCCGCTTCCCATCGTTTCGTTTGAGGTCACTCCTGTCCTTGCAAGTTTTTACCTCGCCACGTTACATCTCTCCTGCTTATAGATCAAACAAACAAGAAGATTGAGCCCTCCCACTATCCTTCACCCGTGTGCCCTTGGAGCTTGGCCTTTCTACCCACGCATGCCGGCTCTGCCAATCAAGCTGCCCCTGTGTCACTGTGTGACTGTTCCTGTGTGATCTGTGCCGCCACACTTCCCTCTTCCCCCCCTTCACATCCAAAAATACATCCTTGGCTCCTTAAAGCCTGTGCTGTCTGCCCACCCCCCCTCCCTTCGGCTAATCCGACACTCCCCCCCTCGCAATTCCTTGCCTCCCAACGTTGAAAATCTCCTGCCCGCATAACAAACACCCAAGACAATCGAGCCCACCCGCCAACCCTTACCCGCGTGCTCTCGGAGCCTGATCTTCCTCTTCGCGCATGCCGGCTCCGCTAATCCAGCAACACACAGACGAGCCACGAGCCTGCTCATCTGCTGCTGCACGGCCCACGCCGGCAAACACTGTGCGACGTTGGTCCGACTGTGGACGGAAGAGCCGTGGACCTCTGTGCTCGCCTCTGCGTGGCTGATACCGGGTGACCCCACGCGCCTGTGCTTCTGTCTCCAGTACGGCCTGCAGTGCCTGGCCTCCCGCGGCCTCCAGCTTCTCATCGAGGCTCCCTGTGAGCTGCACCCTCCCATCCTACAGCCTCGAGCACACCGGCTCCACCTAGTGGCAACCCTTTGCCACTGCAGGCAAATCATTACCAGCTGAAGGACTTTAACCTGCCACACTGCCCAGTGTCCACCCAAGCAGTGCTACTTCCCGACACAAGACAATCTCACATAACCAAGGAAAAATTAGAACTTTGCACAATAAAGAATTCATGAGGACAGCCCTTCAAAACATCAACCTCCCTGGAAACCTAAAGTGCCGCACAAAGAGCCTAGCCTCACAGCAAAAGAAGCAGTGATCCTTCAACACGAGCAGGCTAGTGTCCGGCTTCTTCTCACAACCCTGTGCCGCAATAAGGGAATTTATAACATCTCATAAGATAGGAGAACACAGAGAGCAACTTCCGCTCTGCTTTACATCAAGCGCCTACCTTGCTCCAAGAACACCAAAAACACTAACAGCACAAGAGACCTCCTTGCTATAACAACATCCACAGCTCAAGTGCTTTCCTTGGGGTGCCGATCTAAGACCCTTAGCAACTAACAAGCGGCAGGAGACTGCAGGGGCTTTCTCCCCTTTGATCCTGCCAACCCCAACCCTTACCTTGCTACAACAACATCAGCAGCAGAATCGATATTCTTGGAGTCCCGAGCTAAGACCCTCAGCAACTAACCAAAGGCAGGAGACTGCAGGGGCTTTCTCCCCTTTGACCCTGCCAACCCTTCCCCCATACTAACGGAAACACCATCATTGAAAGTACATCATCATAGCAACGAAATGACCAAAAACAGCAGACTGCAGGGGTTCTCCCCCCTTTGATCCTGACCAGGTCTTTGCGCTACAGCAAACAATCTTCAGCAACCATCTGAACTAACCAGAAGGCAGGAGACTGTAGGGGCTTGCTCCCATTTGATCCTGCCCTGGGCGCTGTATCAAAGAAATTCTGACGACCTAGCTCATCACTTTGGCCCCCACTGCTTCATCTAAAGTGCCTACTCGATCCTGAATCCATCAGAACACAGGAGACTGTGGGGGCCCACACCCCTTTGATCCTGTCCTGAGTGCTATAATAAAGAAACCTCGTCCAACAACAACTCCTCTACCATCACACCAAGAGACTCTCCCACCTTGAAATGCAAACTGGGACATTACCAACAACAAAACTTGCAAGAGTACTAGAGATGACAGGAAACCACCTGTCCCTCTCAATGCAAAAAAAAACAACCATGCGGCCAAACACAAGGCTCAGAGGAAAGCTTCACATTGACCCTTCACAAACAACAATCGAACAGGCATTTCGAAAGAAGAACTCTAACAAACTTCATAACGAAAATCGACCAACCTCAGAACTACAAATTCAAGAAAATGAAACACAAAAACAGTCGGAAGACATAGAACAGACCCTCTCAGAAAGCACAAGCGAACCATCAACACACTCAGATTGTGGACAAACTAAAGAGCTGATCCAAACAAATCAAGGAAACCAAACTGCTCAAGATCTACAAATCCCAACCACTTGGGACCAAACGGGAAACCAGCTAACAAAAGGAAAAAACGTCCAAACTAACCAATTGACCTGCAAAAAGCCACAGAGAGGACCATGAGATCGTCCGAGCTAACAAACAACCAGATATGCAATTTGAAATAAAAGAAACAAACAAAGGGAGCGAGATAACTGCAGATCCAACTCTAGCAAAAACTCAACCTAATCCATCAACGGCCACTGCCAACGACCCAACTAGAGACACACGACCAACAGAAACGCCAAATCTCCCACCAGCTGAAATATCAGCGGCTACTCAGAACCAAACTGACAATGAAGAACCATACAAACAATCAAGCCAAACAATTACCCCGAGAGTGCCGATGACAGCGATGACAAAAAAAGAAAAAGCAAAACAGGCCAAACTACAGTGGTTACAAGCACACACTGCTCAAAAGCTATTAAATGAACCTCTGAAACACCCTCTGAACACAGCGACAGGAAAAGCTGCCCATCTATCTTTAGACATCACTGAAATAGAGTCCATCATGAACAGTGCAGAAAGAAGGAAAGAAATCTTCGGTGAGCCGACTCACTTGGCAACTCCATCCTGCACTTCTTCGCCACTACCAAAAAATTCCAACCAACAGAACTGCGAATCCCATGGAAGACAAAGCCCACGCAGAGAAGCACAACACTTACATCTCAAAATAAAAAAGGAACAAAAAACTACCCAATTTGACTACGATGCCGAGGAATCCTTCCATATGCCGGTGCAAGGAAATACCACAAACCACCCTACCCCAACATCTAGAGTCACAGGAAAACACTTTTCTCCAAATGACAATAATCAAAACCAGAGACTTCCAATATCAATGTTTGAATTACAAAACATGCTGCTAGCAGTGTTGTCCCAATCCATGATACCCTTCCTTAAACTTCACGAAGCAACAAAAGACAACATACGAGATCAAGCCACTCTCCTGGCAATGATCCACACCAAGCAAATACACACAGAGGATTTCATAAATACAATTGGGAAACGTCTAGACTCTGAAGCAGAACAATCTCGCATCTGGCAACAAAGACTTTTTGAGATAGCCGAGGCGACAAGGAAGAAAAGATTAAACTCACAAAATAACTTATGACCTTACTCAGAAACCAACAACAACAAGTGCCCTTACCGCAGAACACAACAAAAGAAAACACACCACCTTGTACGATACCTGAAAAATTAAACCTTGATCAACCCAGATCCACACCAAACAAACCTTCAACGTCTTCATCGGCCCAAATAACAAACCCATCAAATGCGTGCAAAGAGAAAACAAAACTGACAAACGGCTCACAAACCATGATCGGCAACGACACCTTCGGGATCTTCGGTCCAGCAAAAAAAAAACAACAAAGAACCAGCAATGAAACCCACCAAACACACTCAAAAGCAAACGGGGTCACAAGCATCTCTCCGAAACCTGTCAATACCAAAGCCAGTTCCAGATACAACCACAGAAAAAGCACCAAAATCAAACTAAAAAATCTGTAACGAAACACCCGGACCTACCGGCACCAAAGCCAAACAAAAAACCAGCAGCTGCGACAGCACTAACACACAAGGACCAAAGCGCGGAATCAGACGATCTACTCAACCTAATGACGCATGACGACCCACCAACACAAGAAAAAATGAAAACGAAAAGTCAATTAAATGACTCAAGTGTCATCGACGAATACCAACCAAATCACTCTGTCAGTTACACAATCTTGTGCGGAGAAATGTCAGACAGATCAATGACCAATTCAATTGACGCTCCAAGTAAACAGTCAACCTATGACAAAATCTCCTCAACATCGTTTCTCAACGAAACAACCAGTAGCATCAGCACTAGGCACTCCCCAATTCGTTCAACAAAAGAAAACCCTGGATCACAACATCCGAGAGAATGCACAGATCTATCTGAACCAATATTCCTGAACCCATTCAAGACAACAGAGTGTCACATGGTTCAAATAGAAAATATCATCACGAGGACTACCAAATTGGTCCTAAACAGAGCCAACATTCTAATCCTTTTCCAAGCAATTACAAACCTCATTCAAGTACGTCCCAGAGACATTGACCTAGTCATCTTTGTAGACGAAAACTCCAATGACAAAATATTACTAAAACTGCACAACAAAATAACTATGGAGCAGATTCTAACATCAAAAGCTGCGCTACACAATCTCGGCTTCAGCTGTACGTCTGACATCAAAGCGAAATATAAAGATATCAGCAGAAAGGAAAACCCCAGAAACGCCTTCACATCAAATCTCAATCAAGAACATTAGAGAAAACAGTCAAACGAGAAACATAACCACTCAAATAACCTTCCAACCATGTCTGACCACCTTAAGAAGACCGCAGTGTTGAGACTTGAGTGTCGTGTAGGCAGTAGAGGCCTCCGTCCCCAAATGCCGCACAGGGAGAACTTAACGCAACTCTCTGTGCAGCCGTTGAGGTCACAGGCGAAGATGTTCGAATGTCCAAGTCCGGGAACGCGAACCTCGGGGACCCCACACTGCTGCAAGAAAATGCGGATTAAGTACCAAGCAAGAAACAGTACCTACAGTATTAGAATAATTGGAAAGGTCTTACCAGTCAGGGTCAAGGAGGGGATGAGGAACCTAGTGGAGAGGTCCGGGACCCACGTGGACGGCAGTACCCCAAGAGGAGTAGGCTCAGTTGTTCGCCTGTCAGCAGGAGCTGTGGAGCTGTGAAACTGTGAGGCAAGGAGTTCAAAGAACCAGGGTGCAAAAGGGTGATCCAGGAGGCAGTCCAATAACAGTCCGTGGTCGAGAGCCGTGTATCACTGTGCAAAGAAATCCGAAGGGGTAAATCCAAGAGGAGTCCAGTAAAGCAGGCCAGGTCGATTCCGTGAGTGATCCAAAGATGATTCAAAGTCCGTAGCGCCAAACAGAATGCAGAGCACAGCTGAGAAGCAACGAATACCCAGGTTTCCGGGTTTATGTACTCGCGCTTCTGGTCACGTGATGCGTGGCATGGTCACGTGATCGGGCAAGAGCATCACGTGACCTCACAGTCCCGCGATGCGGAAGCTCAGGGTTAGCCCTTCGCGATCCTATGCGCCAAGGCAATTGCCAATGTAGGAACGGCCGTAGTCTGACAGCCGTCCTATTACGGACCAGGCGCGGGTGTGCCCGCAAGACGCGTGTGAGTCCACGTGAGTCCCGGGGAAGGGGGGAAGTGAGAGAAGGGCGGGACTGGGGATGAGGGAGTGCCCTGGGGACCGCATGATGAGGGATCGTGACACGCAGCCCAAAACTTCAAAACTGAAAAAAATAATGCCACCAGTAACAACGGTGAACGCCAAGTCAGACAACAGCACACCCTAGAAGACAGTAAACATAACCAAGACAAATCAAGTATGAGCTACAACATAGATCGTCTGATCAGACGCCAGTATGCATCAGAAGACAGCCTAAATCTCTCAGACTCCACAGAACTGAGCAATATCTCATAACCATTAATCAACACATCAAACAGCTGGACCCTGTGCTCATGGAATACACGGGGAAACTCCCACTTGTTTAACGACCCATCACCTGAATTTGACTCATATCAGATCATCTGTTTTCAAGAAACATGGCTTTCAAACACTCCATGCTGTGACAGATTTTTAGCCTTCCTAAACCCAGCTCCGACCAGAACCAAAGGAAGACCCACATCAGGTCTACTAACGTTAATCAAGATTGACCCCACATAGTCAATACTGCACACAACAAACATCAACCCGTGGATACAAAATACAGTCATAAAAATAGTGACAAAGAAAGCCCTAGATCCTATAATAATGACATCCAAACAAGAAAGAAAAATTGCAATCATGATTCTGTACTGGAATCCAGCGGCAATCAACAATGAAGCGTTCTTGGACGGTGTCTTCCTAACAGTAGACAACCTCATTCTTAAACATACAAGAATTGATTTCATACTATGTGGTGACCTAAACCTACATCTATGGCAACAAGACGGACAACCAACTCCTAACAAAAAACTAACAATTTGTGCAAGAAAATGGATTAAAGAAACCGGCATCCGCAATCTACTATCCATTGATTATCCTAAAGACGAAACAGGCAAGCCTCTTTCCACCTGGTCCCGAGGCAAATCATCTGGCATAATTGATTACATTTATCTTTCCAAAGAGCTAAGAGCTGCAGTACAAACTACAAGCATAATCGCAACAACAAAGAGCGACCATAACCAACTTGTCGTACATGGACAAGACATGCCGCGCCAACCTCAGCCCAATCGTCCTACCCCGCTAGAAGTCTGCACAGCCGGGAAAAAACTTTGCATAACCCAACAAGTAACAAATTCACTGACAAGACAATTTATCCAAGCTACCTTACCTGATGACCAGAAATTAAATTACGGATGGCTACTCCAACCTTACTACAAACCAACCAAACCGAATACTGCACAGACTCATCAACATTCATACACCAAGGAGTTAGTTGAAAGAAAAAGGGCACTGAGGAACACAGTGCGGCAATTGACGAAAAAAAAAGACAAGGAATCCTTCATAAAAATAAAAGCGGCCAAACAAACCTACAGAAACTGGATCAAAACGCACAACATGATGCTATTACAAGCAGATGCAGAAGCAATCTTAGAAACTTACAAAACACACAATCTTTGAGACCTATGCAATCTTCTGAACAACAACGCAGCGGACCAGCAAAGACTGACAGGAAATGTGACTGAAGATCGATGGATTGAACACTACACAAAAATATATAAAGCCTGACCATCAGAAACTGGAAAAAATCCACAAAAACAGAACATAAAGTGGACAGTAAACTGCACCTATCAAGACATTTTCGAGATGATCCAAAAACTCAATATATCTCGTGCTTCAGGCCCTGACGGAACATCGAACGCAATGATAAAGAAAGATCTGCACTCATGGGCCAACCTCATGAGGAACATAATCACGCTCATTAACAAGCTTAACCAGATACCAACATCATGGAAAACTGCGACCATCGTTCCTATCCATAAACAAGGTCCGAAGGATGATCCGACAAACTTCCGCCCAATTGTGCTACTGGATCCGTTAGGAAAGCTGTTCGCATCGATTCTTCTGGAAAAAACATAATCAGTGGGCAACTGACACAAAGCGCTTCGCAATAAGACAAACTGGTTTCACCCCAAATTTCGGGACAAACATCAACTTACTATTGCTAAATCTAATAAAACATGAAGCAATCCACAGCAAAACAAAAATATACGTGGCTTTCATAGGGGGAATGCCCTAATGACATATTAGACCCAATCAAACAACTCTATTCAAACACCACCATAGCAATAAGACTTACAAGAGAAGGCCACACAACACCAAAAATAAAAGCCGAAAATGGTCTAAAACAAGGATGCCCTCTTGCAGCCACATTGTATAATCTCTTCGAGACCTATCTACAGCCCGATGCCCTCAACCCCCCAAAGATCAACTCAACTCCGGTAACAATCATGACATATGCGGACGATATCATTCTCCTGGACAAGACACCATCAGGTCTACAAAACAGCCTCAGCTAACTAAGCCTTTATGTGAATCGCAACAAACTCACCATCAATACAAAAAAGACAAAAATCATGCAACTGTCCAGACCGACCAATAACAACGGGAAACAACTAAAAATCCATCTAAATGACAACCGCCTCGAAGAAGTGACAACATTCAAATACTTGGGCATCCACATAAACCAATCCAAATCCGAAAAAGAGTGGACTCTGAAACTGGAACAATGGACTCAATCTCTAGCAAGACAAGGTTGTATGATCCAGCGCAAATTCGGCAAATACTCATTCAAACCAATAACCACATACTACAAGCAAAAGGTGATTCCGACAATAGTCTATGGAACAGAATCATGATACATGCAACGGACTACAGCTGGACAAAGCTGGATGGCCTCTTTTGGCGTAAGATCTTACAGCTGCCACATTTTTTTCCAATGCCTAGAATCAGACACGAAATAGCACTACAGTCCATCAGTTCAATTGTCCTATGGAAACAACTAGGCCTATACCGCAAGCTCCTCACAGATGAGAAAACACCAGCAATACAAATCTTGAAGTTCCACAATGGAGCAATGAACAACACAATCCTCGCTCAATGGAAAAACAATTTGGATCATCTCATGCAAACAGAAGAAATTTCACATGAAATGCTTACGATGCGACCTCAACACGCAAAAACAAAAATAATGGAAAATGACTGGATAAAAACCCTTGAAGAAAAAACAAAATACTCCCTCAACCTACAATGCGACACAGACATTCGATCCATTAACGAACTACCAGCCTACCTGACCACCTTTCCTGATGCCAAAATCTGTGCAACATATCTGAAAGTCCAAACAAATACCATACCAACACGCTTCTATCTAGCCAAAACCAGACAAATTGCTCCAACAGAACATTTCTGCCGCTTCTGTTTAGACACCCAAAAATCTGAAACACTGTTCCACCTGCTAATGGAATGCAACGACCTTTCAGAACAAAGATCTAGATTCGGCAGCTATTATAAAATCGGAGAGCAAACAATGGAGACAGAGGAAAGATGGATGGATATGCTCAAGGGCAAATTGCAAAAACTGATCTTGGCAATATGCCAATTTCTACAAGAAATTCTAGGTCTTGGCAAACCTGTAATAAGTTGAAAAGAAACCTTGGAAAACTGGAGACAAATGAAAAGTTTAAAAATTAAACTATAACAAAAAAAAAAAAAGCAAAAGTATTTTTCAACGAGTCAAGGGAGGAAGGACTATCTGTTCTCGTGTGGAGTTCCACAGGGGGCATGTATATCGCCCAGACTTTTCAACATCTATACAATTCCACTCTTTGAGATGCTGGAAGCAAAAGGGGTGATTTTCTCAAACTACGCGGACGACACGCAATGCCAGATTCCACTTTTTTGGGACTATCATCTTTGACCTGATGAAATCATGGCTGGTGAATAATTGCCTTGATCTCAAAAACACAAAAACAGAGCTTATGATTGCTGGCATGCCCCCCCAGACCAGCCGCGGAGGTTCATGGAGGAGTACCAGTCCTTCACCATTGGAGGCTGCTCCATTGCCAGGTTACCCAAAGTTAAAACTCTGGGTGGCATCCTGGATAAGGAATTGTCTTTGAAGCCCTATGTTAATAGCCTAGTCTCCAGCTCAGCCTACTATTTAAAGCTTCTGGCACAACTCAGGCCCTTTCTTAGCCCCTTGAATTGTGCCACCCTTGCTAGGGCAATTATTGGGGCTCATCTGGACTATTGTGTGAGTCTCCTGCAAGGTATTAGCAAAAATGAAATGTCACGCTGACACGTGATCCAGAACAGAACAATGCAGTTTGCTGTGTGGAGGGATTGTGGAAAACTGATCACGTCTCTGATGCCAAAGTGCATGGCACTGGTTACCAGTGGAGAGTAGAATCACTTACCGAACTCTGTGCATTATGTACCAATGCCTTTATGGCATAAGCCCTATCTGTAGAGCAGACTCTCCTGGTTGCCGGCTCAGAGAGTCATTTCATCTAGCAATTCCCATTTTTTGCAAACACCTAGATCCCGCCTGTGCATCGTTGCTCGTGGGTCATTCCTATACTCTGCACCCAGATGTTGGAATGCCCTTCCCCCAGATCTAAGAGCCTGTGTTAGCCTCCACACTGATTACCCTGTGCCCCTTGATCCAGACTCTCTTTTTATGTTTATATGTAATATGAGTGCGTCTTGTCCAGTTTTACTATGCCGTCGGGCCTTCAGGCATGCACTTTAGAAATGAAATAAATAAATAACATAAATATACTGCCTGCACCTCTTTGAGTAGTATTTTCTTCCCTCCTTCCTTCCTCCCTCCTTTCACGCTCTATGGTGGAAGGATGCTGCTTCTTCTGTAAGCCATGCTCTTGTCTCTATCAGGCAGGATGATGCCTCTGTCACACATGCTTAGGTCTTTCACCAGCCTCCACCCTGCCATCTTACTGCCGCTTCAAAAAGGAATGGCATAAGTCACCATTGATATAGCGGTGTGCATTAGGGAATTGATAATAGCAGTAGAAATGCAGCCACCAGTTAGGACCTGGTGGTGATGCAGGGAATAGTACCCTCAAGGGCGTGGGGGTTCCTGAGGATTCCCCAAATCTAAGCAAAATGCTCACAAATGGAGGAAGGCACGACTGGTTGCTCTGATCTAGCAGCCTACCATATTTGTAACTACTCTGAAGCCTCCCAGCCGGCAAGGCCATGCAGGGAGTTCGTCTGGTGCAGTTTCTTCCACCAGACATATGCCTCCCCCTGTAAACAGGGTCCCTCTTCTCCTGGTGGCCTATTTCATAGAGTATGTGCAAACAAATAGAAGTGTTTGATGTCACAATAGCTAAAACTATTGACTTTATCAATGATAGTTCTCTTTTATTAGCTGCAAGGATCTCATTCCTCCAAATTCCAAAAAATTGAACTGCAACATATAGATGGAGATAACCCCTCCACTTTACTACAAAAAAACATTGGATTTACTGTTGTGAAATTACTGCTCACGGTAAAGCGGGTGAAAACACCATTGATTCAGACAGACTCCAGAAAGTGTGACCAGCACTGCCAAATCCCCACTTATTCATAATACTGCTGTAAGATTATTGTCTGCAACTGTAGTAATTCCTTGAAATATCCTCCAAACTTGTGATGAGGCCCAGTGACTCTTGGATGTCACTTAGCCAATCAAACAACGAAAGTTACCATTTTCTGCACACTTCTGAGCAATAATGGACAAAAGCACCTGGGGAGGGTGTGGCAGTCACAAACACAGGCTGTATCTAGCAATGTTAGCCTTGGTTTGGAGGGAGCTCTGCACTGCTCACAATTTCCCCCATCCTCCCATCCTCTCCTCTGTCTGTTCAGCTATCCTGGCCACATCCGTCCTCTCCATCCTCCCCTCCCACTTTCATGGCGCCGCTGCACATCTTATCAGTGGTTCCTGCACCGCCATAGAAACGGAAGGCGGGGCTCTGCATGTCTGATGGATCTGCACAAAATGTGCCATGCACCGGTAAACATTTTGGGAAGGTTTTGTGAAATTCCTTCCGGTAGGGTGGTGGGGGAGGGGGCAAAGTAGAAGAGGTTGAGTCCCAAAATTAGGGAATGTTAGCTCTCACCTACATGAAATAAAAACACTGAACGGATTTTCACCAATTAAACCATGATTAAAGAGTCACTTCTGTGACTCTGTCTGTCTGTCGGTCTATCTATCTATCTATCTATCTATCTATCTATCTATCTATCTATCTATCTATCTATCTATCTATCTATCTACCAATCTAAATAGATATCCATCTGTCTACCTGTCTGTCATGATAGATAGATAGATAGATAGATTGATAGATAGATAGATAGATAGATAGATAGATAGATAGATAGATAGATAGATAGATAGATAGATAGATAGATAGATAGATAGATAGATAGATAGATAGATAGAAAAACTATCAAATTCCATGACTGAATTTCTTATAGAATTTAAAATGAGCATAAAGGGCGATACTCTTAAGATGCTTTAGGTGTAAGAGCAGAAATTATACCTATGTATTGCTAAAGAATAATTGCATTGTATGGTTATTTTATCTATTGCAGTGTGTTTATTAAGCAATATACCCTGAGCGGCGGGGCATTACCGACTCAGGTAAGGCCCCGGGGCACTACCAGAGTTGTAATGCCCCAACTGTGAGGGACATATAGCGATTAGTACCCCGGCCTGCAAGATCTGCGTGATCGGGGCACTAAAAGCATTTTGTTTTGTCACTGCAGCGTTTCGGGACATAAAAAAGAAAAAAAAACGACCAAGAAAATGGTCACTGAGAAAGGGAAAACAGAGTCCGTTTTCCCTTTCCATGGTGGCCATCGGGAACGGATATGCTGGGTATAGAAGCGTTTCCAGTGCGTCTGCTCCTGAAAAAAAAAAGAAGAAGGTAAGTGGGGTTGAGAGAGCGGAAGGGAGGGGGAAACAACAAACAAAAAAAATGTACCTGAGTCCCCAGCGGGGAATGATTGAAGTCTACAGACCGTGTGGATGGCCCCGCTCAGAGTCTCCACAATGCTGGAGGCTGCTATCGTCACCCACCGGGGACAAAGCAGCCTGAAGGTAAGTGGGGTGGGGAGGGCCCCGCTTCGAGCCTCCTCATTGGCTAAGGAGCTGCCAGGCCCCCCACCGTGGAAAAGGAGGCTGGAATCCTAGCCGAGAATTGAGGGATAAAGCCCCGGCGAGGTCCAATCAGAATGCTTGTTTCATTCTGATTGTGCCCTCGCCTGGTACTAATGCTTATTGTTGATAGATCTCATTTGCTACAGCAATTTGACCAGAAAACCAGGAATTGATCAACAGAAAACACTGAACAGCTGTGGGAAGGCTGAATGAGGAGTGCCTGTTGCTTGTGTGCTCCATTTGAAAAAATAGGGTTTCCTTACGCATATTTCACACAGTATGAGTCATTGCCTCGACAAATGATCTCTGCAAGCTCTGCACACCGTCTGTCCGATTTAAACACCTTAAAGAAGACAAGTTGTTCAAATGCAGTGCATGCACAGAGGGCAAACAGGGAGTAGTCATAGTGCTTGCAAGGTAATATTACAGTGTGTAATCAATTCAGATAACAACTTGTGTTACTCTACCACAAATGTTCGCTCTCCTTAATATATCATAGGGGATAAGCGCAAATGGTGGGACATTATAAGCCAGAAAAAACCTGGGGAAAGATTGCAGCCAATCAGTAGGTTAGGAATGTGTGGTTGAATTTACTGTTTCAGCCTGCATTGCTATCCTTCCTCCTGCACTGGTCTCCTGTCCTACCAACAAGCCGATGCCCCTCTTCAACCTCGTGCCACAACCCTCTCACCCTGTTGTTCAGTCGGTACCTCCCCCTTTTGATACCGCTCCCTTGGGACCTCCCATTCAAAACCTTTTACCCACTAACATCCCTTTGTCCGCCGCGGATCGTGTGTTGCACCTCACATGATGGAAATGGTAAGATACAAGAACCCTATTTCATACTTGCCATTTTTGATTTTTTTCATGGCAAGCAGCACGCTCAATGGCGCAAAGCTACTACAAGTGGCGTGTCCAGACTCTTTTGACTGGGGTGGCCCAAGTGGGGCAGTGATGTATGCAGGGGTGGCATGAAGTGGGAGGATAATGGGTTGTAGTGATAATGTGCGACTATATGTGATTATAGTGGGGTTGACCAATCAGATTCCATGTGTAAAACACTGCCACTCAGGCCAATTTCTGGACACGCCTATGTCTAGCAGCCCGGTGAAAGGCCTGAGTGCTAATGATGTTAATGTCACTCTGTGTGGTTGGCTGTTCATGGCCATGAGCCCTCGATGAGCTACCTAGGCTCGGCCTGGCAGGTTGTTACCAGCAACTGGCAAGTCGTTACTGACAAACCCCAACTACGCGTAGGGATAGTAACAATACATGCCACACAAGCTAACATTGTTATTAGGGCAGGGATAACACATCCTGTAAGCAAACCTGTCCAAGAGTGACAGCATTCTACAATGTGTCACTTTTTTGCAGAAGTCACTAGTGCTGCCCAAACCAAACCTCTAAAAACCCGAAAATATTCTGGGATGACACCTTTAAGAAATGGTTCAGGCACTAATAGTCCTAGGTCAGTTAAGGTCTGATGAAATTGCACAAAACCCATGTCCGCAGAGGAAAAATAACGGTTTCCTCTTCCGGGGAATGTCTGTGTGTTACCCTGCTTTCTGGGAAATAATGTGTTAAAAAAAGAATAAAAGTATTCGGAAGGGCAACAAAAAAAATGAAGTCTTTGTCATCTGTGGCAGTGTGTTGTCACAGTCAATTAAAAGCATTTTTGGGAAAACGTTTTGGGAGTTTTGAGCCCAAGCAGGTGTTTTGACTGGAAATAGAACATGTATTTGTTATCTGCTTTGTGAAACAAGTGGATCTGCTTACTCTGGAAATAAAACAACTATTCTGTTTTTCTACTTAATGCAATGTTCGGGCTCTGGTACATAAAACATGCAAAATGCTTCTTATGGTCCTGCTTGCACTGGCAATACAAGGGAAGGGTGCAGGGCGGTACAAGCATGAAACAGCCATCAACCTTTCGCCTTTTTCAGCTGAATTGCAAAGAGGCTTGAGATAGCGGTTCCAAAATGTAATTGTTCCATTTGCTTTGGTACAGCTCCTGTTATCGTGAATTTGGCCATCCCTCTTTGAAAAAGAAAAACAATTCAGATCCCATTGGCTGTCTCAATCCATACATTGCTAAGATATTGGAAGGTCATTCGAAAGAAGGCTTCTGGTCTACCTGCATCAGGTAGCCTTACCTGAAGACCGCTCTAACGGGAGCAGCTAGGCATAGACCAATCCATGTCTGCCTTACATCATCTATCTACGTCCATCCACAACTTGGTCAGAATGTCGCTCAACTCACCCCATTGAAAGAAGTTCAATGTTTCCAGTCAAATCTGATTTCTTATTTATTGCACATTCTTTTGTATTCAAAAGAACATTGTTCCGACCTGTATATAAATACATAAATGAATAACACATTCCTTTAAGCCTTTGGTTACCAGTAAAGAAGATCTCATTAAGCAATCTGATAAACACTAGATTCAAAATGCGAACCAGGGAGAAACTATTAGGAAGAGATTCGCCAAGGCACAACACCAATCAAACTACAGGATTACAGCACGGTGGAAGAGCTCTATAACTACCTCAGGGATGCACTAGGAAATCAGGATAATATGCTACCCTATAAAATGACACAGTGCCTGTGGGTTCCAATCAAAGGCCCCCAACTGAAGATCCCTTTCACATGAAAAGTTGGATTTTTCAACACTGACACAAAAACGGCTTTGCATGTGTGGCTGCAAGTGAAAACAGAAGGTCCCTGTTATGAAGAGGCAGACGCTGAATGAAGTAAGGCCACACGTTAGGAGTGTTGAAGTTAGGATTTATTAAGTAATGTCCACAAGACAACCCCCAGCCTCAGGTGGCTCCTGGCAGCTCACTTTCACTGGAGCTTGTAACGCTCTCTCATTCTCATCTCACAAATAATAACAAGTTTACTTAGTGTGTCTTGAGATTTCCTTTAGAACACATACCTCTGGCTATTTTGAAATAAGATCAATAACAACAAATAAATAACTGTCCCTAGAGCCCCTTATGTTAAAAGGCTCGAGCAAACCAGTGCCATCTCATCCCATGGTAGCCTGGCACTATCATGAACAACCATGGTAACCTTTTGCACAGTGAGACCTTTGTCTCCTTCTATACACTCTGAGCAGGCTAAAACTTGAGTCTCCACCTCTTTATCTAATCCTGGCCACCAAAATTCAGCTCTCAGTAACCCCCTGGTTCTCGCCACTCCTAAATGGCCCACATGAGCTAAGTCAATAACAGCATTCCTCTTACCAGTCTGAACCACTGATTGGTTCCCACGATACAAATAGTTACCTTCTACCGACACCTCTTCCTTCACTTTGGCAAAACCTTCTACACCTAATTCCTGTCCTCTTTTACTGTTATTCTAATTACCATAATGACAATGTTCTTATACACCTCATCCTCATTACATGCAGCATACCACTTTGTTCTCTGAATGCCATTCTGAACCTGAAAAATGTCCAACAAATCTTCTTCTTGATTCATACTTTGCAAATCAGTTTTGCTTTGTTCAACACATCTAGACAATGCATGTGCCACCAAATTATTCTCACCACAAATTTGTACCATGGAAAACCTTAAACCCTGCATAGAACTCACCCATTTCATTATGCAGCGAGATACACCCTCTAACCCCTTCTTAGAAAATATGCTCACCAACGGTTTATGGTCAGTGCATATCACAAATTGCCTCCCCCACAGGATTCTCTTAAATTTCTCTACACCCCACACACATGCCAAGGCTTCCTTCTCTGCTACCGAATACCTGGTCTCAGGGTCCTTGAGACTTCTGGAGGCAAACGCAATAGTATGTAATCCTGCTCTATCCTGTTGCATCAAAACTGCGCCAAGTCCATGATCACTGGCATCAACAAAAAGGATTGTCTCTCTACCTTCCTCAAATCCTGCCAAGATAGGGGGATTAACCACTGACAACTTTATGTCCTTAAATTCTGCTTCACATTTCTCATCTCACTTAAAGTTGAAATTTTGCGTTTCAGTCTCCACATGTTTCTGGTTTTATCTGCCAATCCTCTAATAAACTTCCCATAGAACTCAATCAATACTATAAAGGACAATGCATCAGTTTTGCTCTTGGGAGACCTCATGTCCTTAATCGCTACTATCACATCTTCCTTAGGCCTAGTGCCCAAGATAGACTACTCTCCTAGCTCTGAATGTGCATTTTTCCTTGGTAGTAGTCAATCCAGCCTCCTTTAAGATTTTCAGCACCCTCGCATGTCATGTTCCTTCTCATCAGAGCCACACACTAGAACATCTTGATAACACATTACTCCAGCTTCACCTCCCAACAGCCTATACATTATATTTTGGAATACGCTGGAAGCGGACACTAGTCCGAAAGGCATTCTCACACATCTGAACAATACTATAGGAGTTATAAATGCTGTAAGATCTCTGGAGTCTTTGTAAAGCTCTACTTGCTGATAAGCTGACTTCAAATCAAGTATCGAAAAAACTGTTACTCCAGGCACGCCCACCAACAAATTATCAATCCTCGGAAGAGGAAAAATTTCAGCAACCACCTTACTATTGAGGTGGCTGATGTCAATGCATAGTCTTATTTGTCCATTTGCCTTCTTAACCACTACAATGGGGCTAACCCATTCAGAGGTCTGTAGTCTCTCTATATCTCCCTCATTCTCCATCCTTAAGATCTCATCTTCTACCTCCTTGCACAGTGCAAGATGTACTATACATAATTTGGCAGCTTTGGGAACAGATCCCCTCTTTAATCTAATCTTGTTTACGAATCCTCTCAAACACTTCAACTTTGACTGATGCTTCACCTCCATCATTTCCACTGCATTCACTTGTTTTTTCCATTTCTCTCACCATCTGTACTTGTTCAGGATGGCTAGCATCCAACCTGATTTTCAAGGTTGCTTGGTCGCTCTTGGTTGCTACATAAATGGTGGACATAGCTTTTCTCCCTTTAAATTCAACCTCTCCTTCAAAACAACCTACGATTTCATTGGGTACGTCCCCATAGGCATTTGCTTTGACTCCATCTTCCCACAAAGTGTAACACTGGTTTTAGTTTCTCCACATCCCGACACTAATCAATGTATAATCTGCCCCACTGTCAATTAACATTTTCACCGGTATACCTTCGATCACAACATCAGCATAGGGTTTTGGTATTCTCACTTTCCCTTCCACAGTATTGACCGAGAATACAACCTCCTTGTCCACATTTTCAAACTCATACATTTCCTCATTAGCATTAATCTCATTATCTTGACCACTCGTAAAATTCTTATAACATCGTGCTAAGTGTCCCTTTCTTCCACATTCACAAAATATTATGTGCCATGTAATACATTCCTTGTCCACCGCTAAATGTGTGTTGCTTCCACGCCTAAAGCACCTTCTACTGGGCATGCCTCTGCCAATTTCTCTGAATGTTCCAGCACCTCTCATTGGTGTCTTTGTGTCTCTTCCCACCATTCATGGGCATCCCCCACCCCTGTTATCTGAACTTCTCTGCTCCACCACCCTCTTGTCTGTATCAATTTTTTGGACCCTCCAGTTGAGAACGATTTGGAAGATGCCCTATGGACCATATTCACCAAACCCTCTTCCACTTTGGGTTTCTCTCGAGTTTGGTCACATCCCTTGTCAGATTGTAGGGCATTGATACATTTCTCAGTGTGCTCCACCATTTTAGCAATTTCAATTGCTCTTTCTAGTGAGGGAGTGTGTTCTTTCCAGAGCTCCTTTCTAACATTGTCATTCGTACACTTGATCATGAGTTGATCCATCAGAAGTTCATCATGACAATGCGTAAATCTGCACTTTACTGCTAATCCCCTCAGTGCCGTTATCAATTCCTCAATGGTTTCGCCCTGTTTCTGTTCTCTAGTGCCAAATTTGTAGCATTCTAGAATAATGTTTTCTTCAACCAACAAATGTTTGTCAAGTTTGGACAATGTCTTCTCATAGTGACCTGCATCCTCTAGGCCCACCGATTCAGGAAGCTTCCTCAATAGATCTTGGCCAGCTAGGCCCAAGCAATGGAATAACTTTGCTTCCTTTCTTTCATTTGAATAGTTCACCCCAAATGCTGCTAGGGCATATTTGATAAAACCTTCTTTCCAATCAACCCATCTCACGCTAGGTTCACCAGCGCTGGAAAGAAAAAACACGTTTGCCATGCTGGTGCAAGTCTACCAATCCTTAATTACGCCTGCAGTCTCAATAAATCAGGCAATCGCAATAAATCATCTCACTAGACCATGCCCTCTGTTTTTTTTAAAGTATTTCTAAGTATTCTAATGCTGCTTTGCACAATAGCTTGACTTACTTGAAATACTCTGTATTGTGGATCCAATCACCTCCTTGGTGATGCGGTCTACCTCTGCTTGGTTCACTCACTCAAACCAACAAAATGCTCTGTAAACTTGTGTTTGTGCCATCCAATTTTGGAGTGCTACCAATCTTATTGCTTTTTGTTCTAGTGTCATATTGTATAGTATATCCGTGGTCCGATTGATGGTTCTCTCCAGTACCCTTGCTAGTCCCCTAATATTTTCAGAATTTGCTATATCTCCCAATACTTGCCCAGGGGTATCTCCGTTCTCGTCCAGCCGTGGGCGAGCCTTAGAGACTTCCAATGTACTAGCTATGAATACCCCAGGTAACAGGATTCCTAAATAACAGGTTCCCTGCCAATCCTTGGGCAACCAGGGAAATGC
This sequence comes from Ambystoma mexicanum, assembly GCF_040938575.1. Classification (NCBI taxonomy): domain Eukaryota; kingdom Metazoa; phylum Chordata; class Amphibia; order Caudata; family Ambystomatidae; genus Ambystoma; species Ambystoma mexicanum. The sequence continues at coordinate 1,551,659,104 of NC_090937.1, read as the reverse complement.
TGAACTACCGCAAACGAAATAGACAGGCCCCCCTACATACAGAGGCTTGTTCTCCACGGTCAAATTTACAATGTTCACACAACCTTCAAAATCTCCCATTGACCGAGTGCCATTTCTTTGTACACAAAAGGGGACTGAATCGGGGCTATGATTAATAGAGTAGGAAGGAGGCGCAGCGTCCTTATTGCCTATCAGAGCCATTTTAAAAGAAATTAGAGTTTGAAAAGGAAGAGATAGTTTGTCAGATGGCCTAATAGAAGCAACGTTAGGTTTACTTCTATTTGCAAAAAGCGAGCATCCCAGGGGAGTCAATTCACGTTTCTCAAAATCATTTAAATTAGTTCCATCAAAGTTCCCTGAGATGCTATCATTCCAACGGCCAAAGAATAGTGCTCTAAGAGAGGCATAGCAAGCAGTCGTTAAAGGTAAAGGGTGAATATACCATCCTAGCCCCTTCTTCCCATGTTGCGGTAAATGGGTGCAAATCCAGCAATTACTCTTATTAAAAATGGCATGCGTTGAATTCATTATTATCATTAAAGTGTTATTATAGTACTTTCGTCTATGCTGGGAGTCTGTAGGTGACAAAGTGTGAGGGTGTACAGAGGGAGTCAAAGCAGTAGGTACAATTTCGATTGGCAGTAGAGGTTTTAGAGGGTAAATTTCTTCAAAGTACCAAAGTCCCACAGCAGTAAATATACAAATTCCAATTATTATTAACACAACACAGCAATACGTTTTCGGGGCCCAGGCACATTGTTCGTTGTCCGAGTTGGTCACCCCCTTATTTACAAGTCCAATGCGAGCAGCAGCGATGGAGGTGGCAGGCAACGTAGTTTCTCAATCGATGAGCCCAATGTTCGTTGCTGGTGACACTACGGTCGCGCGACGTCTTAGTCCTTTCTCAACCCTAGCCAGCAGAATCCCTTTTTTTTCTTTTGTTCAAAAAGAACTTTCTTTTACAAGAGAAAACTTTCAATCACTTCTTCTTTTCAGATGCACAGGAAAGACCCGTGCCGTAGTTCTATTTTCTTCGTCGAAGGTCGTACCTGGTGGAACCCGGTACTGTTTGATCCGGAAATAAGGTAACGTCACTTCCTGAGGGAAGCAACGTATTGGAGGCGACGGAAGTCGCAGAACTTGAAACAGTGTTTTCCGGAAGTGACCTTTTCAAAGAGTGCGGAGACGAAATGGACTGTTCCCCAAGCTCCACGGGCTCAGAGAAATTCTCCGACACACTCACAGCGCTGTTTGCTACTCCAGGATCAGAGATTGTAGCATCAGCGAGGGGTTCTGCTTCTTCTGTAACGTGTGGCGTCGGGTGAGGAAGTTTCTTGACATGCGTCGCGTGGATCCAATGCTTCTTTCCAGCCACCCGCACTGCTGTTTGGGTGACCAACAGCACCTGGTAGGGTCCCCGCCAGCGAGGCGCGAGACAGGAAGACCTTTCGTAGGCCTTCACTAGGACCCAACTTCCAGGCTGAATATCGTGTCCTGGGCCCGTAAACCGTACAGGTAAAGCTGATTGGACCTGATGATAAATGAGATACAAATTTTTAGTCAATTGGTTACAGTAGTCTACAAGCAATACATTTTCTACCTCCTTCAGGGTTTTGGGCTTCGGAAGGCCCCAAATGTTAGCAGGTCTCCCCATCACTACCTCAAATGGAGAGAGCCCAGTCTTAGTTTGAGGTGTAGTACGCATGGCTAACAATACAATAGGTAAGGCATCTGGCCATTTCAGTTTGGTGCAGGCACATGTTTTTGCAAGCTTATTCTTTAGGATACCGTTATGTCCCTCTACCAACCCAGCACTTTGAGGATGTCTAGCCGAGTGAAATAGTTTTTCAATGTGTAACGCTGTGCATATCTGCAAAATTACTGCTGCAACGAAATGGGGACCGTTGTCCGACTCTAGGTAGCCCAAATCGTGGAAAGAATTCATTTACCATAGTCTTTGCAGTGGTCATGGCAGTAGCATCCTTAACGGGGAAAGCCTCAACCCATTTACTAAAGGCACAAATAATCACAAGAACATATTTTAGATTGTTACACGGTTCCATCTCAATAAAATCAAAGTGGATGACCTCGAAGGGAACAGAATGGGGCCCAAAGCTACCCCTTGGAGTTACTGTCCCCTTCCTCACATTATGCTGTAAGCAAATCATACAATTCTGAACATGTCGCTGTGCAATCTTCAAAATTTTATCATTCACCCAGACTTGTTCTAACATTTTCGTGATCTGTTGAGCACACACATGCGTAGAACCGTGTGCCATTGTAACCATTGCCAGCACATATGAATCAGGGAGCAACCATTTCCCTTTAGATGTATCCACCCAACATCCATCATCAGCCAGTTTCCCCATCCCTTCGGCCCACCTTTTAGATTCTTCTATTGTGGCATCAGTTTGAATATCTCGCACAGACCCGATACCCTCATCCATTACATAGGCATCTCTTGTTTCCCTTAGAGCATACATGTCTGCGCTAAGGTCTGTGGCCGTTTGCCTGGCTATCTGGTCAGCAAAAGCGTTCCCTTTTCCCACATCATCTACGACCTTACGATGTGCTGTACATTTCATGATTGCTAACTGCCTAGGGAGTGAGAGTGCCGAGAGCAATTGCACTATCAGGGGACCATGCTGAATGTTGGTCCCATGTGAGGTTAGGAACCCTCTTTCCGACCAGAGCCTCCCAAAGTTGTGAGCCACCCCAAAGGCGTACTGGCTATCAGTATATATGTTTACTGTATGCCCTTCGGAGATTTCACAAGCTCGGGTCAACGCTATAATCTCTGCGGCCTGCGAGGAATTATGCGGAATTCTCTTAGTTTCAACAACCGTACTCAAAGTAGTAACTGCATAAGCAGCTGTAGATGTACCATCTGGGAGTTTGAAGCAGGAGCCATCACAGAACAGCTCCCCTTCCGCATTGTCCAAAGGAGTATCTATAAGGTCTATCCTGCCCTTCGTTTCCTGTTCAGTAGAATACAGGCAGTCATGTAATTCTTCGTCACCGCAAACAGTATTTTGCGGGAAAGGTAGGAGTTCAGCCGGATTAAGTACACAACACCTCTTAATTTGAATGTGAGGGGCAAACAGAATTAATTCATACCTTGTCAGCCGTGCAGAGGTGAGGTGTTGCGTTTGGGTTTTATTCAATAGGACATCTACAGAGTGAGGGACCATCAAAATTAAAGCATGGCCTAGGACCATTCCCTCACTCTGTTTTACAGACGCGGCAGCAGCAGCGACAGCTCGCAAACATCTTGGCAAAGCGCATGCGACAGGATCAAGGGCGGAAGAGTAGTAGCCGCACGGCCTATTCTTCCCTCCGTGTTCCTGTGTTAACACAGCCAAAGCACATCCATCACATTCATGCACAAACAACACAAAGGCCTTGTCATAATTTGGAGTACCAGAACCGGTGCAGAGCATAACGCAGTTTTGAGAAGCTCAAATGATCGTTGATGTTCCGATTTCCATGGCAGCAGCAAAGAAATGCCCTTCTTCGTCAAAGCCAACATCGGTTTTATCACTAGTGAAAAGTTCGGGATCCACAACCTACAGTATGAAGCCATACCTATTAAGGCACTGACTTCCTTCTGTGTATTTGGAACAGACATGCCAGAAATGTGTTTTATTCTTTCAGGTGTCAATCTTCTCCCCTCCTTTGACAGGAGGTAGCCTAAATAGGCGACCTCCTGACAACAATATTGACATTTTTTGAGCGAAGCTTTATGACCGTTTTCAGCCAGATGAATAAGCAACAATACAGTGCCTTCTTTACAAGCACTTTCAGAATCTGCAGCCAAAAGCAAGTCATCGACATACTGAAGCAGTGTACAAGTAGGTGGCAATTTAAGGGTATCAAGCTGCTCTTTCAAAGCTCTACTATAAATGCTTGGACTTTCAGTATACCCTTGAGGTGCACGAGTAAATGTGAACGAACGTCCTTCCAAGGTGAACGCGAACAAATATCTACTCTCCTTGTGTATAGGAATACTAAAGAAAGCATTCTTTAGATCCACAACACTAAAGTGCGTAGCTGTAGCAGGGATCATTGTTAGTATCGTTGTTACATCAGGCACAATTGGAAATTGTGGGGCGACAACTTTGTTAATAGCGCGGAGATCAATTATGAAACGGTATGGGATTGCATTGTCGCCTTTCTTGTATACAGGCAAAATTGGCTATTACATAAACTACCTGCAATCTCTTCAATCACTCCTCGATGCACAAAACCGGAGACAATGCACTTCAGAGCATGCTCGCCCTCAACTGATATTTTATATTGCGGAATGAGTGGTAGTGTAACTCCATGCTTCAAAACTATTTTAACGGGCTCAATCTGTAGCACCCCGACATCATTGTCGTCAACCGCCCATAAACATTCCGGAACAACACTAAACTCAGGAGGCAATGGTCGAGTCAAAAACTGAGAATTGGGAAGTTGCTGTGGTGAAACCGTCAGTCGCACTCCGTCAGAGGAACAACGAATTACTGCATTCAATTTCTTTAACAAATTTAACCCCAGCAAATTCTCTCCAGAGTTCGAAGTCAGGAGGAAGGGACAATGGTCCGTGAAGGGACCCAAAGAAATAGGCACCGGCGAAGAAACCGGGCAAGCAATTGGTATGCCAGAAAACCCTACAGAAACATTTGTTTGCCCTGACAGTGGAATGTTTGGAACCCGGGAATGATCAATTGATGTTTCCTATTCCCCACTAACAATTCAACGTAGGGACCTTTCTGATTAACGGGAATAGGTGAAAGTTCCAAACCCTGCTTCGGGCAGTCCTAACGAAATAAAAAATGTCGTCGGAAGGACGCTCTTCAGAGAGGTAGGAAGCAGAAGGGTGATCAAATATGTTTCTCGTGTCCACACTCGAAGTCTGATTTTCCTGTGAAAAAGGTTGCTGAGGGTCTTGTGCAAACTGACCTCTATCAGTGCCCCCCGCTCCGACCTCTAGGTCATCTACCCATACTCCCGAATGCATTGTTTGACCTTTGGCGAAGGACGGGGCACTGTGCTTGCCAATGACCTTCCTGGCGGCAATAGGCACATTGATTAATACCTTAGTCTTCAACTCTCCTTTCCTCTTCTCTATTTTTTCTTTTTCATTATTAACACAGTTCTCCTAATACTGAGCCATGTGCAAATATTCAGATTGGGATTTTGCCTGCCAAGCGCTCTCAGAGGACATAATCTGTGACTGGATGTCGGGCAACAATCCACGTACAAATTTGTCCACAAACAACCTTTTCCCAGACTCGGTGCCCAAGTCCTGTCCACTGAAGTCAGAGAATACCTGTTCGAATCTATTAAAGAACTCAGTGGCACCTTCAGTTTTTCCTTGAACACAGGCCGTAAGCTTGTCCCAAATAATTATTTTCTCAGGAATTATGGTTTTCAATTTTGCGACAATTCTATCAGGCAAAGTAAGTATTACCTGAGGTGGTTTCTCACCAGCTGGTCTTTCCCTATCAAACCTAATCATGTTAGCCCATGTATCTCCCAACCCTGGCACATCGTCTATTGTTCGAACCTGCTTCCATAAATCTACGGGCAGGAGTACAGGAAATAGCAAGTCAATTTCACTTAAGGTGAACACAGAGGACTGCAAAACGGACTCTATCTCTTTGCAGAATCCTGTCGGGTTTTTCCTAATATCAGGAATTTATTGTCTAATACTTCCTGTCGTGATAACGGGACGTGAACAAATTGCGATGCATACTGTGCAGGGATATCCACAGAGGGTGCACCAGTCCCAGCGTTAGCGGGAATCTCAACCTTTGGGACAAATGTCGGAGGAACCTCTCTCATAGGCAACTGAGATATAGGTAACTCTGTCCGCTTACTAAGCAACAGAGCCAGGTCGAGCGCTAAGGCAGCTGAAGAAGTGTCGGGCGAAAAAGCCCTCTTACAAATACCCAATAACGCTATAGGACAACTAACCTTCTTCCTTACACATTCTTCCTGCAAGTACTGTACCATTACCTGAATCACCTTCCTCTGCATTTCTACTGTATACTGACTATACGTGTCATATATTTCATCCGGCGGTATCAATGAATCCGAGATCCATCGAATTGCATCTTTGGTACAAATTCGTACTTCCTCAGGTGGCGATCTACGACACGGAAGGAACCGTTTCTGCACATACATATTGTCGTCTTCATCATCCTCATCCCGTAATTTCTCAAAGTCCCTCCTATACTCAAACAATCTCTCAACATGACCATGTACTTTCTCCTCTGTGTCCCTTGAAAGTGCTAAAGTATTTAGATCCCGCACCCCTTGTGGGAGATCCGTATTATGTAATCTACCCCACATTACACATAAATGAGTCCCCAAACCTTCGATAAAAACATTTTTCTCGGGAAAATTGCCCATATTTGATAATGTGGAAAAAATGTTAACTTGATCACCTTTCTCCATACAGTGTTTAGCCCATGCAAATAATTCCTGTTTCTTGTCTGCAGAAACAGTATTTCGAGTGACAATCTTTGACCCCGCACCCTGATCAACCTCAGTCAATACAGAACCACTCGGGAGTGGAGGTGTGGGCAAATTCAATAAGGGTGCAACTATCGGCGCAAGAGGAAGGGGTGGTAGGATAGGTGGAGGAACAACAACTGGAGGAATAGGAGCAGTAGGTTGTACAGGGGGAACAGGAATAACAGCAGGAATAACAGCAGGAATGGCCAGAGCACCAGGGAGAGGATCATACGGAGGTGGCGCAGAGGCGCCAGGCCTGCGTTCGTTTAACAATTTTTCAATAAATTCTTCGGAAGCATGAAAATCTTTAGAGGGATACATTTTCTGGATACCGAGTGAGAAAGCCCTATCCATATTTTTAACTGACTCCGAATGTTTTTCCTTATCATATAACAACGCCTTTTCGGCATTTGTTTTATGGCGGCGTGCATGTTTATCCCTACTTTTAAGCTGCTGCAACGCTTCTTCTTTCCAATTCTGCAAAACATCAAATGCTGCAGGTCTGGCCTTCTTTTTTAGCAAAACCGATTCTAGGTATTCAATACGGGGGATCTCAAAACTACCATTGATTGGCCACTGAAATTCGGAGGCATGTCTGGTTTGTCTGTGTCAAATATCATTAAATACTATACTTCCAATGCCATACTTACAGTACATAGTACATGCCAGCGACACCTCCTGTGGTGCCGGGCAGCTAAATTCCAAAGATTGTCAATCGCTGCGAAACAGAGCCCTAAAGCAGCTAGACAATTTCCAAGGCATTTCACAAAAAATTTGTGTTTCCTGGTCAATAATTGTGTCTGCAGATACAATACGCCAAATTCAAATTGTCAGGGTTAAATTAAGAGTCGGGTCACGACTGCACCTGACCAAACCTAAGGAGGACAGTACGGTTTACCAAAGAACTTACCTAACGAATTTTACCTTGTGTTTGGTGGTTTCGACAAATCTGCCCGCCTCAAAAATGGACCCTCGTCAAGATGCCGTGTCAGACCACACGACTATTGTCCAAGGATCAGATCGTGCAGCGCTGCCGAGGTATCGCGTCTCGTTCGGTCGGGCCCGCAGTATCACACCGTCCGATCCCGGTTCGATAGTCTGCGTCAACCTTCAATGATCCGGCATCAATCTTGAGGGTCCCTATTCGGGCGCCAACTGTGGAAACAGAAAAATAATATGAGGCCGGGAAGCCCAGAAAGAAACACACCAACACAGGTTACAAAGAACATACAAGAGCTTTATTTAAAAGCTACAACAGTTACCAAAGTCAATCGACAAACGTATAGCTATTCGGCTCTCAGAGTAACATAACGAACCTCAACGAGGGTTCGATGCGTTAGTGAGAGAGACCGCACATTGGAATACTTGGGTCTTTTATACAATTTGTCCAGCCCTTGGCCAACCCTCTCGTGGGTTAACCATTCTGTGAGCCGGGCCTATGGGTTCCTTGCCAGGTCAATCCTTTAATATATGCATTTTGATTAGTTTCACTGATATAGTTGTACATTTACATATAGGTCAACGGTAGGACAAGGTCTCAGTTCGCGACCCCGACAAGTGGCCTGCAGGCATATTAATTATTCATGTATACGGAGGTCACAACGGCCAGAATCTTACTCAGAATGTCATTCGGCCTCCATTTTGATGTTCAGGGTGACTTCCATATAACAAGAGAACCTAAAATGGCGGCTTAATCCAAGATGGCGACTTACATTACTTTCTCTAAGGTCAAGACCTTGCCGTGGAGTTTGTTCGCATATGATGTTTAGACAACTTGGCGTAGGCCAATACACATATAATTGTTGCGATAGGAGGCATAATATTGTTTCAATTCCGACATCACAGTAATCCTCATATGCACGCACCGCTGTCGCTGCATTCTGTACTGGGCAGATGCCCTCTGCCAAGCTGATTGCGGCATCGCTGGGGGTTGTCTTATTTTATTTTTTCTTCTTTTGCCCAGATCCTCATCGCAAATCTGTTATGAAGAGGCAGATGCTGAGTAAAGTAAGGCCACACGTTAGGAGCACTGTAGTTAGGATTAATTAAGTAATGTCCACAAGACAACCCCCAGCCTCAGGTGGCTCCTGGCATCTTACCTTCACTGGAGCTTGTAACGCTCTCTCATTCTCATCTCATAAATGATAACAAGTTTACTTAGACACAGTGCCAGGTTTGAGTATTCTAAGAACCACCTAGCCGGGGATTGTATGAATTCATCCAATGGGCCTAAGCCCCACATACTACACTAAGAATGGGAAAGAAAAGAGATGAATCTTCTCCTAACATTCCCTTTCATATGAAAATCAGGATTCTTAAACACTGCCCAAAACACAGCTTTGCATTTGTATTTTTCAAGTTAAAATTGAAAAAGGCCTACCAATCATTACTAAAGGAAAAGCAGCATTTAAGTCACAAAGCAAGCAGAAAATCAAAGGTCCCTTTCAGATGAAAAATAGGTTTCTTAAACACTGACAGAAAAACATCTTTGCATGTGTTTTTGCAGTTTAAATGTGAAAAATATACCACTGCTAACAGAAAAATGTCAGGCAAAAATATATGGTGCGTGTTGACAAAAAGTAATGTATATTATGTTTTGCATGCAAAATATCAGCAGACATATGAAAAGAAAAGGCCACTTTTTTTCCATGGAAAAGTTTCTGTTGGCCAGAGGCACTTTTGAGTGTCACAAAGAACTTCCCCACAGGAAGGCTGACATCCTAGTTTTTACAACTGCCATAAAATGTGGCCTTCCTGAAAGGTGTTGTCCCGGGAAGGCTGGGCTCTGTGCAGAAACAACTGGCCTTGGCTGGAGCATGACCAGAATGTAGACAGAAGGTCTGAAGATGAGAGGGGCTACAATTAAGAGAGGCTGAATCTCCAACTTCAAAGAGCATGCTTCCAACTCAAAGATACTAATTACAAAACTCTGTTTACAGGCAGTTATTGGGAAGGAACCATGGTCGTCCCACACAAAAAAGCGCTTTAGAGTTAGGCAAGACCGCTTTTAGGTGCTATAATGGACCTGGGGGGAGGAAGACCACGGGGAAGGCTCTCTCATGTATTTATTTATTTATTTGGTTGCTTATATAGCGTGCAAAGCCCAATGTAGATATAATCACATACATAGATAAGGGCAGGCACTGAAGAAGGACATGTGCTGGCACTGAAGAAGGCAGTGATTGTTTAAAAATTAAGTACAATTAACTATTAGCTGGATAGATTTGTAATGTCGGATCCTATGCATTGTAAAATCTTAGTGCGATATGAGTCAAAAACTCCCCCTCCCTCCCAGGAAGCATGTGGCCTGTGCTAAAAATAGACTATAGGTGCTTCTGCGGTGCTCACCACTAAGGCTAGCACTGGCAGAGCACATGAACTGACTCACCAGCTGTCTACTGTCCGTCAAGGGTCCATGTAGGCTAAACATTAGATTTAAATGTTCTGTGCAACAAAATGTAGAAAGGGGACATATTATAAGTATTAAGTGTGTGGGGGGGGCATTCAGGGCCCAGATAATAGATTTGTATACATAACATTTTCATAGGTAGCAAAATGAAGGAAAGCATGAGCTACAGTGCATTTGCGCATAAGCTAGTAAAATGTAGAACAGCAGGCTCTGACAAAACTGCTGACAAAAAACAAAAGAAGGTTTTGGAGACAGGCCTATGTAAACTCCTGCCTGGCACCACTTTGGCAGGAAGGAACAGAAGAGGGTCAGGAGAAAAGCATTCAGGCAGCAGAGTTTTTTGCTACGATCCTCATTTTTGTACGATTAAATTTGACTCTTGGCCTTATTTCCCTAGAGGGGTGTATTTATTTTTGAGCGTAATTAGGGACACCCTTACACGGGCCCAGTGAGAAAAAAAGGCCTGGAGGTAGGAGTATTGCCATTTGTCCCACAGGTAGATTTACTATTTTTTTAAAGGCAATATTATCATTTAGGCCTTTTTTCCAGCAACCATACATTTTCTTTTCTTTATGTGGCATTTTTAAAGTCATTTCCAGGAGATTCTAAAGATATAAAATTCCTCCACCTGTGACACAGGGAACTGTAATGGCCATCTAAAATGGGTTTCTGGCTGATCTAAAAATGTTCCAAATTTGGGAGTTAGTGAAGGGGTGGAGATTAAAATTAGGAATATGGGGAATGAATTTATATTTTTCTGACTATTATGTGTTTTTTGAAAAATTGGCAGAAAAGTGCCATATGGCTGTTAAAAATGGTGCAAACCTAGCTGTCAGCTCATTTAATTCCCCATGATCAGCGGAATTAGAAAATATATGTATATATATATGATGGCAGTGCGAATAAAAAATTATGAAGTTTTGCCACATAACTAGATTTTTGCCAAAATATGACATATGAACACATGGGGATTGCAAATTGGAATTGCCATGTGTTGCTACAGCCCCTAAACCAATCCTTGGTTTTTCGCGCCTTGAAACACTAGTGTATAGGCGCGTTACAAATGCCATATCATATTATATCATATCCTGAGAGGGAGGCTGGATTTTGGAGTGAAGAGAAGGGTAACTGTCCAATCCTAGTTGTGTGAACTCTTGCAGGGTACTTCCCAAGATTGTAAACTTGATGGTGTCATTGCTGCTATGTAACGGGGACTGCACTAGGAGGAAGGGTCAGATCTGTGGACATTTACCATCAGAAGGGCTGCTGAAACTACCATCTGCCAGCTGAAAGGAAACACCAGAGGAGATTGCGGAGAGTGCATCTGGGTGGAGCTATTTATTTCTAGGAAGACCTAAAAGCTGACTGGGTCCTTTGATGCAAAGCGTGAGGCAATCTTTGAGAGAGGAGTGACCAGATCCCTGCTCTATCTTTACAGAGTGGTCTGCAGCATAGCTGGCTTTCCTGAACTTAAACAGAGGCTTTCTATGTAAGCAGAACTGAGCCCAGGGAAACCAAAAGGCGGGGGAATCTGCATGCCTTAAATCATATATCTTTATAGCAAGCTGGATGGGGCAAAACTCTGTAGATCCTTAGCCTACTTAACTAAAAAGATTAATTCAATTAATTCCTCATTTGGTGGAACACTACGGGTGATTATTGGTAAAATTCAAAATAACAAATCCTCAATTTCCAGTGTGTGCTGAAAAACAATAGCCTATAATTTAACTGTGTAATCCTTTTTATCCTGTTGACCCTAACTTCTTTAATGAAGAGGGATGTCTTTGTTTTTAAATAACTGCAATCGTTTTGTTCAACTTTCCCCTAATACCGGACTTTAAGTGTGTGGCGGTGAAAATCCTTAATTCTCAAATCATCCCAATTTTACCATCTAGTTTCCCCAACACAGGTCTTTCAATGGAGGGGGTTGAAAAATCCCAAATTTCCAGATCATTCCAATTTTTCTGTCAGACCTCCTCAACCTAGACCATAGTACGGGGCAGATGAGGTCTGAAAAACAAACCGCTAAATCACCCTGTGTTTAATTTAAAGCGAAAGTGTGGGTGAAATAATAATTGCCATTGCATATGCACAAATTTGTCAAAATAATCTGCTAGCCTATTAAGGGCTCAGGAACATCGAAATTGCATGGTGACCAGCGCTAATTATTTCTTGAAGAGTATTTTGTAGAAAGTAAAGCATTGTGATTTGTGTTCTTTTCCACTAACTTTTGTGATTTATTTATGTTGAGAAAAGTGTATTGTGTTGAGCACCAGATACAGTGGTATTTGACATTTCAGTGTGAGTTTCATGACATTTAATGCAAATAAACCTAAACATATTTCCTGTACAGCAGCCTGGTTCTTGTCTCATTGGTAGCTCAGGGGGAGGGATCCAAAGGGTATTAGATGAATTGGAGATAGGACTGAATAAAAGAATCAGTTAAACAGTTTGTTGTGTGACACCTTGGGTGTGGAGGGAAAGTACTGCCCATGTTGAGGGTGGTGTCTCAATAAAACTGTTACATGCCCTGCAGGGAGTGTCCTCGACTATGCTAGAATACTAAAGGCTTGAGGTGCAGAGAAGGAACCCCTGAAAAATAAAAAGACTGTGGGAAAGCCCTGAAGGAGTAGGGAAAGAGTGCTAGAAGCCTGAGTCATTTATCTCAGACTCTGTCAAGTTATTGTACAGGATGAGAAGAAGAGAAGCTAAACTTACAGTGAGATCTATATCTCAGTCTCTGGCAGACACTAGACATAAGGAATGGAAAGATAGTGTCCTAGGAGGGTCACTGCTGTATTGCAAGAGGGAACCTGTACTTTAGTAGGAACTCAGAATATACATGTAAAACACAGTGTGCTCCGACTGGCAAAACTGTTAAAATGTTATCAAAAATGATTTTGATAACATTTTTTAAACAGATAATTAATGTTAGAACAATGTGTTGCAACCAAAAGGATTACTAACTGCAGTGGTATCTGGAATCCATGACTCTATCGTGCTAAAAATGTACTTAATTTCATAAGACCAAATTAAAAAAATAAAAAGAAAAGATGGAAAGGAAAGGACCATCTTGGTGATTATGCATCTTGTATTGATCTGTCGTCCTATGTAGCATCAATCATATACCGATGTTATGCATTTATTCAGTTCATTTTGCCCCTTATTGCATGTAATCCGATAATAAATCTTTTGTCTTTGTCTTGACTCGTCCCTTATTTAATGTAGTCAGATAATATATCTCAAGTTCAAAAGTGTGGGGTTACCATTATCAAATGTATATGATGTTTTTGGATGTGTTCTGTGACAATGCCTTGGGATCGGGTTCTTTGTCTGATTTAATTTCTTTTCTTTTATATTTTTGGATCTCATAATTTGTGTATGATATTGTTTCACCGTATCCATCATATTACTGAACCAATTAGGGTTAACGTTTTCAAAATATGTGTTATGTTTTGTCATGTACGTATGGATAGGCCTGCCTTGAGAAAGACCAGGAAAATGTCAAAACATGTTGACATATGGGCTTCAACAGTAGTTGGCATAATGCCATCAGCACTATTTGATGATTCACAGGGTGTTTAGATACAATCATTGAACCAATGTTCCTAACCAAATGAAGAGACTGATGGTAATCTTAGAATATTAAATCAACAGGACTGCCATTCTCAACTACGGACTTAATAGAAACTTTGAATTTAGCAGTACATAATTAACAGGTCATGTGCAGGTGATACAGTGCAATAACCTGGATGTCTAAATCACCATGTACTTATTGTGTGTCTCAGCGCCCTGATGCCTGCGGGCTTACGGCGCTATAGAAGCATATATAAATAAATAAAAACCCAAGCCAGATAATGTATGTTGTCGCTTGTCATTTTCCTTGTCAACGTGAGTTAAAGTTAGCTAGACAATGTTCAACATAATGTGCATGCCTTCGTCAAGACATATGAAATAGCTTGTAGCCTGCTCATTCCAAAAATATACAATAACATTTAGTGATTCATATATATGCCCCACTGAAGACACTCAGGTGTTACCGATTTAGCACATGTTTCTGTCAAGGAGGGTGACTGCTGGCAGGTGTGATATAAAGGCCCAGCTTGACAAAGACCCTATGCAAAGGAAATACATGCTTGTGTGTAGGAAATTGTAAAAGGTAGAACCAAACTTGTGAACTGGGTGCAACATTCCTAATGGCAGCAGCATGTCACCACCTTAAGCATGTGGTAGGAAAATACCTCCTGGTAGGAGAGAGTCCAAAGTTATCATTAGTACCACTAGCCCGAGGGTGGCTGAGCCTTTCAGGCACCCCAAAAGTAAGAGAGGGAGGTGCTTGCTGAAATGAGAAACCAACAACCTAGTTGGCTGCTATTCCCCAGGGACTGTGTATCCGAGAAGCAAGCTGCACAATATATACTGAAGATGAGCGGAAGCAAACAAGTGATCTAGGCGCTATATGCTTGACACTGTTTATTAGATTTTATGGTACTAGTGGAAGATTCAGAACTCATAATTAAGTCCCTGAACTACTTTGAGGCTGGCCACCCTGCCACTCTTACTTTTAGTATTAGATTGTCTTATCCTTTGAAGAGTAATCTCCATAGGGGAGGACTGGGTAGCCATCCTACCGCACACTTCCTCTTGTTCTAGTGGTGTGGGCAAGAATTATCAATGCCTCTATGATACCTTGGAAGCAAGAAGAGAGATATGCAAGTCACACCCGGGACATGAACCCTAACTGGAGTAAAGAAAACTGGATAACGCTAGTTCATTGAAGTCGTGTGCTCCCTGTCCACAAGAACAAACGTGCTGAGTCCACATCAAAAGCCAGAGGGCAAGTACGATGGAAGTGTACTAACAGAAAGATGTGCGGTACAACAAAGGTGTACTCACAGAAGATTGTGTGGTATGACTTCCCTCCAGGCTCCCTTAAATACAACTGAATAGCCATCTGACTGGAAGAACCTTGAGACCATCTATGCTTGTACACCTGTCTAGGCAACTGACCACAACCTAGGAAACAGCACATACAGTTGCAGCCATCTTGCAACATTGGCCCCATGTACAAAGCCAGGAAACAGACCCTGATTGAAATTCCACACAGAAGCCACCCAGACCCCCTGCATCTCACACTAAGAGCCAAGATGATCAGGGTCTCGCTTGAACTCACAGAACACCTCCACCCTCAGTTCACCATCCATGATCACATCCGGTGTAAACAGGCTCTGTGTGCATGTGCAAGAGGTATCTACTGTAGTTATTTGAACAGTATCTCCTGTAGCAGTGACTAGAATTGCCTCGATGCCTTCCCTTTATGAGATCTCTGCATCCTCTTACGTGATGGAACAGGGCACCCAGAGATGTCTGTCTTGAGTGTGTCATGTGTCCCATTGGAGACACCTGTGACATGAGTGCATATTGCTTGTTGCTCATCCTATGGTCAGGAGTTTTTGTTTCATCTCGTGAGCTTTCACTTTTTGTATTCTTTGTATTCATGTGGAGTTTTGTAATGTCCCAACTTGTTTACAAGATACTTCAGAGCACAAAGGAATATGTTGTAGGGATGGGGGAACAAGGGGATAAGGAGAGGGGAAGTGGCAGATGGGGTGTGAGCAGCGCCAGTAACAAGAGCAGATGTAGTATGGCCTAATCATAGACACTTATTGTCAGAGTGTATATATGCATATGCGTTTTTAAGTGCTGTATTCATCCTACATAGACCATTGGGAGCTAGATGCTATTTTTTCGGCTTTCTTTTTCTCCGTTTTCCACCCTTTTCTCTATCCCATGTGTAGGGCGATGCTTAAATGTGCTTTTCATGGTCTTTCAAGCAGCACAGATGTTGTCACTGATCCGTGACTACACCATAATAACACAACACTTCCACATCCTCGCCATCAGGCCTGTGTCTGAAGTCCCCGGTGCTTCCGTGCTCTGTTTGTAAAAGGATCAAGCGGTTTTCCACACGATTTCGTGAGCAAAATAGATTTTGCAAACCAAATAGACACGATCAGCAGTCAACCCCTGCAAAATGATCGCCCACAAGCTGTGCAAACCTTCTGTCGAAGATAAACACATGAAAGGGGAGCAGAGGGTTTGAAGTTCAACCTGCGGAAGACAAATGTGACACTGCCAAAGTGCTGCAGCTGTCAATCAATGCGGCAAACAGCCTGTGCACCCCACCACAAACTCGCCTGCTCCCTTGCAGCCCATAAGGAACGGAGGGCTAGGCTGAATGTGTTTCAGTCCTGTTCAGAAGGGGAGACAGCTAGCAAATTTCTGAAGTTGTGGAGGGTAAATGTTAACGTCTATTTGGTAAGAGCAATCCACATTGGCGAAAAATCCTGAAACATATGAAGTGTTCAGGTTTTCTCCCCCTTGCATATTTTAGAAAAAGTGATTCAAATGGTACAATTTACTGCACATTTTCCTGAAAGAAAATGAATTTTAGACAGTTTTGATGGCGGACTTGTTTGAAATATCCCAATACTACATGAGCCAGGCCACCAACAATATACATCATATATGGAGCGATCATGTCGCTGCACATCATGTGTGGAGTGATTGTGTCGCTGCAGCACATCGTGTCGCTGCAGCACATCATGTGTGGAGCGATCGTGTCATTGCAGCACATCATGTGTGGAGCGATCATGTCGCTGCAGCACATCATGTGTGGAGCGATCATGTTGCTGCAGCACATCATGTGTGGAGCGATCATGTCACTGCAGCACATCATGTATGGAGCGATCATGTCTCTGCAGCACAGCACATCATGTACGGAGCGATCATCATGTATGGAACGATCATGTCGCTGCAGCACATCATGTATGGAACAATCGTGTCGCTGCAGCACATCATCTATGGACTAATCATGTTGCTGCAGTACTAGATCATGTTTGGAGCGATCATGTCGCTGCAGCACATCATGTATGGAACGATCATGTCACTGCAGCACATCATGTGTGGAGCGATCATGTCGCTGATGAACATCATGTGTTCACCAGAAGATTGTGGACCCAATATAACCAATAAATGTCAGTAGCCAAATATAGTTCTGTGCCAATTCGCCTGTATCGGAGAAACCAGGGTCACGCATCAATTTCAGATGATGACAAAGACAGCTTTATTGTTGGCTTGCAAGAAGAGTAAAACAGCATCCTACATGTACTGGGAACTGACCACTCTGACCTCACCCAGACTCTGGACTCCCCACCTCTATAGGTCACTGGACACCTGACACATTGAAACCTTGAATTCTCTGGAGACCATCATCAGGCCTTTCGGCCGCAATATCTCGCCTCCCTCCAAGAGGAATCATAATTTTAATCACATCTAGTCTTCTCTGATATTAACTTTTGGTTACCATGTCACGTGGCAAATCATCCTCAAATGAGTACCGCCCCTGCCATCACTGAGGGATACTTTACCCATACCGGAACTAGTTGATGAGGTCACATGGACCCAAGCATCCTTGGCTCTGAATTTCCAGTCCTACTTTATACACATGCTGAAGGGGCCGGGAAGTAAAAGAAGAAGCAATATCCAAGACATTATTAATAATACATCGGGCGTCACAATGTCCATTAGAAGGAAAGAAACAACTTCACTTTCATTTTATGCATTCGGAGAACATAAGGCCTCACAGCTTAAGCTGATGGCTAGTGTGTTTTTATAGGGTGTTGCAATGAATCCCAAAAAAAGACGCTTCCCTAACATCTTTGAATACATGAAATGTATAAGCAATGGCTTCTTACTTTCTAAAAGAACCTCCCTGAATTGTTGTGGTTGTCTACAAAACTCCTTTTGTTCTATTACAATTTTTTAACAGAGTGTTTATTTATTGGCACCCTTAAGCTTTATGACATCTTGAGCCTAGACGTGTTTCAAGCACCTCTCTTCCTCAGGGCTTATAAGACAATAATAACTGATTCATGGTAGTCCACTAGTCCACCTAGTGAAGTCTGGATTCTCTGAGTGCTGGAGTTCTGATCGAATTTGAATGGTTCCTGGTATCTTCTGATTCAAGTGTTAAGTTTGATGACTTATTCTTCTTATTAAAGTCCCACTCTTGCATTTAAGGATTTGTTTTCTGATCTTATTTAGCATGCAATGTATATCACAAGTTAACCGGGTGTCAACGCTGTCCGGATGGAGGACCAGGTCGGACTGAGGGAAAACCTGTAAGTAATCAAACTTACCACTACCATAGGAAGATAGCAGGAACACCCCCACCCCCAATCGCTTGACAAACACTATTCGTTCTCTGATGGAACAAAACGTCCCTGCGGGCCTACTGAGCATTGTAACCTATCAAGACAGAGTGAGGTATGAGATAGCGCTCAACCTGCAAACCAACATTATAAGGAATTTAAAGTGAGTGCTTGGGGTTTCCATCTCCCAAGCAGCCTTTCTCTCAACCTGATGCCTTCTACAACCCTCAGCACTCTGCTTATGGTACTAAGTGGCGTTCCAAGAAAGCCATCATCCCTCATCTGCCAATTTCCAGATCCTTACTGCACATAGTATGCCGTGTATCTGTATGGGAGAGAGTGAGTGTGTGTGCGTTAGGGAGAGAGAAAGAGAGAGAGAGAGGCAACGCATGAAAGGTAAATATCGGCTGTCTCCTTAGACCAATGGTAGGAGTGAAGTGAAGTGACCAGGCTGTGTTCACTAGTTAGGCCTTTTCATGCTTTGCTATGGCTTTCTAATATTATGTTAGGCGCTGCCATGCTCCTATGTGACTTGATTGTTTTCACACCCTGCTAGCCTGCTCACCAATTTAGTTTCTTTCTTATACTACAAGCAGGGCTGTAGATACTCCCCCAAAGCATACAGACCCTTCTCTCTTTCAAATACAAGTTTTACATTATTTGGGAGATGCCTTTTGAATAAGCTGGAGGAATGGGTTGTATCACAAGCAATCCTTGCCTCACTTCAATTTGGGCTCCGGCCTTCATTGAAAACCATGGACTGAGGATGAAACTGTCACATGATTGCATTACATTCCCAGCACATAAATAAAGAGTCGATTTACCTGGCATTTATGGACCTAAGTATTGCCTTTGATACAGTAAATAGAAGCAGGTTATGGCAGGTGCTTCCAAAGAGTATTGTGAGCATCCTTTCAGCTCTGCGTTCCAAGAATGAGGCTTGTGTTAGATCGGGTAATTAGGGACATTGTACACCGTGTTTCCATACCCGATCTGGCATTAGACAGGGATGTGTCCTAGCCCTGTTATTGATCAATAGTATTTACTCAGAGTTGTGTGTGTGTAATGCTGATGTTCCTAATATAGGGGGAATATTAATGCCAGCTTGAGTCTATGCGTGTGATTCTGTATTAATAGCCCGCACCCTCAGGGCACTGAACATTTTGATTAATAGGTATGTAACCTTGATGGCGGAATTAGACCTTGAGGTAAACCTGAATAACTCAGCAGTATTCATCTGCCACTACTCTAATTGGAAAGTGAAATGTCCTACAATGTGGTGTAGGGATAGCCCTATTCCACATGTACATTCCTTTGATTATTTGGGGATTTGCTTTTCGGGAGTGTTTACGCCAGAAACCCATTCCGCCAAACAACTGCTCGTGACGCGACAGTCCGTAGGGGGAATCTTGGGTTTCATTAAGCTACATGAGCAGCAACGGCTAATCATGATACATTAAATCTATGTGGCTACAACATGGGTGGGCTGTCAACAATGGGCTGGCAGTTTGGGGCTCCTCAGAGGAAATCGCTATCTAAAGAGTAGAAAATGCTTTCCTGAAGAAGTAGTTGGTGCTACCAACTTGAGCCCCGAACTACACAACCCATAATGAGATGGGGCTAAGCTATAGACAGGATGATTTGGCATTAGATGCCATCTTGTTGTGGATTAGGTTAGGGGCAAACCCAAAAGTGGCGCTAACCCAAAATATTCTAAGATATTTGTTATCTAAACCCGCAGTGGGGAAGATCAAATGGCCCTCTTTTATAAAAACAAATTGGGGAATATTAAAGCCATGGGTCATTTTAACAACCCATCCATATTGGAAAATTTAACGAGTCGTGATCTAAAAGCAAAAGTGAAAAACTGCATAAGTAAGAATAGGGAAACACTGCAAGTAGTGAAAACAGACTAAGAGACATTGGGCCTCATTACACGGATGGCTCTAAGGGATTACCGGCACCGGTACCGGTAATCCCTTAGCGGCATACTACGAGGTCCCTCAGCGGGTCCCGTCCTTAACGTGTGGTTAGACCACACGTTAAGGAAGGGACCCGCTGAGGGACTTCAGGGCAAATAACGATACCGCTAATAGCAGTACCGTTATTTGCTCCTTCCCCATTCCCATTGAGCCCTATGAGGGCTCAATGGGAATGGGGAAGGGCCTTGGTGAATGGGGAATTACCGCCCCGCCAACCTTGGAATGGGGCGGTAATTCCCCCATTTACCAAGGCGGACTTGGTAAAATACCGGCCGCAACCATGGAGCTAATAGCGCCATGGTTACCGCCGTCCGTGTAATGAGGCCCATTTAATGATTTTAACAACTAATGAAATAAAAGACTAGCTGACCTGGACGAATAGCACATATCAAAGGAACCCTATTACAAGGACTCGCTTTAATCGCCAACCGTTGGCTGAGGTGCTAGAGGTCAGGATTGAGTTACCAGGCCAGGTGTCCCATGTGTGATGCAGAACTGGAGGATTTACCACCCTTCTTTTTTTCTGCCCTGCATATACTGGGCTGAGGGAACAGTATATGCTGCCGGTTTTGAAAGATAATAATTTCAGACAGAATCAAGCAGTGCTATATTTCTTATTGAGTGTGAAATATCCCCTTACAGCATGGGTCCTTCCTCTGTAAATACGTAAAGCTTGGTGTCTAAGAGAAAAGACATTCAATGAGAAGATTTTTCCCAGAAACATTAAGTATGGGCTGAATATTTCTAAATGGATCTTTGATATTTTTGTGTTTTGCATTTTAACCAGCTAATGAATATTTGAGGGGAATTTTGCAGATTGAGATAAAGTGCAAATACAACATTGATTGTAGGAATGACATATTATGTATTGCATGTTGTTTTTGTAAGAACGTAGAACACAATGGGGTTTCATTGTAACTATTCCTAAGGTTGTTTAAAATAATATCTCTGATTAATTTTAAGGATGATGTTTTAAGTATGCTTGTATTTGTTGGTGCTTTCATAAAGTATTTTCTTGACTGGCTCACTCATATACTATACTGCTGTCATGTCTCCCAATGTCATTTTGCTCCTTTGTGTCTCACTGTACTTTTGCCACTGATGTCCCACTGTGTTTTTGCTCCATGGTTCCCAGTGTGATTATTGCCCTACTGTGGGCAATTCACATGATTATCTCCTAGATGTTGAATGCTGCTTGACCTTATAGTAGGCAGAGGTATTCCTAGGAAACCGCAAGCATTCAGCCCTCTTTGGCATCCGAAATCTGAACTCCCATTGGGAGCTATTCTCACACTCTGCCTGCTTGGTACCCACTACTTCATGTCCCATCCTTCCTCTACTCCTCCCGGTGTTGCAACACTGACAGAACCAGGTGCTAAACACTGTCCACTTAGACTTAGAAATAGCATCATGCTTCATAATGCCTCAAGAAATTGCCACACAATTACCCTACTCAGAGATTACCATTACCAAGACGTCAAAATGGCCACTCCAGATGGCAATTCTAAGTTGACCTGCCAGGCCCTCCACTAACTTTATGCACTAACCTGCTCAACCTGTATGTGGAAACAGAGTATATGTATAACAACTAAGCCACTCACACACGGAAAGTCAATAACCACTCCAACAGTCATCAAACAACAGAACGCTGAACCTCTACAATCAACTTATATTTTCACAGTCCTGGGGAGTGAATACTAACACCATGTCATGCAAGTGTCACAAGTGTGATTAAAATTATGATTCCTCTTGGAGGGAGGCGAGATATTGCGGCCGAAAGGCCTGATGATGGTCTCCAGAGAATTCAAGGTTTCAATGTGTCAGGTGTCCATGCCTTTATGCTCTCGACACAGTACACATAGAAGTGGACCCCACACACACAATTAGTCATCTCTACTTATTATCCTAGCCTACCCACCTGCCTTTATGATAGAATATGATAGCTTATTTATAACACGCTTAATACCCAGAGGGTTCTAACCGTGGACCCGGGGATCGAACCTGTATTGCTCCGTGTCGTCTAGCTTCCAAGGCAAGCACGTTGCCTCTGAGCTATCCTCCCGAGATTTTCAGATCAGCAAAGTCCCTGGAGGGAATGCAAATGGTGTAGATCCCAATTAAATGCACCTATAGGATGACAATAGTAAAGATTGCATCGGCAGAGATATTATTTTATAACGTAAGAGTTATATCACTCTTTGTTGTCATTGGGAAAGGATTCCTACCATTCTACTATGTTTGCCTTCTCATGCGTTCCTTCTGTCTTAATCTGTTCAACTTTATATATCTTTTGTGTGTGCACTTTCTTACATGGTAAGGACGTTTTATATAAATTCTATGTATGGACTCCTCTGTGAGTTGTTATTTTAGTCTTTATTTGTTACGCAGCATGGAGGTCGGGGGTACCCAGGTGAACTCTGTTTGTCACTTTTCCTTCTTGTCTTTCTCTCTTTATCATGAATTTATGACATTGGCATGGATGTCTATTGTGAATGCTGCCCAATTAATGCTGTATTGGAGATCATAAAATGTTATTTGTGATATTTTGAACCGTTTTCCACTTCAGTTGCCTCCAATTGGCCTTCCTTTAAAATGTATTGAGGTAACTAAAGCATCATTACCAACTGGATCACCTTTGTGAGTCTTTCCAGGGGCGTTGCTAGGTCTGGAAAAGATCTGGGGCTACCATAATGCCGGGACTCTCAGGACTCGGGAATAGCTAGCCTTATGTTGTAGCCCCTGAGCTTCTATCCGGGGCTACAGCCAAAAGACTTTGGCTATAGCCCCCCACCAGCAACACCTCTGTATAAGAGGATAATTTTATAATAGGTGGAGCGGTAAATAAGAGTATAAAAGTAAGCTGTTCTTCTTGTACTCGTTCATTTACTACTCCAGCCCATTTTCAATTACTTTTAAGGTGGAGAAGGGGCATGCAGCGAAGTTAGCACCTCTGGTGGTCTTTCCTGCTCCATCTTGAAAGCACAATTCGTCTTATGCCTGCATGAGATGTATTTCCAGGTACAAAACGAATGGATTCCTATTGAATGTAATGGCTACTAGAAGCAGGTGGACACCATAGGAATCCATTTGCAAATACCGGCTGCAAAGCATCAATTAAAGGCGGCATTCACATTTTGACAAATCAGAGAGTAAAGGTGAAGAGCAAAGGCTACTCTTCACTGTTAAACTCAACTTTTTGAATATTTAACATTGCATGAAGGCAATCCAACAGCACATAAGGCGCCTAATTCATGGAACCTTTAGTGCGGTGCAAAGTGACTTTGCACCGCCAACAAACATGTTGAACTAGGCCTAATTCACAGAATGATGCACATTTTATGTTTGCGGCGAAAAGTGGCTATGCACTGAAAAGTACTGTTTGCACTGTCAATTAGGCCCATTTAGAGTGGTGCAAAAAGTACTTTTTCAGTGCAAAGTGACTTTGCACTTCAAAAATACACTTTGCACCGCTCTATGAATTAGGCCCGGTTCAGTGTGTTTGTTGGCAGTGAAAAGTTACTTTGCATCCCGTTAAACGTTCCATGAATTAGACCCAAGAGCTAATGTTGGTGGTCTCCTGAATGCAATTAACATCGTTTAAAAAATGGATACCCACCAACTAGCCACCCCCCAAACCTCCAGTGCCTATGAAAGCAGCTGGATTGATAACATTGGAAATAATATCCCGGTAAAGCGGCCTTCATTCCAACCCTGTCCATGGGAATCAGTTCATAAACGTAGAGCATAAAAGCCAGGAATCAGCTGTTTATTCTTTGCTTTAATGATCTGTTGGATATTCATGCTTCATGGAGGCAGATTGGGGGCACAGGAGAGGATATGCATTTCCATGGGGCATTCCACTCTGACTCCAGTAACAACCGGTAAAAGAAGGCATATTCCATAGGAACCCATAACTAGCAAAATGTACATTTTTTCAAAAATGGCGATTTTGCCTTTTTTTTTATCATTTGCATTTCCACACTTTCTCCCTCTTATTATTAACATACAGAGTAACCACTCACTGCATCATGTTAAACTGTTAAGTAACCTTATACATTTTCAAAGTAACGTATGGCATGTCATTATATTTTCTGGCTCTGTCAGCATATGAACATATTATTGCAATTTAAAAATGTTATTACTAGCTGAATTTTGCCTCTGAGTCTCTCCAAATGTTTTAAGGGAGACCCCTAGGGAAACCTAGGGGACCCCTACTTTCCCTAGGACCATCACTGCACCGCCACGACAGAAGCAACTAACATCCATATCCATGGGAAGATGGCCGCCGCCTCCAAGAACAACCTGCAAAGGGCTCAGATAGCCCAGAAGATAGCCCTTCCCATTGGCTCAAGAACAAAACTATGCCAGGGATCACAGTTCGCCAGACGATGGAGCCGGCATCGGTGGAAGGCAGAAGTGAAAGGCAGCAGGAGCTCTATGCTGCTCTTCGCTGCTTGCCACTGCGGACCCAGTACATGATAAAGCCTGCTGTGCAACGCAGAAGGTAAGCCCGAAGTACCCAAATGTACTGCCGGTGCTTTTGTCGCTCAGAATATTATTATAGCTCTACCATGTTGTCTGCGTCACCCCTCTAGCACCTGCCCGACTCCGCTCCTCCCCTCCGGAGTTACGTTTGGGCCGCCTGACCGATCTCCCCAACCAAAAAGCGTGATCATTGCCAGCTCTCCAGCACCCGAAATCGGCTCACATACCACGCCACCAATGGCATCCCAAACCCATGTGCACACCTACCCCAAAAGCTAACAGAGGCCCACCAGACACAGGCCCCCCTACTTATCCGGCCCGCTTTGAAGAGCCACAGACCTGCACCAGCTCCATATGGCCACACCACACTCTTTATGTCACTGTTGCTAGTGAGACCCATACCACCTTCCCGAAGCAGGCTCAAGCCCCCGCGATCCGCTACAGCCAGGAGCCGAGTATGTATAAAATAAACTTCGAGCATCCCACTTAAGCCTACGGTCATAAGCAAGCCCCTACTACGTCTCCAGTGACCGGCAGCCCGAACCTACTGATGCAGAAACGTATCTGCATGCCCTACCAGGCCACTCAGAAGTAGCATAAACAGCCCAGCGGGCCAATGGCCCCCATGTTGCCCTTTACGAGTCTGCCACTCACAAGCTAATGACCACCAGTACTTCAACTTATATCCAAATAAGGAACTTCAGACTTTGCGCAAGGACAACCAGAGCCATCCCATCCTACCTCCCAGCCCCGACCTGGAGGAGAATTATTAACCTTAGTGCAAGGTCTCACGCGAGGCACACACCTATCAATACTATGTCGGTCACCCATCACTTAGAGAAAATTACAACTAGCCACACAAATCCCAGCAACAACCTTAGTCGGCCTCCAATCCCTACCACCTCCCTCCCTTACCAAAACAATAAAGGGACCGCCAATCTGGAGTCCACCTTAGATAAACTCCCTTGGGAAAACACTGAACCACCAAGCATTGAGGTACACCCCTCATCTCCGACCCCACCTGCTCCCCAGAACCGCAACAATGCCTCACCTTTAACAGTGCCTTCATCAATGCAAGATCCCTACCTGCACATGCTCTTGACATCACCAACCTAATTATAACTCTTAAACTAGACCTACTGGTTGTCACTGAAAAGTGGCTTCACCAAGCCTCAGGCCCGCGCTGTCCTTAGCTATTCCAGAAGACTTTACCTTCCTCTGATGTGACTAAACAGACTCCTGAGTGGTGGAGTAGCTCTCATCCACAGGGCATCCCTCTATATGAGACCCTGCAGCTTCTCGAAAGAAGGCCACTGTGAACACCTTTCCGCTAAACTCTGGACTGGATAGCTGACCAGAACAGCCAAATCACTGTCACTTCCAATAATCCCTGCCCTTGGTCGAACCATCATGTCCTTGGTTTCACCTTCCCTTCGTTGAAACAAGCTCCACCCCCACCACCTACGCTGCCACCCACATGGGCTTGCAACTCCAAGAAAATCTCCAAAGAGTCAATCTCCCCCTATCTTGCACCCCTTGCTTTGGAAAACCTAGCTTCATCAGACCCTCAAAACCCAGCAGATATCTATACCAGCACCTTGACTAAAGCAGCAAACCTAGTGGCCCCATTCCTACCTAGAAAGTCAAAACCCACTGACCACCATAACCACTGGTTCACCGCAGACCTCCAAGCACTGTGCTCCAAGAAAAGACAAGCGGAAGCCATCTGGAGAAAAAAAAACTGAGACTCTCCTAAACTGGTCTTCAACAAGATAGAGAAAGCATACAAGCAGGCCATTACGGCAGCTAAAGAAAAAATGTATAATGCTAAAATAGCCAGAGCCAACTCTAACTTGCACAAATTATTCAGAATCCTTAGAGAGTTTGAGACCACCAGCACTCCACCCTCCACTAACAATAAAGATGAAACATGGTGTTCAAACATCCAGAACAACATGCAGGCAAAAATATGTCTACTACAGCAAGAAATTGAAAAAAACAAGCTAAAACTAGCCCCACCAACCACCCAGGGCCCACTGATTCACACACTGCACCCCCTTCCACTTTAGAGAAGTCTCAGAGCTTGAAACAGACAATATTCTCAGAAACCTAAAACCATCTAGATGCAAATGAGACATATGCTCAGCATCAATCATAAAAGATTGTTCAGTGTACCTAGTCCCTTCCATCACAAAATTCATTAATGACTCGTTCTCGAAATCACAAATCTGGGACTGACATGCCTTAAAGAATCCTGGGTTCTCCCATTGTTGAAGAAACCATCACTTGACCCCACGGTGGCCAACAATTACTACCCGATCACCACAGTACCTTTCTTGCTTAAGATCCAAGACAGAGCAGCTTACAACCAGATCCAACACTATCTAAAATCTAATCACATACTAGGGATGCATCCATCAGTCTTCAGACCGGGACATGGTACTGAGTCGGCACTACTAGACCTGAAAATTCATGGATTCTTTTAGGGATGAGGGCAAACCTGCACTACTCCTCTTACTGGATTTCTCAGCCACGATTGACTTAGAAGACCATACAACTTTATGCCACCACCTCATGTCCACTGCTAATTTTTCCAAGGAAGACTTGCTATGGATTGCCTCCTTCCTAAAAGGCAGATCCCTGAGAGTTATCTC
This sequence comes from Ambystoma mexicanum, assembly GCF_040938575.1. Classification (NCBI taxonomy): domain Eukaryota; kingdom Metazoa; phylum Chordata; class Amphibia; order Caudata; family Ambystomatidae; genus Ambystoma; species Ambystoma mexicanum. Next base: position 1,551,631,857 of record NC_090937.1, on the reverse strand, counting down.
AGTCACAGCAAGTGCCTCACCTATCCCTATTCTATGCAGCGTCACCCAAGGTCCATGTGTGTCCCCTTCCGTATACAATATTTTCACAAAACCTGGATTTGATCTATTGGATGAACTTGGCATTTCCTATACAACCTATGCTGATGACACTCAAGTCCTCCTACCCCTGTCAGGCTCTTATGATAAAGAGTCCCTAAAATCCAGTCTTGGATGTTGTCAAACCACTTCTACCTGAATGACGAAAAGACAGAGATTCTGTCTGTGAGCTTCACTGCAGTGCTAAAGAATCTCAGCCCTCAATTCACTTCATTCTGTAAGAGGATTCAATTCAACACTACAGCTAAGTCAATGCCTAGTCTGGGATACTGAATGGAAACCCTTATTGATATATCTTTATGTCCAGTTCATGCGTTCTGGATGACTACCCCTATATAACACCCCTCGCTTGGAATTCCCCTGACCCCACTGAGCCAAGAAGTAGTTCTGTTTTGCAAGTTAAAAGGTTTATTTGAGAATTTAAACAATATAGATATATATCACACTTTATAATAAATTAATAATTGGATATCACACTTAATCTGATCAGTAATCAATAATGGATAGCCTGGCACTAGCACACTTGTGAATAGGAACAGAAGAATAAGGTGGTAGAGAATGCTTTATATAAGTTCATATGGATGCAATGTTGAATGAAATGCAATACAGAAAATACTCAATATGATTTCAACAAAACAATGTAATCACTTTTCTCTGGCAATGCACTCCCCCCCCTTGACGCAATGCAAGGAAATGGAAGGAAAGCACACTGTTCTCAGAAATGCAATCAAATGTAATTCAGTTCGCCCCAGCAGCTTAGACTACAGAAGTTTACAACACAGGCCCAAAATGCTTTTATATGTGCTGGCAATGAAGTGAAAAATACGCTAAAATGGTTTTAATTCCCTCTAGAGGTTCAGGGTGAGTGGTATCTAGTTAATATTGGCCCAGGCTCACTCTAGCAATGATTCAGGGATGGTTCTTAAGAGGCAAACAAATCTTTAGCAAGGACAGCAAAAAAAAACTGCTGTTTTCTCACGTGGAGAAATTTGCAAATCGCGGCAAATTCGCGAGTGCGTTTTTCGCGATTGCAGCAAAACTATAGGGAATCGGAATGCGGTTCGTTGAAAAGCCAAGATTCTAAGCTTTCAGAGGAAAGTTGAACCAAGTTCCTAGCACAAACGGTTACAGAGTTATGAACGATTTTGTGAAGGTTGTTTTTCGGATTTGAAAAACTTGCAGCTAAAAATGACAAGTGACAGCTTTGCAAATGACAGGTGACAACTTCTAGGAGGCAGTTCTGGTTAGATTAAAATAGATTGAATTATATTATTTTAACTAAGAGATTGGTTCTGCACAGTCCTGCTAGGTACTCACAATATATTTAGAAATAGAATGGGCCTCGCCACGGATCTGGTCAGGTTTTAGACTGGACTCTGGTCTGGTCTCGGCACTTCACAGTGATCCGGGTCAGCTCTGCTCTGCTGGTCTGGTCTGGGTCTCTGGTTCTGGATATCGATACATTTGAAGTCTGGATCTTTCTGCACAGCTTTCTCTAGATTGATGGAGGTAAAGTATGGATTTTCCCGGCAGAGCGTCCCGCAGCAAATGGATTTGAAGGTCCCTATCTGTCCTGTCTGTCTGCTTTTATGTGTTTTGAAAATCGGTGTGTGTGAGCAGCATCACTAGCCAGCCCCTCTCCACTTGTCATTGGCCACTTCCTCCTCTCCCCCTTGATTGGGGGAATGAAATGAAGTGTCATCATGATGAGGTCTGTTTATGGCACAGAGAACCCACCCCTGTCAAATTACACACAATCTATATTTTGACCCAAAAGACATATTTGCACAGGTACACATTTGTTTAAAATTACATGCAACCATCACATATCACAGGAGGTATACCCTGTCCAAATCTGCTCTTCCTGGGAGCTTGCATTCAGAAATGGCAACATATTTCACTTTTTGGTCAAGTTACCAATATCAGATTCTTACTCAAATTTATCTAAATGTGTGCAAGGCATGCAGGCATTGATTGATGAAGTATCAGATTTTTCACATGCATACATTTTAAGTAATACCCTCTTAACTGCTAGCTTGCCCCCAGATCATGCCACCGGTTCTAAAAACCTCTTAAAATGTGGGCAGAAAAATCACAAGAATTATGGTATCATTTAAATAATTATGACAAGTCCGTACTATGAGTTATTCATCTTTTTCTAAAACCATATTCTGGCAACAGGGGTGTGGTTTCCCCCCAGCACAAGGTTGAATTTCTGGTTTTTCTAGTTCTGCCAAGCCAGCTTGCTCTCCCAGGCAGTGCTCCTCCCCTTTCCTTCCAGGAGGAAGCCACTTTTTACGGCCCCCATAATAAAACATTTGCCTGAGTCAGGACAGGGCTTTGTTCAATTTCCTGCAGAGCCCAGGTAATTCAATCAGGGAAGTGTCATATCCCTTTTGGTGGGAGCAGCAAAAGGCAGATAGGCCTGGGAACACAGCTGTTGTGCAAGTCTCATCTCCTGTCGGGGGTAGCTGGTGGGCAGAATTCAGTTCCTTAAGCCAGGCTTCAGATAAAATGTCACTTTTTGTTACCCAGTTTAAGTCAAGACAATGTTTACATATGCAGCTAGAATGCTGATTCTAAGTTTAAAACTATGACATTAAAACAATTGCAACCTATGTGACACTCAAAAGTAGGTCACTCATTTCTTTTAAACATTTAGATTTTTTAGTGTCTTTCAGTCCAAATTTACTTAAACTGCTGAAATCCACAGCTCAGCCAGTCTTGTATAAACCTTCAAGTCACTTCAGAATATAACTTTAGATTGTATCCACCTCTCAGTAAGTCTTTCTTTGGCATGCTTTGGGTTCATTTATTCAGTTTTACACCAAAAAAGAAAAAAGTCTGGTGTTGTTTTAAAACGCCGGCTTTCTGATAGTGGTGAGTACTGGTAATGCACCCATTTTTGGGATTTAAGAAAATGAGTTCCCCACAATTCTAGGTTGCTTTTGGCAATCAGCATTGCCATTCCCAATGGTTTCAGACTACTGTGTGGGTAGCCCAATGGTGGTTTTAGGCAGTGCCCTTCTGTGCCCATAACATCGGCAAAAATGAGTGGCAGCCTATTCTTCATGCATTTCCCTGTGCATTTTCTGGGAAGCTCTGACCACCATGATGTTTTCCATGTCAGTACTGTACAGTTTTTGAGGTAGGGCTCGGATGCATGGGTACGAACATCCCACAAGCCCCCCTCTTGCGATGGCCATTCTGTTTCACTGATGGAACTCGCAAGACCTGGGATGTTTCCTCATCTTCTTCCAATAGATGGCACAGTTCAGCATCTTTTTCTCCATCCGGTCGGATCGATCGGTTCTCCTCGCCGGTCCTGATGGGAATATTGGGCGGTATACTGGGCCCCTTGCGTCTCTGCTCCCGGTCTCCGGATCGTCCTCCTTGGCCCGTCTCCCGGTTTTCTTTCTCCTAGGACGACAAAGGAAGAGCGGCAATACCTATTCATGGACATTTTTCCCCCACCATTGATATAGTGGGGTGGCATATAAATTTATAGTCAAAACATATGAACATGCACATTTCTTTTTGCATTCAAAAACGAAAACACCCACATTGAGAAACTCCGAATTTGATAGGTGTTATGTAGGATATTTTAAGTTAGAACTGAGTTAATCTGAGACAGTACCCTCTAGGATTCCAGAGGATTCCTCCAGTTGTTGCAGAGTGTGCCTGGGATGGCAACACTTCAACTGGTTAATGTGGACCCACTTGTCTTCCCCCTCTGCCAAACCGCCTTTGGGGATGCGGATCTTGTAGGCCACAGGGGAGATCTTGTCTATAATCTCAAAGGGTCACTTCCATGTAGGCAAAAATTTTCGCTGTTTGGCCTGGTTCCTTTGGAAATTGTATAGATAGACCCGGTCCCCCACCTGTAATTCCTTCCTGGAAGTCTTCAGGTCATAGTGGGTCTTCATTCTATCAGCTGATCTTTCTAGATTCCGCTGAGCATAAGCAAAAGCATGTTGAAGGTGTTTCCTTAAATTCTCCACATACTCATGAGTTGTGGAGGCATTTATCAGTGTCTGCTCTTGGGTCCTGTAGAGCAAATGCTGAGGAAGCACCATCTTGCGTCCAGTCATCAACTCAAATGGTGACATTTTGGTTGCAGATGAAGGGGTAGATCTGATGGCCATTAGGACCAGAGGTAATCGGATATCCCAACTTGGCCCAGAATCTGCCACAAACTTCTTTAATATGCTCACAATGGTTCGGTTATATCTCTCTACTGCTCCAGAAGAAGCTGGCCGGTAAGCAATATGCAACTTCCTTTTGGCCCCCAGTATCTCCCACATCTTTGTCATTACTTCACTGGTGAAGTGGCTACCCCTGTCTGACTCAATCCTTTGAGGTAGACCAAAACGGGAAAAGATGTGGTTAATCATCAGGGCAGCAGCAGTTTCTGCCTTGCAATGTGGGGCTGGGAGACATTCCACCCACTTGGTAAACAAGCATGTCACAGTCAACATGTACTTATTCCCCCTAGCAGAGCGAATCACGGTGCCTACGAAGTCGATTTGTAAATCTGACCATGGCAGTGTCATCCCCCTCTTTTGGAGAGGCGCACAGTGCGTGAGGGATGATGGCTGAAATTGTGCACACACAAGACACCCCTTCAAGTATTGGTCGAGGTCCTGCCCCATGTGTGGCCAGTATGCAACTTCTCTTAAGATTTCCAAGGTTGTGTGAAACCCCCTATGACCGGCGGTGGCCGCATCATGGGCGTGACTTAACATCAGGCTTCGGAATGAGGTAGGAACCACCCACTGATCGTGGCCAGCTTTGGATTTCCTTACCAGCAAACCGTCTTGGATTCGGAACATTTTTGGACATTTCATCAACACTCTTAGGTCCTCTTTCCCAATGTAATCGGTATCCGTCAGGGGAAAGTTCTCAGGGTCCTCAATGTGCTGGTAAAATTTACCAATTATTGGATCCCCCTTCTGAGCGGTAATCAAATCAGCATCAGAGGTCTCCTTACTCCATTGTGCAATTGAAAGGTCGTTGTGAGCATTTGTCTGGGACCTAGTGATAGCAGTGACCTGGATTTCCCCCAACAGGGACTCAATCTCAATTAGATCCCCTTGGATGGCCCCGGTTTTGGCCAGCTGATCAGCTAAGTCATTTCCAGTTTTGTCTGGTCCCTCTACTTTGGAATGACCCTTGATCTTTTTCCAATAGATGGTCATCTCATTCGAGGTGACCAGATCATCAATGTTTTGGATCAACTTCCCATGTTTTAAGGGTTTGTTGTTAGCACATAACATGCTTCTGGTTTTCCAATTAACCAGGTGCTCCACGAACCCGTTCCGTACATTATCCGAATCTGTGATTATGACCAGTTTGCGGAGTTGATGTTGGACAGCAGTGAGGATGGCCTGATGCACAGCCATCAATTCTGCCACCTGACTACTTCGGGGACCAATTTTGTATCCAGCGGAGGGTTCTGTGAACTCATTCACCCATGCATTCCCTACGCCGGCCACCAGTTCTTTCTCCCCGTTGTTGTCAACATGGTAAGAGCATCCATCCACATATACAGTGGGCATTCCCTCACACTTGTCTTCTTCAAAGACTTTGTGTGGGGAATTAAGGTATGCCTCCATGTTGTCCTTGATTTGTAGACTTTCGTCCTCGAGACAGTTTTCTCTGGCACAATCATGCAAGTCAGCCAGACCTTGCGCGAGGGGACTCTTCTTGTTTTGGCCATATCTGACCTCCACAGGAAAGCCTTGCATTGACAGAATCCAGGAAGTAATTCGGGAATTACTCACATTTCCGGCCCGGATTCTATCACTTTGGAGATATTGCAGAGGCTGGTGTGGAGTCTCCACTATGATGTGTTCCCCCTGGATAAACGGGCGGTAATTCTTCAATGCCCACACCGTTGCCAGGAGTGCCTTCTCACAATCGTTGAATTTTTCCTCCACAGAGGATAAAGTTTTGCTCGCATAGGAGATTACTTTATTGACCTTGTCATGCTTTTGGTATAATACTGCTGTCAAGCACGTATTAGAGAACCCCGTCTCCAGGAAGAACTCCTTGTTTCTGACAGGGTAAGCTAGGCAAGGCGCTTGTGAGAGGCTTCTTTTGAGTTGTTTTACTGCCTGGGCTTGTTCTGGACCCCATTCCCACTTGACCCCCCCCTTCAGGAGATGAATCAGGGGTCTGGTGATCTCTGCGTAACCCTCAATGAACTTTCTGCTGTAATTAGTCAGTCCAAGGAGGCTCCTTAGTTCCCGCAGAGTTGTGGGGTCTTTCAGTTTCTGAAGTGCTTCCACTTTCTTTTCCTGGGGACAGAGACCGTGAGGAGTAATCTCATGCCCCAAGAAATTAACACGGGTTCTACACCACTGTGCTTTCTGAAAGGAAAGTTTTGCTCCGGCGGCCCTCAACTGGGTCAGAACATAACGGATCTCCGCTATATGTTCCTCCACAGATGAACTTTTGATGAGGACATCATCTACATAAGCCAGGTTACCCCTCGCACCCAGGCCTTATGTAGGAAAATGTTGAATTCATTGCCGGAGTTGAGGTATCCGAAGGGAGTCCGGCTCCATGTGTATTGCTGGCCCCCAAAGGTAAAAGCCAGTTTGTATTGGTCCTCCCTGCTGACAGGTACGGTCCAGTATCCATTGGTCAGGTCTATTGCAGTGAATACCTGTGACCCCTGGATCTGGGCCAGCCCTTGGTCAATGTAGGGCAGAGGCCATCGGGAAGTATGGACCCGTTTGTTGAGCTCCCTGAGGTCGGCGCAGAGTCTCCACTGGCCGTTTGGCTTCAATATTCCCAGCACCGGATTATTGAAGGTGCTGTGGACTGGACGGATTATTCCCCGGGACTCAAGCTTCTTAATTATTTCAGTAAGGGACTCCATTGATGCGAGAGGCAAGCGATATTGCTTCACAAACACAGGAGTCATGCCAGGGTCCGTGGGGATTGTTGTTGTGTGGATGTCAGTGCGACCACAGTCATATGAGTCTACCGCAAAGAGATCTTGGAAATCCAAGAAAACTTGTTTCAACTTTTGCTTTTGTTCCAGAGTCACACAGGCATCAGCTAGGTTGACTCTCTCTTCCACCATCTGCCTGAAGCCTGGAAAGACTTCTGGTTTGGCTATTTCAGCGGCCTCCTCCAGCTGGGTGGAGAAGTCCCTGGTCAGAGTGCTGATTTGGACTGTAGGCTTCAGGTGGGAAAGGCAGTCCTCATGGACCTGGAAAATCACCTCATCCCTCCTGAAGTCACAAGTCACATCTTCCTTACCATAAGGGCAAGAAGTGTACACCAGGAAGTTCCCCCCATGCCGGGTAAAAATCCTGTCTCGTGTTGTATTGTCATCACTGTCACTGTCAAAGCAGTCCTTGGGGATTGGCCCCAACAGTTCATTACCTAAATCGATGGAAAAATGTCGGTCATCAACGGCCATTCCAATAATGGTGCCTGCGGCTAGAGTAATGCTCTTTAAGTCGCTGTTATCCACCTCTATTAGAATGGTGTCATGTTCTATGTTGACTAATGGTGTTGGGTTTACCCCCAACCCTTGCTGTTGGAGAGAAGCGTTTAGATGTATGTAAGCATCAGGGTTTTGCAAATATTGTCCTCTTTTAACTTTCACTTCCAGGGAGAATTGTCGGGTCCTTTCTGGGATGGTGACTTCCTCTTTGATCTGAATTTCAACTGCATAAGGTAGCAATTGAGCTGACCTAAATGCTTTTTCTGGATCATCAAAGCCCATGGGATTATCCGCTAATTGGGACCAAGCTTTGAAGTTTATTAGGTCCAAACTAATGGCAAAGCGATTGAGAATGTCACTGCCTAAGTAAAAGGCGGCAGGGACGTCTCGCACGACCCAACAATTGTGGACTATGCTCTTGTTGCCAATGGAGATTTTGAGCATACACCTGCTTGGCAGGAGATGTTTGGAATTGGGTGCTTCCAGGTCCATTTCCCATTTGTCTAACAGTTTGAATGTGGGAATGGCTGGATCTTTTGGGAGTTGGCGGAACATGGCTTCGCTGATGAAGCTCTTACCGTTGTTCACACACACTCGTGCGAGAACAGAGTCCTTCCCATCATTTAATTGGACAGGGATGAACAACTGCTCTCCAATTTGCTGAATATCAGCCAGGCTCTGAGCTGATTTCACATCTTTCTGGACTATAGGAGTGGGAGTTTCTGATTTTGGATTAGTATAGAATCTCAGAGTGTTTCCTTCCAGCGTGGAGTACCACTTTAGACTGGAAGGAAGGTTGATTTTCAGAAATAGAGAGGACCCTCCATCACCAGTCTGTTGTCCTACTGCTATTACTGTCACGTCTGGAATTTGGTTGTTCTGGAAGTGAAATTCTACTTGGTCAGATTTTTGTTCAACCATGTGGCAGGTGCCGTTTAAACTAACATGGTTGACACTCTGTTTTAATTTTATTGGTCGGCTAGTCTGGGTCCAGAGGACCTTGTTTACGCAATCTATTAGGGGTGACAACCTTATCAGGAGGTCATTCCCTAGTAAACAAGGGGTGCCCTCTGGAGTCACAACTATGACCGGGTGTTTCAACTTGTGTCGCCCAATTTTAATGTCCAAGTCTGCAGTCCCCTCAACGGGAAATTCTTTCCCGTCAAAGTTCTGCAGTTGTCCAGGAAGAGAGGTGAGAGGAATTTGGTAATTCTCTCCCCTTCCTGCATTCAGTTCGTCAAAGGACCTTCTGGACAGAAGGGTAGCTTGAGATCCAGTGTCCACCAGTGCCAAAATTGTACCCTGCCCCTGTACTTGTACCGGGGCATAGTATCTTCCCTCCTTCTCCTCAAGGGGGCACAGATAATGCACATTTTTGGACAACTGGTGGGCTAACTTTCTGGTTTTGGACATCGCTAGCGAAGAGATTTGGGCAGAATTCTGTGGAGAGCCTTGGGAATCTGAAAGAAAAAGTTGGCAAGTGGAGATCAGAGCCATTGTGGGTTCCCCTGGCTCTGGTTCCGGGCCGCCCCGCCCTTTTTGGAGACAGTCATCAGGATGGGTTTGAACCAGGGGATTTTCTTGCGGTTGGTTCTGGGATGAGATGGTGGGCGGCGGTAGCTCAGTCTCCACATCTCCCCAGTCTGGATTTGCATCCCTAGGGACCCATTTTTCTTTGGGAGGAGTTCCCCCCTCTCTGAAGGAGAAGATCCTTTCCCCAGGATCCTCTGAGGATCCCTCTCCCTCAAATTGGAAGATCTGTACCTCCTCCTCAAACTAAGTCTGTTTGGGTCTTTTGTTTCTCCTACCCCCCTCTGCTCCTTAGGAGGCAGACTTTCAGGGGCAAGAGATTTTGTTTCCGGTTCCTGAGTTTCCAGGGGCTGTTTACAAGTGAGGAAGGAAGCTTCCTCCAAGGCTTTACACCCCCCTTCCCCTTGTGCCTCCTCCCTGGGAACCGGTGAGTTATCGGGGTGCTGCCCCCGTCATTGTTCTGGAGCACCAGGTCCAGAGTTGGGTGCGTTCTGCGCTGGCATGCCGATCTGAGGGTTCTGCTGAGCCCTCAGTATGTGACCCAGATCCCGCGCCATGTTTTGAACCTGGCGCTCTAACTGGGAAACCCGCTCAGGCTGATACGGGGCCCTGTTTTCTCCCCTGGGCTGATCCCGGGAAGGGTAGCTATCCCTTCTTTGGTAGTACCCCTGGTTGGGAAGATTTGGATACCCCTCCACCCTTGGCCTCCCCTCTCCCGGATTCGCTTGTCTGGGCTCAGGGAATTGGGGAAAGAAGGGTGGAGGATTTTGGGGCTGGAAGTTGGGTGGATACCTGGGGAAGAAGTTCTGCCTGTCATGATCTCTGCTTCCAAAAGGTCAGGGTTTTCCCAACTCCCTTGGAAGCAGATCCATAACCCAGGTTCCGAGTGCCAACCAGTCCCAATTGGGACCTTTTGGACCCAGTCCTGGCGCCAGTGGCACCAGGCTCATAAATATGCCCAGTCCCAGCGCTGGAAGCGCCGGGCTCATAATGCTTGGGTGGACTTACCTGCAGCAGACCATGCTGCTTACTTGCCTGCCAGTTGAGCCTCTGATCCCCTTCTGTTTGGAACTACTTTTCCTGTTGGGTGGGGCTGGAGCCACTCCCTAGATTCAGAACACTGGAACTCTTCTGGAAAGCAGGAACTCTTTTCTTACCTAGGCGTGGCTGTGGAAGGAGACACCGAAGCACTACAGGAGGCTATTTAAACCACACCCAGTGGATGAATCTTGCTTTGTGTTATTCTGCAACCTCTGCAGCAGAACGCTCATCGTGTCTTCTGCATCCGGTCCTGGGCCTAAGGAAAAAGGCTTACCATCCTGAATCCAGTCTTCAGCAACACCTATAAAGACAAGAAAGAACAGGTTAGCATTCCGGCATCTGAAAGGCAAAGGCTTACCATCCTGAATCCAGTCTTCAGCAACACCTATAAAGACAAGAAAGAACAGGTTAGCATTCCGGCATCTGAAAGGCAAAGGCTTACCTACTCTTCGTGCGCTCCGGAGGTCTTCACACTGCATTCCGGCATCTGAAAGACAAAAGCTTACCAACTCTTTGCACGCTCCGGAGGCCTTCGGCGCTGCATCCCGCATCTGAAAGACAAAACAAGGTGCGTTTAAAGACATTGGGGAACTTTAATACTCACGTGCCATTACTCCTTTCCACATCTAATCCAGTGGGTATTCCGGCACCCTGCAGCCGCTCCGAACTCGTACCTGCAAAATAAAAAGACAGTTAGAGCGCATCGTGAAGCAGGCAACAAGCGCTTACTTACGTGCTTCCAGGCGCTTCTATTCATCACACGGGCTCCATCTTCAACTCACTTCAGCCCGTCATCCGCCATCGCCGGAACCCTGCAAAACAAGAGACATCATTACTAAAGACTTTAAAGACATTTGAATGACTCGAAACTTACCGTTCGTGCAGTAAACGACGGACAGCAGTCCTCTGAAGTCAAGAGGCCTGCGCTACCTATCCAGTGAAGAAACTGGTTACAGCACCCTGCCCCGAGGCAGATGGAGAGCTCGGCATTCACTTACCTAAGGTGAGAGCGTTAACCTTTGGGGGTCTACAGGAGAGGAGAAGAGGAAAGAGATAGGGACACCCCAATAACCCCAGTTCATTAACCCCATATTTTCTATCTGCAGACATCTTACTCTACACGTCAGGCATACAGTGCACAGAGGTCCAGCCCAAGAGCCAACCGGGTGCTACACATCACCTTTGGAGATGCGGTAGTCGCCCAGTCAAGACCGGCGCCTCTGCGAGAATCAGGTGAGCATTACAGAACGCAAAGCCCACCGCAAAACTCTCGCCCAGGCGCTATGGAAACCTCGGATACTGACCCCCTAGCCCGGTTACTTGGGGAACTAAGGGCAGAAGTGCATGCAGCTCGTCAGGAAACGAATGCTCTAAGAAGGGAACTAATTATTTCCAAGGAGAGAACAGACAATCTTGCTAGACAAGTGCTACAGTCACAAGCCGGACAAACCCCGTTACCCGCATCAGGGGCAAATCTTCCTTCAACATCCTCTATGAATCCAGTGCAGATCAACCTACCTGGGAATGTACCTCTGGCTCCGCCCGAACGATTTTCTGGTGACCCAAAGAGGTTTGCAGTATTTAACAATCAGTGCCGGTTGCACTTCTTATGCCGGCCAGCAGCCTTTCCAACTGATCAAGCAAAAGTAGCTTTTGTACTTTCGTACCTTAGTGGCAATGCGGCAGACTGGTCGATCCCTCTAGTTAATCAAGATGATCCGGTTCTCCATGATTTTCAAGCCTTTCAGCTTAGTATGGAAAATCTGTTTGCAAGACATTCACAGGGGCAGGCCTTGGACAATGAGCTTCTTTCGTTGCGACAGGGTAATCAAGACCTTTTGGCTTATATTGCATCTTTCAATAGACTAATAGTGGAAACTCAATGGCCTGAGGACAAAAGGATTACGCTGTTTTATCGAGGTCTACGTGGAGAGCTCAAAGACGTTTTAGCCCAAGTAGTGAATCCCCCACAAGACTGTTCGGATTATATAGACTTGGTCGTTCAAATAGATCACAGGCTGCAGAACAGGAAGGCCGATCGTTCCAAGTTTGATGCTTGAGTATTTTCCAAACCGCCAACTCCTTCCAAAGGAGTAGACTCCGGGAAACCCATGCAAATAGGGGGTCTGAAAGGTCCTCTAACACAAAGGGAGCGGGAAAGGAGGAAACAGTTGCAATTATGCCTATATTGCGGAAACTCAGGGCACTTTCTTCGAGACTGTCCGGTGAAACCTGCCAAGAAGGCAGTAGGAGCTGCAGTTACCAAAGTTACAAACTCTGAGCAGGGAAACAACCTCGCCCGACAAGAATAGAGGTCCTCTTGCCGAGCGTGAAAACCAGTTCCGTGACCTCGCATTTCGTGATACCTATGGTCCTCATTAGCCCTGATAACCCGGATCTATTACATGCAATTGAAGCTTACGTCGACAGCGGTGCCATCGGCAATTATGTGGATCATGAAATGGTTTTGAGGATGAATCTAACTCTTTGTCCCAAGGCTGTAAAGGACGCCATTACTACGGTGGATGGTACGGAGATAGCCTCCGGGCCAGTAACGCATACCACTCAAGAGGTGACGCTAGTAAGTCAAGATGGACACCATGAGAAGATTGTGTTCGATGTGATCAAGGCCCCTCAGTTTCAGATTATTCTAGGAATACCTTGGTTAGAGAAACACAATCCTCTGATCGATTGGCGAGCAAGAATGGTCCAGTTTCCAGAATGTGTCTCTACTTGTCAGCCTCCACCTGGTGTTGCACTGGCCGCAATTTCTTCAGAGACTCCCCAGTTACCTCCCGAATACCTAGAATACCAAGATGTTTTCCGGAAGGATCAGGCTAACTCTCTACCTCCTCATAGGTCTTATGACTGCCAGATAGACCTGATACCTGGATCTACTCTTCCTTGTAGTAGAATTTATGCCCTCACCGAGCCTGAGAACGTTCACCTTCGACAATACCTGGATCAATACCTGGCAAATGGGTTTATTCGTCCTTCCAAGTCCCCTGCTTCTTCAGCTTTGTTCTTCGTTCCAAAAAAGGAAGGAGACCTTAGAACTTGTATCGATTATCGCTCCCTGAACCAGATCACCGTTAAGAATAGATATCCGTTACCTTTGATCCCTGAACTCCTGGACCAAGTCAGAAAAGCATGCATATATACAAAGCTGGATCTTAGAGGAGCTTACCACTTGGTACGAGTAAAAGAGGGCGATGAATGGAAGACGGCCTTCCGCACCAAGTATGGGCTATTTGAATATCAGGTCATGCCCTTCGGACTTTGCAATGCCCCGGCCGCCTTTCAATATTTTATGAACGATGTCCTCAGAGAGCTCATAGATGTATGTGTTGTTGTTTACATTGACGACATCCTCGTTTATTCTTCATCGGAATCTGAACATCGGAAACACGTGAAAATGGTCCTCGAAAGATTGCGTCAACACAAACTTTTCGCTAAGTTGGAAAAATGTGTTTTCAACGTGACTGAAGTTGAATTCTTGGGATTCATATTATCACCTGGCGGAGTGCGTATGGATTCGAAGAAGGTCGATGCAGTTCTCAAATGGCCATCACCATCCTCCGTAAAAGGTGTGCAAAGCATGTTAGGCTTCGCTAACTTTTACCGCAGGTTTATCCACGAATTCTCTCGAATAGTCCAGCCCATCACTGCCTTGTTAAAGAAAAACAAACGTTTTGAATGGTCTACCGAGGCGGAACAAGCTTTCCAGGATTTGAAGACTAAATTTATCTCTGCACCAATCTTAAAACACCCTCGCCCCGAACTCCCCTACATCGTGGAAACTGATGCTTCAAGCCTTGCCATGGGGGCAGTTCTATCACAAAAGGACCCGGTAACCAATCAGTTGCATCCCGTGGCATTTTGGTCCCGCAAATTCTCGCCTCCTGAAATCAATTACACGATTACTGACAAGGAACTTCTGGCTATCAAGTCTGCCTTTAAGGCTTGGCGGCATTACCTGCTGGGGGCCCGACACACCGTTACTGTGATTACGGATCACCGAAACCTGCAATATTTGAAAACCGCAAAAGCCCAATCCTCTAGACAACTCCGTTGGGCATTATTCTTTGCCGAGTTTGACTTCATAATTACCTATCGACCTGGTACAAAGAACGGTAAAGCTGATGCCCTTTCTCGGATGGGAGTGGAAGAACACTTGATCAACCCCAAACCTGTACCAATCATTCCCGAACAAAGAATTCTGGGTGTAATCGCCGCCGAATCCATAGAGGAAGTTAAGGATAAAGCCAGGCAACTTGTAACTCCAGCAGACATACAGAATTGGCATCTGCAGGGAAAGGACTTTGTAGTAAAGGACAACTTATTGTATTTCCAAGAACGATTATACCTACCCAGCACAGATTTACAGAAAAAAGTAATCTCTTGTTATCACGACTCTTTAATGGAAGGTCATCCCGGTATGGCCAAGACCTCAGAAAAGATCAAGCGCTACTTCTGGTGGCCGTCTTGGAAGAAAGATATCAGAGACTTTATAATGTCCTGTGGAGTATGTGCCCAAAACAAGAGTCAAAAGGAAAGACCAGCAGGCCTCTTACGCCCTATTGACATCCCACCTCGCCCTTGGCATACGCTTTCTATGGACTTCATCACTGATCTACCTCCATGCTCCGGATACAATACGATTCTAGTAATCGTGGACTTATTCTCCAAGATGGCGCATTTCATTCCGCTCAAAGGCTTGCCAACAGCAGCAACTATGGCCCGAGAATTTCTTGAAAACATCGTCCAACTGCACGGTTTTCCTTCGGTTCTAATTTCGGATCGAGGTAGTCAATTTATTTCTCATTTTTGGCGAAGTTGCTGTCGGTCGGCTCAAATTGATGTGAGACTATCGACCAGTCACCACCCTCAGAACGACGGACAAACCGAGAGGACCAATCAAACTCTGGAACAGTATTTACGCTGCATGCTGCAACAAACTGAAAAAACTTGGAAAGCTATCCTTTGGATAGCCGAATATGCCTACAATAACTCTGTCCATTCGGGAACTGGGAAAACCCCGTTTTATTTTTTGTACGGCAGTCACCCTCGAACCTCGGAGTTGGATCCCCTCCAAGATCTTGAAACACCAGCAGTAGACTACCTGCATTCTACAATCACCCAAGCCTTTAAGGAAGCTGTTCCTCACCTTCAAAGGGCTAAAAAACAATACAAGAAAGGAGCAGATCAACATCGGAAGAAAGCCCCTCACTATCAAGTAGGGGATCAAGTCTGGTTATCCACCAAATATCTATCTCTAAAAGGGCCACGCACATTCAACCCAAGATACCTTGGTCCCTATTCCATCACTACAATAGTAAACCCAGTAGCGGTCAAGTTGGACTTGCCCCCGCACATGAAGATACATCCGGTCTTCCACGTCTCTCTATTAAAACCCGTGTAACCTCAAACCCGACTAACCAAATCTCCAAAACCTATCCTAGTTGATGGAGAACTTGAGTTTGAAGTTAAAAGCATTCTGGACTCCAAGATCTCCAAATCTAAACTATTCTACCTAATTGACTGGAAAGGCTACGGCCCCCAAGAGAGATCCTGGGAACCTGCTGAATATGTCCACTCTCCTCGCCTAATCAAAAGATTTCACCGAACATTTCCTGACAAGCCAAAACCCCCGGAGAAGCCCGGTTTGGGATGGCCTTGAGGGGGGGTACTGTCATGATCTCTGCTTCCAAAAGGTCAGGGTTTTCCCAACTCCCTTGGAAGCAGATCCATAACCCAGGTTCCGAGTGCCAACCAGTCCCAATTGGGACCTTTTGGACCCAGTCCTGTCGCCAGTGGCACCAGGCTCATAAATATGCCCAGTCCCAGCGCTGGAAGCGCCGGGCTCATAATGCTTGGGTGGACTTACCTGCAGCAGACCATGCTGCTTACTTGCCTGCCAGTTGAGCCTCTGATCCCCTTCTGTTTGGAACTACTTTTCCTGTTGGGTGGGGCTGGAGCCACTCCCTAGATTCAGAACACTGGAACTCTTCTGGAAAGCAGGAACTCTTTTCTTACCTAGGCGTGGCTGTGGAAGGAGACACCGAAGCACTACAGGAGGCTATTTAAACCACACCCGGTGGATGAATCTTGCTTTGCGTTATTCTGCAACCTCTGCAGCAGAACGCTCATCGTGTCTTCTGCATCCGGTCCTGGGCCTAAGGAAAAAGGCTTACCATCCTGAATCCAGTCTTCAGCAACACCTATAAAGACAAGAAAGAACAGGTTAGCATTCCGGCATCTGAAAGGCAAAGGCTTACCATCCTGAATCCAGTCTTCAGCAACACCTATAAAGACAAGAAAGAACAGGTTAGCATTCCGGCATCTGAAAGGCAAAGGCTTACCTACTCTTCGTGCGCTCCGGAGGTCTTCACACTGCATTCCGGCATCTGAAAGACAAAAGCTTACCAACTCTTTGCACGCTCCGGAGGCCTTCGGCGCTGCATCCCGCATCTGAAAGACAAAACAAGGTGCGTTTAAAGACATTGGGGAACTTTAATACTCACGTGCTATTACTCCTTTCCACATCTAATCCAGTGGGTATTCCGGCACCCTGCAGCCGCTCCGAACTCGTACCTGCAAAATAAAAAGACAGTTAGAGCGCATCGTGAAGCAGGCAACAAGCGCTTACTTACGTGCTTCCAGGCGCTTCTATTCATCACACGGGCTCCATCTTCAACTCACTTCAGCCCGTCATCCGCCATCGCCGGAACCCTGCAAAACAAGAGACATCATTACTAAAGACTTTAAAGACATTTGAATGACTCGAAACTTACCGTTCGTGCAGTAAACGACAGACAGCAGTCCTCTGAAGTCAAGAGGCCTGTGCTACCTATCCAGTGAAGAAACTGGTTACAGCACCCTGCCCCGAGGCAGATGGAGAGCTCGGCATTCACTTACCTAAGGTGAGAGCGTTAACCTTTGGGGGTCTACAGGAGAGGAGAAGAGGAAAGAGATAGGGACACCCCAATAACCCCAGTTCATTAACCCCATATTTTCTATCTGCAGACATCTTACTCTACACGTCAGGCATACAGTGCACAGAGGTCCAGCCCAAGAGCCAACCGGGTGCTACACATCACCTTTGGAGATGCGGTAGTCGCCCAGTCAAGACCGGCGCCTCTGCGAGAATCAGGTGAGCGTTACACTGCCCAGGGTTTGGTGAGTTTCTGCCCTCCTGTGAGATGTTGGGAGGGAAGTTCTCTGGGTTAGGTGCTTGGCTGGATCCCCCCCCTTGGGCTGGAGGAGTCCACACATAACCCAGGATGGGTCTGTTTCCCTTGTAACAGGGGCTAACATAATCAGGAGAGCGAGGGACCCCATTTGTGGGGCTGCCTCCCTGGCTCCCTGTCTGTGACTGGCCCGAGGACCTTCTGGGCCTAGCATTATTAGGTGCAGGTAGGTTTTTAGGCCCCCCCATCTCCAAATCTAAAACGGGGGTGACCTTTACCTCTGCCACCTTGGCAGCAGCAGGGGTGTTGTTGGCTTTGGGGTTTTTGGGCGCATTATTTTTATTTTCTATTGGCTTCTGCACCTCATAGATCCGGGTCGCCTGTTCAATGACCCAGTCTAAAGATCTTTTCTCGTGAAAATCCCTCACGAGCTGGGTCATTATGTATTTGGGCAAGGCATGGAAAAACGTATTAATAAATTCTCTGCTATCCGTGCGCACCCTTCTTGTGGTCTGCGCAAAAGCACGCTTTAACTCCTGCACAAATTCTTGTGGGGCCTGATCCTCCCCACATTGTAAATTGTAGGCTGCCTTGCGAGCCTCTTGAGGATTTCTATGAGTAGAAAAATGTTTCAAGATGGCCGCCTTATAGGTGGACCATCTTAAATGATTTTGGTCCTCCAGCCCAGCAAAGAAACTGGAGTATTCCGGGGAGAAGGTCCACTTTACATAATGAATACAGCTTTGGCTGTCCTTCAAATGGAAAGTCTCCATCATTTGCTCAAACAACTCTAAGTGCTCCCAAACAGAATACTTGGCGTTCTTATGATAAGGCGTGATGACGCTCCTGATTGCCTTAATCTGCTTTATGGGGTCCTTAAGCAAGGCCCTTTTTGTCTTATTGGCCCTTTTGGTCCGGGTAACACTGGTCCATTCATCTTCTGACTCAGAGGCACTGCTCCCAGAGGTTCCCGTCTGTTCTTCCAGGTTTTCCTGGCTTCTGCGAGCCTGGGAATGGCTGGCAGAATGTGGGGACCTGGTCTCCTGTGTCCTGTACCGCTCAGAGGAGTCTTCGGATCCCTCCTTGCTGCCAGGATTTGATGGGTACCCCCCCACTGACCTAACTGGGCAGAGGTTTTCAGGATGCCCTTAATGGGCCTACTCTCCTGGGGTTCCCCATCAAATTGCACTGTGCTTGGGTGCCCATACCCGGATGCCCGCCCCTCCATTCCTGGGTGGTACTGGCCTATGAGCCCCATGCTTCTGGCTGGATAGTAATCTGCCATCCCTGTGGCCCTGTGCTCATGTGCGCCAGGGGACATGGGGGTGGCAGAGTCCAGGGACTGAGAGATATAAAGGCCTCTGGTACTAGGGCTCCTGGGGTTATGCTCAGGAGTTTCTCTTTCCCAGCGAACCTCATCTCGATCCGCCCCTGCTCCCTGTTGCAATGCAAGAGCCTGCACCTTCAGTTCCTCAGTTAAGGCCTTACTAGACTCTATCAGTCTCTCCTGCATCGCTACCTGTTGTTGGAGTTTATCATTGTGCTGGCAGAGAGCCTCATTCTCTCTCTGTGCCTCCTGATTGGTCCTGGAGCACTGGGCCAGTTTTTGCTGCAGGAGGGTTACCTCCTGAGCTGTGTCCCTGTTGACCTGCTCCTTTCTTGCCAGAGCATCCTCCACCCTCCTGGTGTGTTCTAACAAGTTCTGGTGTTCTTTTTGGAGGTCACCCAGCCCCTGGAGGGCCAAGTGATTTTCTTCTGTTTTTCTTTTTAAATGGCAGACTTCCTGGCGTCTCTTTCCTGACTAAGAGCCTGCATTTGTGCCGCCAGGTCGTCCCTCTGCCTTTGAAAGGCACCAGCTTTCTGGCGTTCTTCATCAAACTCTGCCTGGGTATCCAGGTCTTTCAAAATCAGCTTGTTGCTCTCTGCCTTCACTCTATCTAGATGACTTTGCAGGGTGGCTACCTGCTCCGTGCATGCCCTGTTAAAGTCTAATTGTTGCTCCAGCTTTTTCTCGCTCTGCAGTAGGGAGTCCAAACCTTCTTGGTACTCCTTCTGCAAGGCCAGAAATCTGGTATCCTGGTCAGCCTTTTCCTGTTGCAGGATGTCCATATCCCTCTTTATTTTGATGATGTGCTGTCTACTCTCTTTTTCTGACTCCTGGCTCCCTTGCAGCCTCTGCTCAGAAGAGACCAGGTCAGATTGGACCTTCTCTAACACCATCTGCCGCTTATTCGCCAGATCTTGGCTTTCAGTACATTTATCCTGCATGTCTCCCATATATAGGTACAGGTATGCGGCTATCCTAACCATCTTGTCTTGTTCATCCTTAGCTTTAGGAGCCATGTATAGTTCACTCAGGGCCACATGTAGGGCACCCTGATCTCCCCATATGTCTGACCCTGTTTCAGTGACCTGTTGCGTGATGGCCTGCAACCAGACCATGCGGTCCTGGTGAGTCCACTCACCTCTCACAAATAACTTATGTAAGAAGTGCTCTCTGGCTATTTTCATGTCTACTAAGGTCGTCATTCTAGAGATTGGTCTCTGTCCTGACTTACAGAAGTTTGTATGTTATTTTTGCAAAACAGACCTTTTCCTTAGAGCGTTCCTTTGAGGAGTGCTTTACAGCGTAACACAGCGTGTGATCCGACCGGATATGTGTATCTGGTCAGCTGGCACGCTGTATTAATCTGCACAAGTGATAAATCTAAGCAAAATCCCGGGCGAGCCCCCAATTTGTAAGAGGATTCAATTCAACACTACAGCTAAGTCAATGCCTAGTCTGGGATACTGAATGGAAACCATTATTGATATATCTTTATGTCCAGTTCATGCGTTCTGGATGACTACCCCTATATAACACCCCTCTCTTGGAATCCCCCTGACCCCACTGAGCCAAGAAGTAGTTCTGTTTTGCAAGTTAAAAGGTGTATTTGAGAATTTAAACAATATAGATATATATCACACTTTATAATAAATTAATAATTGGATATCACACTTAATCTGATCAGTAATCAATAATGGATAGCCTGGCACTAGCACACTTGTGAATAGGAACAGAAGAATAAGGTGGTAGAGAATGCTTTATATAAGTTCATATGGATGCAATGTTGAATGAAATGCAATACAGAAAATACTCAATATGATTTCAACAAAATAATGTAATCACTTTTCTCTGGCAATGCACTCCCCCCCTTGACGCAATGCAAGGAAATGGAAGGAAAGCACACTGTTCTCAGAAATGCAATCAAATGTAATTCAGTTCACCCCAGCAGCTTAGACTACAGAAGTTTACAACACTGGCCCAAAATGCTTTTATATGTGCTGGCAATGAAGTGAAAAATACGCTAAAATGCTTTTAATTCCCTCTAGAGGTTCAGGGTGAGTGGTATCTAGTTAATATTGGTACAGGCTCACTCTAGCAATGATTCAGGGATGGTTCTTAAGAGGCAAACGAATCTTTAGCAAGGACAGCAAAAAAAACTGCTGTTTTCACACGTGGAGAAATTTGCAAATCGCGGCAAATTTGCGAGTGCGTTTTTCGCGATTGCGGCAAAACTATAGGGAATGCGGTTCTAGGTTCGTTGAAAAGCCAAGATTCTAAGCTTTCAGAGGAAAGTTGAACCAAGTTCCTAGCACAAACGGTTACAGAGTTATGAATGATTTTGTGAAGGTTGTTTTTCGGATTTGAAAAACTTGCAGCTAAAAATGACAAGTGACAGCTTTGCAAATGACAGGTGACAACTTCTAGGAGGCAGTTCTGGTTAGATTAAAATAGATTGAATTATATTATTTTAACTAAGAGATTGGTTCTGCACAGTCCTGCTAGGTACTCACAATATATTTAGAAATAGAATGGGCCTCGCCACGGATCTGGTCAGGTTTTAGACTGGACTCTGGTCTGGTCTCGGCACTTCACAGTGATCCGGGTCAGCTCTGCTCTGCTGGTCTGGTCTGGGTCTCTGGTTCTGGATATCGATAGATTTGAAGTCTGGATCTTTCTGCACAGCTTTCTCTAGAGATTGATGGAGGTAAAGTATGGATTTTCCCGGCAGAGCGTCCCGCAGCAAATGGATTTGAAGGTCCCTATCTGTCCTGTCTGTCTGCTTTTATGTGTTTTGAAAATCGGTGTGTGTGAGCAGCATCACTAGCCAGCCCCTCTCCACTTGTCATTGGCCACTTCCTCCTCTTCCCCTTGATTGGGGGAATGAAATGAAGTGTCATCATGATGAGGTCTGTTTATGGCACAGAGAACCCACCCCTGTCAAATTACACACAATCTATATTTTGACCCAAAAGACATATTTGCACAGGTACACATTTGTTTAAACTTACATGCACCCATCACATATCACAGGAGGTATACCCTGTCCAAATCTGCTCTTCCTGGGAGTTTGCATTCAGAAATGGCAACATATTTCACTTTTTGGTCAAGTTACCAATATCAGATTCTTACTCAAATTTACCCAAATGTGTGCAAGGCATGCAGGCATTGATTGATGAAGTATCAGACTTTTCACATGCAGACATTTTAAGTAATACCCTCTTAACTGCTAGCTTGCCCCCAGATCATGCCACCGGTTCTAAAAACCTCTTAAAATGTGGGCAGAAAAATCACAAGAATTATGGTATCATTTAAATAATTATGACAAGTCCATACTATGAGTTATTCATCTTTTTCTAAAACCATATTCTGGCTACAGGGGTGTGGTTTCCCCCCAGCACAAGGTTGCATTTCTGGTTTTTCCAGTTCTGCCAAGCCAGCTTGCTCTCCCAGGCAGTGCTCCTCCCCTTTCCTTCCAGGAGGAAGCCACTTTTTACGGCCCCCATAATAAAACATTTGCCTGAGTCAGGACAGGGCTTTGTTCAATTTCCTGCAGAGCCCAGGTAATTCAATCAGGGAAGTGTCATATCCCTTTTGGTGGGAGCAGCAAAAGGCAGATAGACCTGGGAACACAGCTGTTGTGCAAGTCTCATTTCCTGTCGGGGGTAGCAGGTGGGCAGAATTCAGTTCCTTAAGCCAGGCTTCAGATAAAATGTCACTTTCTGTTACCCAGTTTAAGTCAAGACAATGTTTACATATGCAGCTAGAATGCTGATTCTAAGTTTAAAACTATGACATAAAAACAATTGCAACCTATGTGACACTCAAAAGTAGGTCACTCATTTCTTTTAAACATTTAGATTTTTTAGTGGCTTTCAGTCCAAATTTACTTAAACTGCTGAAATCCACAGCTCGGCCAGTCTTGTATAAACCTTCAAGCCACTTCAGAATATAACTTTAGATTGTGCCCACCTCTCAGTAAGTCTTTCTTTGGCATGCTTTGGGTTCATTTATTCAGTTTTACACCAAAAAAGAAAAAAGTCTGGTGTTGTTTTAAAACGCCGGCTTTCTGATAGTGGTGAGTACTGGTAATGCAACCATTTTTGGGATTTAAGAAAATGAGTTCCCCACAATTCTAGGTTGCTTTTGGCAATCAGCATTGCCATTCCCAATGGTTTCAGACTACTGTGTGGGTAGCCTAATGGTGGTTTTAGGCAGTGCCCTTCTGTGCCCATAACATCGGCAAAAATGAGTGGCAGCCTATTCTTCATGCATTTCCCTGTGCATTTTCTGGGAAGCTCTGGCCATCATGATGTTTTCCATGTCAGTACTGTACAGTTTTTGAGGTAGGGCTCGGATGCATGGGTAAGAACATCCCACAATTCTCGATTGATGGATTCCAAATTCCTGTCTCAGACATGGTAGAAACATTAGGTGTACACCTGATTGCCTCCCTTTGCCTCAACAAACAAGTCAGTGCTGTAGCGTCCTCAGCAGCATATACCGCAAAGCTCATCAATGCAGCTAGACAATTCCTCACCACTGAAATCTGCATGACTATTGCCAGAGCAATCACAGGTGCTAGACTAGATCATTGCCACATCCTATTCGCAGGAACCTCCAAGTGGAACATAAACAAATTACAGGTAGTACAGAATAACGCCCTCCGAGCAGAACTGAACATCCCAAAAAAGGACCACATCACAGATGCCAGAAAAAAGGCTCATTGGCTCCCTATCAGGGAAAGGATTATCTTCAAACCTCTTTTGATTACTCACAAATGCTTCTGTAAAACCACCCCACAATACCTGTCTCAGAAAATCGAGAGATCTAAGTCCAACAGACCAGTAAGATCACTCCATACCACAAATTAGCCTTACCGAAAGTGAAGACCCAAAAGCGGGGGAGAGGGGTAAGCTTCTATGCAGTCGTGGTAAACTATTGGAACTCCCTCCTCACAGGACTAAGAGCAGAGGACTCATATTGGCGTTTCCGGAAAGCCCTGAAAACTTGGTCATTTGCCTACCCTCCCCTTACTTGGGAAAGTAAACTGCATGTAAGTTGTCTCCTTAATGTCTTGTGCCCATCTTGTGTCAAGGCACCATCAGCACTATTGAAAGTTTTTATCATGTAACCGGTTGTAACAGCGCCCTGATTCCTGAGGGTTTAGGCGCCATACAATTGAAAAAATGTATAAATAAATATAAGCAACTATAGGTATGTTAAAATAATTGTATACACAAGAATGAGCAGTTTATTCTATTTTTTTCTTTTTATTGGATTTCTAAAGTACTTGACGCCTAAGCGGGACTTGAAAAAAAAGGGGTGTTATGGAACGCAGAGGAAGAGGAAGAGAGTTCAAATATTCTTTGTGGAAAGAAGAACAAAAGAATACAATGATGAAGGGGCACACGGGACATGAGGAAGTGCAAGGAGAAGAGATATTCAGAATGAAGTGAATAAGCCCGCCAATAGAAAGAGATTAACAAGGAAGGATAAGGAGGAGCCAGGCCATAGAGACACTTAACAACAATACCGAGAACATTAAGAAGTAAACAAGTTTCAAAAGAGACCCATTGCAAAGAATGTAGGGAAGAAGTGATAGAGTCCCGGGTGGCAAGACTACAAAGAACGCAAATTCAAGACTGGTAAATAGAACGAAGAGGGCTGAGGTGAGATGCAGGAAGACCAAGGAGAGACAGGCAAAACACTTGGGAGAAAACTAATGAGGAAAAAAGAAGTTCAGTGGAAGGAAAGGTAAGAAAAAGACAGGCTTTTTGAATATTAAAATGTTGATAGTGGCATGAGTGAGAGACAGAGGAAATATGAGTAGAAATGGATAATGATGAGTCAAGAATGACCCCAAGTTTATAGGCAGAAGGAGAAATAAGGAGAGAAGAGGGAGGAAAAGAAAGAAGACGATTGAGTCATGTTCCATTAATGACAATCCTATTTTCTATTGTCATCATCAGGACCATTGAATATTTATAGCAGTATTCATTTTAACACATTAATCAAATATAATTTTCCAAACACTTATTATTATTACTATTATTATCGTTATTATTATTACTATTACTATTATTATTATTATTATTATTATTATTATAGATAGCAGGATATCACAGCCACGACAGGACGGTAAATTCCCATTCCCATGGAGTCCCATGGAGTCCCATAGTAACAGTGCTGGTGCTTAAGTGAAAAACTTGTCGGTAGGAGCCTGAACAACCAGCAGGTCAGGCCTGCCAGTAGTTCAGCGCCAGATTATCAGTGAGCCGGTCTGAAAAACGTGCCAGTAACTTGTTACCGGCATGTTTATTTCTGGACCGGCTCACTCATAATGGGGCACAATGTCTATTTAATTGCTACCGTAGATTTACTTCCCTAAGTTCCTGATCTGTTGAGTAAAATAACTGTGTATGTATATTGTTCCACTATGATCAGGGACTCATCTTTGAGAGCTGTGAGACAGGCATGGTTTCAAGAAAGACACAGACTCATAGAGGTTAGTTTCAAAACCTTTATTTATTAAGGTTCTTGGGTTGGTGTAATGCCTAGCCGGCCATAACTCTAAAGGGCTGGTTCCCTTAACTGATGTTTCCATGGGCCATCGATGTCTAAGAGTACAAAACAATAGTATGTCTGTGTCTAAACCTATGCTTGCCCTCACTCTTCACAGAAAACTCAATTAAAAAAGAAATCGTAAAGCAAGGTTGGTTTCAGGTGACTTTCTCACCAGGTGTGGGGTGGTCAGCTTTTCACAAATTAGTTCAATCAACAAAGGGCTGTTCATCAGACCTTCTTCATAGTTCTTGTCGTAGTTTTACAATGTTAAATGTCTTAAATTCTTTGCATTCCCTTCCCCAAGCTTTAGCTCTTCGAAGTTCCAAAACACAATCAAAAGGAAATATACACAGTTCCTTTCCAAGCTCCTCGGGGTTCCCTTCCCCAAACGTTTATTCCTTTAGCTCCAAAACCAATAAGTATTCTGCTTCTCTTGGATTCAAACACATTCAGCTGTCACAAAATAATAGGTATTCGACTTAACTATATGGCAGCTATCGTTGCTCTATAAGGGAAGGGACTATATATATAGTGAAAATGTTCAGTTGAGGTGACGTTAAGAGGTTGCTTTAATCCAACAAAATCCCTACAATTTGTCAGCTTCTGGAAGTTGCATCACCATGTCTATCCGTCCCCCATTGCACAGCCTCTAAACACAGCCCCTACTGAACCTTTTAAATTTAACTTTGATTTAACTAAGGGTTTTGTTATACTATGCTCCCGCCACCTGTAATTCTACCTTTTTTCTTCTGATAACATAACTTATATAATATCCTTTTATTATCAATATGTGTTCTTAAACTACGCAGTATGGGGTTTATCAGCGATTTCATTTTTTTGTCCACTAAATAAGAATGGATTACTAATTGTGTACTCGGGTCAGGAAGAGGGAGAAGGGCTAATGCAATGGATTACTAAAGGGGTTCTCTGATGATAAAAAAAAGCGGGGGGTATTGCCACGGATTACTAATGGGGTACTGGGATGAGGAAAAGTGAGATTGGGCAATAGAGAAGTGGGATGAAGTAGAGAGAGGCTGGGTAATGTGATACTGGGACAAGGAACAGTGAGGGGTTGTTAATTCAACAGATTAATAATTGGATACTGGGACGGGGAAGAGGAATGTGGGAAAATGCAACACATTACTAATGGGCTAATAGGATGAAGATGAAGGAGGCAGATGATGCCACAGATAATGTTTGGAAACGGGCACAAGAAAGAGGGTTCAGGGTAATACAACAGATTACTAAGGGGGTACTGGGACAAGTAAGAGTGAGACAATGTAATGCAAAGGATCACCATTGAGGTATTGGTATGAGGAAGAGTTTTGCATGTGTAATGGAATACTGGAATGAGGCAAGAGAGTGGTGGGGAAAATGGGCACTGGACAAGGAATAGGCAGGTGGTGGTAATGTAACAGATTACTAATGGGGTAGTAGGATGAGCAAGAGGGAGGTAGGGATATTGCAACAGATTAGTTTTGGGGAATTGGGATGTTGAGGATGGAGGGGGGTCATACAATAGATTATTAACGGGGTACTAGGAAGTGGAAGAATAAGGGAGGTTAATGGAGTAGCAAAACAAGGAAGAGCGAGGTGTGGTGATGAGTTACTGAGATGGGGAATTCGGTGATGGTGGTACTTTGATGGGGAAGAGCCAGGATGGTATTGCTACAAATTGCTAATGGGTTCTGGGATGAAGAATAGAGAGGTAGGGCAATGCAAACAATTACTAATGGGGTACTGGGACAAGGAGTAGAATGGCAGGTAATGGAGTTCTGGTACAAATAGGAGTCAAGTGCGGATAATGTAGTGGTAATGCAACAGATTATTATTGACGTACTGGGTCACGGGAGATGGAGGTTGGGTTAATGCAACAAATTAATAATGGGGTACATGGATGAGAAAGAGGTGATGCCACAGATTACTAAAGGAGTATTGGGATGAGAAATTGGGATGTTAGGGTGATGCTATGGATTACCATTGAGATACTGTGATGTGTAATAGGGACGGGGTAATGCAACATATTACTAATGGCGTATTAGGATGAGAAAGAGAAGAGGGGGATGGAGAAATGCAACAGATTACAAATGGGCTACTGGGACAAGTAAGATGGAGTTGGTGGTAATGAAAGAGATTACTAATGAGGTAGTGCCGTAACAAAGTCAGAGAATGGGTACTGGAAAGAGCAGGTGTCAGAAATATAACTACTAATAAATACTTATAGGGTGCTGGGATGAGGAACAAGGAGGTGGGGTAGTGACGTATGGGAACAAGGAGGAGGGAGACAGTGTAATGGTGTACTGTTATAAGGAAGAGGGAGGTTGCAATAATGTAATGAATTATAAATGGGGTACTGGGATGAGCAATAGGGATGTGGGGGGAAATGCAACAGATTACTAATAGAGTTCTGGCATGAGGAATAGGGTGGAGGGAGCAATGTAAATGATTAAGAATGGGGTACTGGGACAAGGATGAGGCAATGGCGTACTGGGAAGGGGAAGAGAGAGGCAGAGGCAGGAATTACTTGTATGAGAAAGAGGGAGGTGTGGTTAACACATCCTCTTTTTATTGGGGTACTGCGATGAGGGATAGGACTTTGGGGTTAGTGCAATGGATTACTATTGGGGTACAGGGATGAGGTAGAAGGTGTTGGGATAATGAAGTACTGGGATGAGGAGGAGGGAGGTAGTGGAAATGGTTTACTTGTACAAGGAAGAGGACGGTGGTGTAAAAGTGACAGATTACTAATGGGGTATTGGGATGAAGATGAATGATGTGGGGCTAGGACAATGGATTACTATTGGGTTACTGGTGCAAAGAAGAGGGAGGTGGGGGAAATGCAACATATTATTATTATTGGGGTATTGGGATGGGGAAGAGGGTGGTAAGGGCAATACAACAGAAAATAAATGGTTACTGGGAAGATGCAAGAATGAGTAGTATGACAAGGAAGGGAGATGAGTAATGAGACACTGGGATGAGGAAGATGGTGGTAGCAGTATGCAATGAAATTGTAATGAGGTACCTGGAAGAGGACGGGAGAGGTGGGAAAATGCAATAGATTACTAATGAGCTAGTGGGACTTGGCTAAAGGAGTCCTGATATAGGGAAGATGTAGGTGTGATAATGTAATGGATAACTCATGGGGTCCTGAGACAAGGAAGAGGAATGTGGTGCAAATGCTACAAATTACTAT
Organism: Ambystoma mexicanum; assembly: GCF_040938575.1. NCBI lineage: Eukaryota > Metazoa > Chordata > Amphibia > Caudata > Ambystomatidae > Ambystoma > Ambystoma mexicanum. The sequence goes on along the minus strand of NC_090937.1, from coordinate 1,551,603,451 downwards.
TGGGATACTGGGAGGGAGATGAAGATGTCATCCATAGCTACTGCCCCTCCCCCACACCAATAATGCCAAGGTGAGGTAACTGTACTGCCCTTATCCCCTGCAGGAACAGTATGATGTGGGGACATTATGAACTGGGGATGGCAAATGCATTCAACCTAACTTTGTGACAGTAACATGCACATGCATTAGACATGAAGCAAATATGCACTCCACATGAGGAACATGTGCACTAAGTGATATATGCATTTATACATGAAGAAAATTAACATAGCATACAGAGACATGAAGAACACTAACAAAGCCAATGTATAAATTGATTCCAACATAAATGACACATGAATATAGCTCACTTACATAGAATCAAGAGTGTAGTTGGGCCACCATCATCTTAAAAATGAAAGCCGCAGGATGCTTCTAAATGTGCAATAGCCTCTGGACCTCAGGAAAACACAAACAGCTACATCCACAGAAATATATATCCGTGCAGAGCTCAGACGGTAGCTGACAATTAGTGCCAAGGCCAAAGTGAAATAAGGGAGGAATGGAACAACAGAACAAAGGCATGAGAAAGCAGTTCCCAAGACGCAAGCAGTATTCTCTCAGATTAATTAAAGTTTTATAAAAATACAACCAGTCTTTGTAAGCCAGGTGTAGTAAAACAGCAATCCAAAAGACTCCATGATGGATACCTCAGGAGAGTTCCTAGTGGAAACAGAACATATGACACACGTTTATATTAGCAAAAACCTCAATAAATAGAAAGATATTAAATTTCATACACTGGCCCTCATTACGACCCTTGCGGAAAGCGACTGACCGGAGCGCCACAGCGTAAATAGCGTTTCCGCCATTGCACGAAGGAGCAAAGTGCGGCCCATTCCGACCCATCGGGCACGAGCACCACGCCACGGCGGAAGTGCAAAGTCCGCGATGGCGGAAATGACCCCAAAACGGCCCACACCGCCGCCGTACGGCGCCCTAGGTGCAATACCGCCACCCCTCTTAGCGGTCACCGCAGTGTGCGCCTACCGGAAAGTACGGTGACCGGAAATATACGGAAACGGAAGTGAAAACATGGGCCCGGAACGGGAAACATCCCGGCGTACACCTATAAAACCACTAAAACCACACAACCACTAAAATCACTACCCTGAAACACACCCCAACCCGTCACCCACCCTAGCGAAACCAAGACAAATGGGAAAAGTAGCGAAGAAAGCGTGCGACCGCAAGCGGCAGGTCCACTTCTCCCGTGAGGAACTCACCGTGCTAACAGAGACCCTCCAGGAGAATGCTGCCGTCGTCTTCTCCACGCAAATGACCAGAACGGCACTTGCAAACAAGAAGACCATATGGGCTCTGGTGGCACAGCGGGTAAGTGCGGTGGGGACCGCACACCGCACCCCACAGCAATGCCGCAAGCGATGGGACGACCTGCGGATACGCGTCCGCAGCATACTCTCTGCCAACCGCAACATTGCCACAGCCACCGGGGGAGGTCCTGAATCACCCATCAAGTTGACCCCCTGGGAAGAAATCTGTGCCTCCACCATCGGAATGGAGAGCATAGAGGGAGTCGGAGGGATGGAGAAAGGAGTGCAGACATCCGAAGATTCAGGTAGGTGTACCAGATAAAACAATGCCAAATCCACACAGTCCATCCATGTGAAGTACCATGCGTCCACATAGTGCAACAGAAACACATGTCCAGGAGAACGGCCACACACATCGGCCTGATAGCGCACGTTAAAACCCACAATAAATACATAAATAATTAAAAACCCCTAATACACGCACTACACGTGCAGCAGGCACACCCTAACTGCAGGCTGCCAAACAACTGCACCCTCACTCCACACACAAATCAAAGCACCTCCAAGGACCCGACCCAAATCACCCTCAGGTACCACCCCAGAGCATGTGATACAATGCCATTCCAATTCCCACAGACCCATCATTAACCCTCGCCCTCCTTTACTCCACCACAGGGTCCGATCCAAACGACGAGCTACAGGACACCCCTACCAGCACACCTGCAAAGAGGGCCAAGACCAACGGCCAGAGACCCTCCACCTCAGCTGCACGCATCAAGACACGGCAGCAGCACAAATCAGGTGGCAGCACAGAGGAGGGAACATCAACAGGCACCCCAGCAGCCAGCATGCCCACAACACCACCACCACAGGTCCCCCCAATGGATGCCACAGAAGGCACTGCCTCTGGTGGCAGCAGCACCATAGGTGACACCCCATTGATGGCAGCATGCTCCGACACAGAAAACGGGGATGTCGAAGTCAGATCCATCCATGACCTGTCCCATTCCCCCTGTCTGTCCCATCCCGTACAACATGAGGATACCACGCAGGGGCACCCACAAGACAACGACTGGCCATCCCCCCCAAGCCCTGTGGCAAGGCAACATGAGGACAACAGCCCCTCTGTGACACCCCCGCAAATGGGCATGGCCCAGCAGAGGCAACAGTCCCTCGACCAGTTAATCGTGCAACAGCAGCAAATGGCCACGCTCCTCAAGGACCATGCCGATGAATGTGGGGGCACTAAGGCAGACATAGAAACATCAACTGAGACACTTAGGGCAGAAATGGAGAGAGGCACAGAGACGCTGAGGGCACAAATGGAGAGTAGCACCGAGAGCCTGAGAGTCCAAATGGAGAGAAGCACCGAGAGCCTGAGGGGGGAACTGCATGCGACGTCCAAAGACGTATGTGCCGAACTTGCCGCAGTGCGCCGTGTGCTCACTGAGCTCTCGCAAACCCTTAGGGACATGCATGGACGTGAGCAGGCAGACACATCATCCGTTGCAAGTTCCGTCCAGGGCAGCCCCCAACGTAGATCTGGAAGGAACCTGCGCTCCACAGGCAGGGGTGCCCCTGATACCCGCAGAGGGGGCTTGCAATAGCGACAGCCCACTGACAATGAGCATCTTTGGACACTGGGGTTCGTGGGGGAGGTAGGAGGGTGGAGGGGGTGTGTTGGGCTCACTTGGGTGGCGGGTCGATAGGGTGTTCAACATGACATCACATATGCCATAAAAAGTGCACGATCAACCAATGAGATGTGTGGACATTGATTTCTGTGTACTAGGCCATCATAGGCGTACAGTCCATATTGTGCATGTCCCAGACACGCACAGTGCCACGAGTCCCGTGTCCATGTATCAGCCACCAGGCGTGAGTGCTAGAAGCATACATCAATGAGATGCTGACGAATGTCACGGGCCTCCGGTGCCTCGCAGACTCCATGAGGTGCTGCCACATCCCCACCCTCATCATGACCATCATCATGTGCTTGCAGTTCTGCGTCAGGGGGCATGGGCACATTTCTACGTACGCACATGTTGTGGAGCATGACACATGCCATGACCATCTTTGCAACCTTCTCATGGCGGTACAGGAGTGCCCCGCCAGACCTGCTGAGGCAGCGGAAACGAGTCTTCAGTAGGCCGAATGCCTGTTCAATGACTACACGGGTACGTGAGTGGGCATGGTTGTAGTCCTCCTCATGCTGGTCCCGTGGGTTCCGGACTGGTGTGAGGAGCCATCTCTTCAGTGGATATCCAGCATCACCTGTATGTGGACGAGAAACGTATGATGTGGAATGCCATTGCTACGTACGCACACCCCCCCCCTTCCTGCCAGGTCATTGCCAAATCACATTCCCCACATAATCATGCATGTAATGAGACTCACCGAGTAGCCAGGATCTGTTCCCTGCGTGTCGCTCCATGTAGCGTGGTATTGTAGAGTTCCTCAAGACCATAGAATCATGGGTTGATCCAGGGAATCGGGCACAACAATGTGTAATGATCCTGTTGGAGTCACACACCATTTGTACATTCAGGGAATGAAATTGTTTTCTGTTGCGGTACTGGGCCTCCATGGCATGTGGGACGACCAATTCCACATGGGTGCAGTCGATGGCACCAATGCAACCCGGTATGCCGGCAAGTGCATGGAATCCCACTTTTGTGTTGGTAATTTCCTGCTCCGAGCGTGGTAGAGAGATGTAGTCGTCTGCGTGCTGCAGGAGGGCATCGAGCACTTGCAATAGTGTCCGTGAGAACAGTGGCTGAGAAATGCCATGCAACTGTCCGACTGTGTGCTGGTAGGTGCCTGTGGCCAGGAAGTGGAGTACAGACACCACCTTCAGTAGGGGTGGGATGGCGGTTGGGCTATCTATCATGCTGACAAGGTCAGCCTGTGTCATGTCCACAATGGCGGCTATGGTGTCCCGGTCCAGACGGTAGAGGGTGTGGATCTGCTCATCAGTGAGGTTGAACGGATGTGCTCGGAGGCGTGGGATTGCGGGCTGCCTGCGTGGTGGTAGTGGCTGTGCTGGCGGCCCTTGCTGGCCCTGCCTTGGCCTCCTCCTCCTCCTGCGTCTCCTTCGTGCGGCCGGTAGCAGTTGGTGTTCGTCTTCTTCTTGGAGTTGGAGTAGTTGCAGTGCTATCAGGTCCCCCAGGGCCAACATCGCGAGTCCTGCCGGTAGCATTTCGGTGTGGTTGTGGGAGGAGACTGGCTGTGCAATTTATGTGTTTTCAGGCTGTATGGCCTCCACCTGTGGTGATTAATTCCACCTGTGCAAGCTGCTCTCCCCTTTGGCCGAGCACGTCCCGCGCACAACGCTGCAAATCTGGGAATGGCATCTTGCTATTGCAATCATGTATTTGTACCCGATGGCCGTGTAACATTGGTTGACATGTTCATTCTGCTGTGGTCCCATTGTTGCACATACTATCTGTGCAGTCGCGAACAGACTTGTGAAGGGTCAGTGGAACGTAGTACTCGAGTAACGGTGGGCCCTCATGCATCACTGTACCGAGTTGCAATGACGGGCGGGGCGTCCCATTTGTGGGTGAAGGCAGTTGCCATTTTCACACACAGCCGCACTCGATGGAATAATTAGTGATTTCAAACGGCCACAGATGCCTTTTCGGCGTGATGTTGCAAATGTGGAATTCCAAGGGCGGCGCTTTCGGTTTCCAGCTAGCGGCGAGGAGATGCCCACAGGTCTGACTGCAAATATAACGTTCTGTTGTTCAATGTCCTTGAGACAGGGGCCATGGCGAGGAAGCAATGATTGATATGAATAGTTTGGGATGCGCAATTGCTACGTGGGCGATGAGGCCGGCCGTTCCCACATACATGTTACTTCACAACACTGGAATTACGGGCTGGGGCACTGTGGATTTTGCAGGCTGCATAACGCACAGACTCAATGGATGTTTCTAATGTTATGTGAGTAATTATTCAGGCGTTTTGATTCCGGGATGAGGGAATGATGAATGGATGCATGGGCAGGTGATTTGATACAGAGTTTGCCATGTACAGGGCTTCTTGGGATCTATCCGCCTCCCCTACGCTATGTGATGCAGGGCTGCCATGGTGGGACCATCGTCTATCTGCCCTTGTTGAACCCTCCCTGTCTCGACACGCCCTCAGACACTTGTGTCCATGCACATTAACATTCCCATCTGATGGATTCTGTTTTGACAGACGCATGCACAGGTACACTCGTTTGTGATGGTGTTTGCACCTCGATATAGATGGTTAGGAGTCGCAAGTGGTTTTGGGGTGGTGATGATCCTTTGGAGTGGGCTAGCATGCATATGGCTGTGGATTTCGTGTGATCATTGAAGTGAGTTGTTGGAATGTAGTTCTGATGGCCATTCTGTTCTTTTTCTTTTCTTTTGGTTGACAGGTATCTCCTCCCCTTTTGCCACTGCCATCTGTATGCCACTCCTGCAGATGGGTTTTACTCCCGACACCTGCTGCTTCGTGTTAATCAGTGGAGCAGCATTACGATCTTATGGGACGATCGCCAATGGCCCACATGCCCTTACGCAGTACTGGTGGCTCGGAGCAACATTTCGGCCTTTCAGCTGGACTAGTGCCTCCCCATTGGGACGGCCCTGCGGTTCTGTGCGCTTCCATGTTGCCTTTTCGTACGTGAATGTGGCTCTGTGTACCATGAGGGAACAGGACGACACACAAGTAGTGGCTGGTCATTTCTTGCGGATGCAGCCCACAATGGTGATTGGTGTTTAGGAGTTCATGGCCTGATGGCTGTACGGGCTTGGTGACTTTGATGTGCATTAAATTTCTATTCTGATTTGGCACGTGTAGCGTTTTTCTTTGCAAGTGATGTGGCATATGCCTATTTGGGGGGCGATGTATTGTGAGGAGATCTGCATTGGGTTCCAGCTTCGGAGTTTAGTTGCGTGGTACTGTACTGGGCGCGTTTGCCTACTAAGCCCGTGAGGTCAGGGATGGGGGCTGCCAATATGACAGTTTGAATGTTGTCATGCTCAGGGGCGGGGGATTGGGTTTTGTGTAACAGATGCCGGTCAGCCAGGTGGACTGGTGGAATGATGTGATTCTCGGAATATGGCTGGTCACAGGTGCCTGTGTTTGCGTGCGTTTCTTGGTGGGGGACTGTGGTCATGTCCATTGGGATGGCTTCTGTATTCGTGCCATCTGTGCCCTGCAGCTCCCATTGGCCCCTCTTGTGTTTCTTTTGTTCGTTGCCATGCATGGGTGACTTGTACATTTCAATGGTTGCATTGTGGCTTCATTGCACCTACGGGGAGTTGTACTTTGTGGGCAGGGAGCGGTGTACAGGCACTCAGTGGGGCCGTTTACGGTTGATTCGCGATGCCGTACTTCTCACCATGGCGGAATGGTACATTACGCCATGCCTGATGGCGTTAGGTACATGTCCGCTAGGGTCGGAATTGGCGTACCGTTGCGCCATGGTGGTGTTTGCGGTTTCGCATGGCGCGCGCGCGCGTGCTTGGTGCAGTTAGCGTTGGCGTTCACTACGGTGTCGCTAATGGCTTCGTACTTTGCGGTGACGGGTCATAGTCGCACCGAGCGCTATTCGATGGCGGTATTGCATTTCCGCCATCGTTTTCCGATTTCCGCAAGGGTCGTAATGAGGGCCACTGTCTTCTAACACGTGACCTATAATTGGAGAACACTGACTATTCATTAGAAGCCAACATAAATAGGACACTTGCAGTATTCTATAAAAGCACACAGATACGGGAGGTGCCACGCAAGACCGAGTACAAAGGAATTGTCCGGTCTCATGGCCTGAGAATGTTATGTCATGTTATGTTAGCAATTCCTACAGAGCACACGTTCACCCGAAGGTATCTTGGCGCATGGATACTAAGGCATCACCACTGAGTCGGCTTAGAAGAGGAACATTTTTAGGAGAAGGTGAAATTGAATGTGGTTTTCCTTGCTACAAAGAGCTATTGGTAGGTCATTGCCCCCAACCCGTGTTTGCCGAAATGTGGCTATGTACACAAAATTGGCCAACCTAGATTGCAACAAACGGCCGAGAATGTATAGCAGAAATGTATACTGAAAATACCCTGCCCCTTCATGATAGAACGCCATTTGTAAAGGCTTTTAATGTAATCCTTTTGGCCACTGCCAGTCAATGAAGGGAACAGAGAACCAGGCTCATATGTGCTCCATAAGGACATTCCTTGGCAACTCTTACTCCCATATTTTGCAGACGCTGCAATCTCTGGACCAGGCCTATCAGCTGGGTCAGATAGAGAGCATTGCAGAAATCAATGCAACTGGTAATCATGGACGCCACTACCTGAAGGCGAAGGGCAGCCGGTAGAAAAGGTAGCAGCTTCTGGAGTACCCTCAGAGAGTAAAAGCCCATCCTAAAAACTGCACTCACATGAGCGGCCACTGACAAGGAGGAGGAAAGATAGATGCCCAAAGTCTTGACTGTAGACACATGGATAGGAGAATCCCCTAGAACAGATGGCCGAGATAAGAAACCCAGGGAGTGGTCTTAGAAGAGGAGCCCACAACCAGTACCTCCGACTTGTCCTATTTCAGCTTTAGCCAGTTGTTGTCCATCCAATCTTCATAGCCACCAGACACTCACCAAGCCCTACAGACACCTCTGTCTGGTCCTGATCAAACCTGAACAGAATCTGGATGTCGTTGGCATACGCATAGCATCTGAAGTGGCTGAATATAGATGTTGAAAAGCCTTGGGGAACACCACAAGACAGTGAGTGAGATTTACAGAATAAAAGGTGGTAAAGAGGGTGGCTGTCCCGATCAGATAGAACGGAGAAAAAACAATCTAGGATGGTACCCGAGACGCTTGCTGCCACTAGACAGGCAAGAAGGATGGCGTGGTCGACCGTGTCGAATGCCGCCAATAGGTCAAGCAATATTGGGACTCCTGCACCACCTTCATAGAACAGCATGATAAGATCATCAAGTACCGACACCGGGACACTCTCTGTATACTACCCTGGATGGAAACCTCACTAAAAAGGATCTAGACCAGAAGATTGTTCCAAAAAAGAAGAAAGAAGAGGTGCCACCAAAGATTCCGATAATTTCATGAAGAAAGGAAGCAAGGAGTTAAGCCTGTAATTGGTGAGAACTAGGGGATCCAGTGAAGACTTATTTAAAAGAGGCAAAACAGTATTCTTTTTAAGCTCTAAGGGGATGTTGCCTTGTTTGCACAAGCTATGTACTGCAGTTGTAACCCAGGTGATCACTGCAGGAAGAATCTCTCGAAGCACCACTACTGGAATGGGATTTGAAGAGGCAGCAGATTTCAACTGGCCAATCGCCCTAGCCACCTCTTCCGTGGAGAAACATGACCGGGAGTGCAGAGCCTGTTTGCTAGCTTCATCAGGGCCATTAGTGCTGCCAGTCAAGGCATTTAGTTGTATATAATCCAGAATGCCTGTGACTTTGGTAATGAAAAAATTAGCCAGCGAGTCACACAAGATTTGAGAGGGTGCCACCCTGGGCACTATTTGAGCTGTAGATTAAAAAGATTTAAATACAGCAAACAGCTTTTTAGAATGATTTAGGGCCAACAGTATACTACCTGTAAAAAGCGCCTGCTTGGCCAATTGAATTGTAGTATGATAAGAATTAGTAAGCTTCTGAAAAATAGATTTTTCAGACAGGCCATACAAATGGTGCCACTTACGCTCTGCTTGCGTAACCTCTGGGGATCAGCTTTCAATTCCCCAGAGTAGCACGGCACAGAAGGTGGCCAATGGGAGCAAAAAAGTTTGAGAAGAGTGACTGAATCAGCAGCCTGCTCTAAAAACTGAGCTAATCAGGAGAGATTTAAGTTAGATGATGACCTGCAGATATTACTGATGATAGAAATCAGCACATTCTGCTCTGCTGCCTGGCAGTTGCGGTGGAAAATGGTGGCAGGACAAAGCTAATGGCTGGTCTCACGAAAGAAACACGATGGTGACCCCGCCCAATTACTGGGCTGATAACGTGAATGCGAACATTAGAATCAGTTGAAAATATAAGATCTAGAATACCTCCATGGAGATGAGTACTAGCTGAGTCAGCCCTAAGTCAGCCAAAGATTTGAAAAACAGAATGTGGCCAGGGGCCCGAGGAAAGTTGAATCTAATATAATATAGTAATAAATCATAAAAATCACCTAGCACTAATAAATTAGAAAATTCTGTTTGAAGGCCCGCAATGAGGTCAACAAAAGGATCCATAAAACCATGACACGGGCCGGTAGGACAATAAACAATTAAATAGTGCATGGTGTAAGAGGGTGAAACTTTAAAGCGCACTAAGAGAGCTTCCATTTTTAATGTGTGCGAGAGAGGGTTATGTACTAACACTAGTGAGGATTGAAAAATAATTGCGACCCCTTCACTGGGAGGAGAAGCCCCCCTATCTAAATGAATAATGTTATAGCCTAGGAGAAGAGCGGAAATAAGTGTTGGAGCCCAGGCTTCGGATAGCCAAGTCTCTATAAGACAGAGCAGATAAGGGGAACTGTCTTCCAGCAAATCATATATGATGCAGCGTGTGCCGTGAGAGAATGAGTATTGGAGTATTGAGCCTCAGAAGATTCAGCGCCAATGAGGTAATGAGGGATGAGGGATGGTAACTTCTTTAATTGAACATAGGACAGTCCATGGGTCTCTCTCTCCCCTTAGTCTTCGTCTGGCTCATATCTTGATGACCTGTCAAGTGTCTATGATTGGTTAGCAAGGAGCCAACCTATTAAAACCCTTAGTGTCATGCCGCCCATCAAGTGGTATGCAAACCAAGTATGTGTCATAGTGATAATGTATGTTGATGATGTATTTTTTACCTTTATCAAAATAAGAGTAGTTCCAGTTGGAGACATCAGATATTTGTAACCCAATGAAATATATAACCCCTATATAAACTATATGCAGCCAAACCCACTAACCTATCTGAGATCCTCGTAGATTTTTAAAACTAAGATTATGTTGTGACTTCATTGATGGCACATTTATAGTACTTGAGCAATTGCTTTCTATTAACCTGTTGAGACTAACAAGGTGTGAATACTTGTATGCTGTCCCAGCTTTGTTTTGATGACAATAACGGTGGATCTTGCCTTGCACTTTGACTACTCCATCTTAGTGTCTGTTGGGGACTGACACTGATTCCTTTGGATTTGTTTGGGACTTTTGGCACCACCTTAACAGGGATACTGCAATGAGGAAGATGTAGTAAAGGGAATTCAGTGGTGGGATGAGGAAGTGAGAGGTGGGTTTATGAAGTCATGATATTCGAATGGGTAATTAAGGTCAGTTGGTTTGTTAAGTAAACAAGATAAGCATAGCAGTAAAAAGACCCGAGTGCGGTCACTGATCTTGGCACCGAGTAACAGTTGGTTACCCTAACGCCTAACGCCTTCCTTCATAGAATCGGGTACGCGATGTGTTACTAGGAAGGTTCCCCTTGCACACCCGAGGCGCATGCTGCAGGATACAACATGTGTTACCCCTTATGGGTGGTAAAATTATGCATTTAAAAAGGAAGGGGAAAATAATGTACATTATTAAATCATTTGTATAATTCAAAGTCATTGAATTTAGCAGATCTTTTCCTCATCCAGCCAGAAGTATCATTCCCTTCAGCGTGCCTCTACCAGGTGACTCATTCATGGACGTTCCCTGATCACCTGAGCCATGGTTGCCTTCTTCATCCACTTCATATTCAAGATCATCATGAGAGGGCCCCTCCTTACACCACTCATCTTTAATATTGTCATGCATTGCGCAATCCTTCAGCCATTCTCTCAGAGCAGGATGTCTCACCACTCGTCTCATACTCCAGCGGTTGCCATAACTTGTTTCCACAATTTTGTCACCCACCGTAGTCACTAATATTGGATGATAGTATTGTGAGCACTTTTTGGAAACACAGAAAGGTTTCCTGATCCTCACTACATCGCCCACCAGCACACTTTGCATCCTTCTCGTGCTCTCATGCTTTTCCCCCACAGGCTGATCCCTTACTCAATCTGGATATGAATCACAGCGCATGGACCTGCCCGTCATCAATTGAAACAATGAGATTTCTGTCAATGTATGTGGGGTGTCTTGATGCTCCATCAGCACGTCATTCACACCCTTTTTCCAATCCAACCAATCACCCTGGACAACTGTATAACATACTTGATTATACGGTTGGTCTGTTCCACCAGCCCCTAGCATTTGGGTTGTATAATGCTGTGCAGTGATTCTCTATACCATGTTGTTCTCAATACTGCCTCACCTCATTAGACACCAACTGAACACCATTGTCAGATGTTATTATCTTGGGGTATCCTTCCCGAACAAACAGTTTTTCCAAGTAATCAATCACTACACTGGTTGACACGCACTCGACACATTCCACCTCAAACCATCTCGAAGCATAGTCAACCACAACTATGGCAAACCTGTTCTCCATCGACATCATTTAGGGGTTGCTAGGGGTCGCAACTGTGACCTCTGAGGTCTCCCTTGCTACACCTAAAAAAATTAAAAAATAAAATTATATTTTCTTTTTTTTTACATTGAGGCTCATGGGCTGTGGCCAGCAGCACGTGGCTCTTTCATTCTGTAGTGGCTGGTTTTCTGATGGCTATAGCTGGTAAGATAGCTCAGTGGGTTGTGAGCTGGCTGCTGCAATGTGTATGATCTTCAGGTTGCAGGTTCTACTCCCAGCAATGTCAACTCAGCCTTTGATCCTGCTGAGGTTGATAAATGAGTACCAACACAGGTTGGGTGATATTGTATGTATGTTTGTTCTATATGAAGCTCTTAAGCCTAAATGCTATATAATAACACATCCTTATCATTTGGTCTTGGACGTCTGTTTGCATTCAAGGTAATTTGGTAATATGGGCCTATACGCACTCATATTAAAGATGCATATGGTGATCCATTCTTGTATGAAATGTAAGTCACTTTACAGTGATATCGTAACCATATTTTTCATAGTATACTCAGAAACAATGCTATGCGTTGCCACTTCCTGTTTTGTCGTGGGGTGAAAGGTCGTGCCACTTCAGTGTGGGATCAAATGACATCTCTTCCTGTGATGTTATAGGAGGCCAAGGGTTGTGTGATGTCACTTCCGCTAGCCCAGGCATGTTGGTGAAATGACACCCCTGCTGTTCTCTCTTCCCAGCATAGTCATAGGACCCATAAAGTCAATGGCAATCTTTCTCCCATGCGTTATCAGGAATTTCCACACTACCTGTTTCAACCTTCAGGGTTTTAAGAGATGTGTCGCTTTTCGGAACATGTGATGCGCTGCCCCACTTCCATATCTAGCATGGCGTTCAAATCTGGCCACCAAAATATGGATCTTAGTCTGCTTTTCGTTAACCTTTTTCCCAAAAGACCTCTGTGCGCACGCCTGGTCAATTCACCCCTTGACACCTTAATGAAAACAGAGGTATCATCCTCTCCCCTGGGCAAGTTCCCATTTAGAACTACTGAATTCATCTTTAAATGTATGGTAAGGAGATTTTGTCGATTCAACTTACCTCCAAACTTGATCCATGTACACCATAGCTGACCTCATCTCGAGATCCACGCTCACAGAGTCCAACCAAACCTTCCTTGAGAAAACATTGCTAACAGTACTGTTTATTTGAGCTATCCAATCCTCTGATATGTCATCCACTGGTTCTATACCCTCAAGAGGAGCCCTGAAAGGCAATCAGTTACTTGGTTACATTTCCCCGGAACATATTCTACAATGAAATTGTAACTCTGTAGGGCTGCTAAGCAGCTGGCAATCCTGGAAGTTGCCAACCCGTAACCTTTTGTGGTGAACAAATGAGCCAAAGGCTTATGATCACTTCTGACCTTCTAAGGTATGCCCCAAATATATGTCTTGAAGTATACAGAGTCCCAATAACTTTGACTCAACACTGCTCCGATTCCAGATACACATGCATTGACCGATACAATAGTTCCAGCAGCCGGATCAAACCTGTACAAGTGGGAGCATTAGCTATTTCCTCTTTCAGTCTCTTAAATGCTCCTTCTTCTGCCTGCCCCCATCTGAAGTCAATCTTGTCTTTTAACAAAACACGTAAAGGTTGACTTTTTACTGCAAGATTCTCCACAAACTTGGAATAGAATTCTATTAGACCTAAAATTATTTTAATTTGTCTTTGGTGCAAGGTGATTTCACTTTATCAATGGCATCATCCATTTCAGGTCATGGCACCATTGCCTCCTTTGTAAGACTGTGGCCCAAATAAGAAACTTGGTGCACTTTGAACTGTCACTTACCTATCTAGGCAATCAACTGTGTTGTTTCCAAATCCTGCAACACTTCATACACCCTGGCATCATGTTCATATTCATTTTTGGCACCAATCATAATACGATCCTGGAAACATTGCACACCCGGTGCATCCCTCAACAAATCGTCCATAACTCTTTGGAATAGAGCGGATGCAGATGGCCACCCAAGTGGCATCCTTTTGTATCCTTTTGAACTGTTAAGCACCCATTGGGCTGATGAAAGCCGGTAAGGGCGCCTGATGAGGGATGTAGTTCTACTTGATAATATGCAGAAAAAAGGTCCAGGGTACTGTACCATTCTGCCTCTGCCATGGTCATGAGCATCTCACTTATCTTGGGCGGGGGGTGTCTATTTAACCAAACCAACCTATTAAGATCCCTCAGGTTAACAAATAATCAAACCTGACCATACGGTTCTTGTGTTACTACAATTGGGGACAACCACTCACTGCTCTTAATAGGCTCAATAATGCCTTGCTCATATAAACCTTGTAATTCTTCTCTCACCTTCTCTCTCACTTTCAAGGGAAGATTCCTTACTTTGTGAACACACAGTCTTGCATGCAATGCCAATTCAATCTTATGGCAATATCCCTTCAGATTACCAATACTATGCCCAAACACACTCTTGAACTTGATCCCACCTCCTTGGCAAATGTTTCTGCCCTGTTGTTGTCCACCTATCTCACTTGTAAATCTTTGCCTTGATGTAACTCAATGCCCAATTTTCCTTGGTGACGCCACCCCAATAAGCAATCCCCATTAAAGGCCACAAGAATATTAGCTCTTGTTTTTCTGTCACCATAGGCAATGTCTCCCCATATAAAACCCACAATGTCTAGTTTACCACCTCCGTATTCATGTGGCCTTATATCCGTGTTGTGAAAAACATGACCTTTCTCACCTCAAATGTCTTTGTACTTATTTTCTGAAATAATGTTATGAGGAGACCCCAAATCAGCTAATGCTTTTAAAGGACATCCTGCCATAATGATCTCCACTTAGGGGGGACATATTCCTCCTCATGGTCCTCTTCAATCTCCCCCACAAAGTTAACACATTTTATTTACCCACTCTCCTATCTCCTCCCCCACCAACTGCACATTCCTGTCCGTTTCCTGGAACGTGTTGTTGAATTTACACAAACTTGCAAAATGTCCCATCTTGCTGCATCTTGCTGCACCGCCTACATTTAACCCTCATTGCAGGGCACTCTTTAGCGTTCATGGTATGTTTTTTGAACCCACACCTGGTACATTGCCCCTTGCAGTTGTCATGTGCAGGTTTGTTATTACCACTGGTAGGTGTGGCCAACCCCCCACCATTGCTACCCATACCAGGCTTGTATGAACTTTTCATGGCACATAATGCTGTTTCCTCTACCCCACATGTATTTTCTCCTGCCTTTTCAACAACGGCCTGTACAGACTCCGTATTCCCTTTTGAATTCATCTCCTTAAGACACTTGCTAGTTAATTCCATACCCTTGGCAATTGCCAAGGCCACGGGTAGTTGTGAATTCTTTGCCTGACACAACCATTCCTGTATTTTAGGGTTTGACATGTGCATCATTAACTGGTCTCTGATATATTCCTTCTCATTCTCTGTGGATTCACATGATGCAATAATACCCCCAGGTCTGCAACAAAAGAGTCGACTGCTTTTTTTTTATTTTCATAGCGCTACAAACCTTCAGGCATCTTAGCGGTGTGTGGTGCTCATTTATCCACCTCGGAAGGATGAAAGGCTGAGTTTGGCACTGCCGGGATTCGAACCTGCGCCAGCAGGCTCTGCACGGATGTCAATGCGAGCCCTCTACTTGATTTGCTATCTGACCGGCTTCTGTTTTCTTGAGAACAATGTCTACCTTTCCAACACAATATTGATTTGTTTACCAAGCTGCACCTGCAATGTTTTCAACCATGCCATATAAGCCCTCTCCATCATCCCCTCTGCCCCCATCAGCACCCCCCTCATCTACTACCTCAGGACGTTTTTTGATTATCCTCACTGCTTCTGCACCAAAAACAACACATTAAGTTTCAAAATCTCTACAATCTTCCCTTGGCATAGGTGGTTCCCCCGGTGTGACAGAAAAACTTGGTTGGTGGCTCAAAATGTTGCATGGTGGATAATTTTTACGGAAGTTATGTTGCGTGTCCCAGCAATCTTCAGCCAGGAGTATCTCCCACTGTCCCTTCCGGATGTAGCTGGGAGAGTCTTCCACAATGTGCCACAAGTGGTGAGGTTCAACTCCTCTGACTAGGAATACTTTCCTTACATATGTCTCAGCAAAAGGTGCAGATACTATACTATCAGTATATTTTCTTTCAGTACAATGATATACAAAAAAATACAAATGTTACTGTAAGACCAGAGCTTGCGGTAAAAAATGTCCATGTGTCCTAGCAATCTTAAGACAGGAGTAGCTCCCACTGTCACTTCAGGATGAAGCTACAACAGTCTCACTCAGCGTCCCACTAGGAGTGAAGTACAACCCCTCTGGAAAATGTGTGGATACATGATTTGCAGTATATTTGTGGTGATTGGAATGATATACCAAATAATGCAAACGATACAGTATGTCCAGAGCTCTGGGGAAGAAGCTCATCTCTCAGGAATTGGTTTGCAACACAAACACTTCCTATTTGACTAGCAAAACTGCATGGAATAAGTGGGGCCAGTAACGCCTTAAACCACCACAGTAGGGTGCATAGCGTAGCTTCTGGAAAGAGAAGGTGCCCTTTATAGCTTTTCTTGTGATATAATCTAAGCCACATGAAAGCAACGCCTCCCTCACATTGAGTAACGTGATGCGCCGTCTGCGCCCCACCGAACCGTTCTTTGACAAGTAAGGCTCACCACGAACTCTCATTGCCGGGTTCCCACTGTGTCAACACAGTGTCAACACAGCTTGTGTGTCTTGGCTGCTTCCTAAGGCGGCCGTACCACTTCGGATACCAGAATGAGGGACCAAGGCCCTGACCAGCAACGCATGTAACGCGAGTGTCGCCGTCAAAAACACCACAACAGCTCCAAACCTTGG
Source organism: Ambystoma mexicanum (assembly GCF_040938575.1). Taxonomy (NCBI): domain Eukaryota; kingdom Metazoa; phylum Chordata; class Amphibia; order Caudata; family Ambystomatidae; genus Ambystoma; species Ambystoma mexicanum. Next base: position 1,551,586,772 of record NC_090937.1, on the reverse strand, counting down.
TCCAGGTGCTGCTTCAAGTCACATCCACCAATACGCCTCACTTGGACCATTTACTGGATTCTAAGGTTCTGCAAGGTCAACTACCTGGCAACAGCATGCAGGTCAGATGTTTTTCTTCATGAATCTCCAGCAGTGTTGCTGTTTCAGCAGTCTGCCTCTACCTCACACGTATCCCGCAAAGCACCTCCAGCTCCAAGATACTTCCGCCGTGACTGGGGTCTATTCCCTCCTTGTTGTCCTTCCGCTTAGCCACTGATGATGTAATGACGGACAAAAGGGTAATTAAGGTAAGTTGGTTTATTAAGTAAACAAGATAAGCGTAGCAGTAATAAGAACCCAGTGCGGTCGATGATCTAGGCACCAAGTGACAGTTGCTGACCCTAATGCCTAACGCCCACGTCATAGCCTCGGGCACACGAGGTAAGACTTAGGAAGGTTCCCCTCACGCACCCGAGGCACCGGCTGCAAGATACACTGCTGTAGTGGGACAATGAAGAGGGAGATAGGGTTAATATAATTGCATTAATAATGTTGTACTGGGAAGAAGAAGAGTGAGGTGGCTGTAATAAAACAGATGGGTCATGAGGTACTGGGAGGAGGAAGAGCGAGGTGGGGGTAATGCAACAGATTACTGTTGGCAGACTCTGCCAGGAGCCTCGGAAGAGAAGCACAGGAGCTGAGTCTACACAGCAAACAGCCAAGAAAGTATTGTGTCGACACTCCAGCCACCAAGACTGAGTGTCTGAGAAGAGAGAGAATGTATCCATGAAAGGCATCTCTGCAATTGGAATTGTTCAATACAGAAACCTTATTGAACACAGAGACGTGATTGATCCTCAGGGCAAAGAGACGTGTTAGTGTGGTACATTGTCTTTAGCTGTCCCCTTCTGGAACAATCCCTAATAAATCTGTATTAGTTAACCCTACACTTTGGTGTCTGCCTCATATTGATCCTGCTCAGCTTTGTGACATGTGATATGTTACAGACAAGAATCTTTGCCCTCTTGCCCGGTTTTACATTGTTTTTACACTACAGAATATTGTCTTGGTGTGAGAATTACGTTTTCCTTCACCTCCCTTCCCCCTCCTCACCTTGACTCTCACCCACTTTGAATTCCCAGAGGGGAACTCTTTGTGCTCATCTACCCCTTTGCCCATATCAATTCACCCCTGTCTCTCCCTCTCTTTCTCTCCCTCTCACTCACTTATTACTGTGACCGTCTATTATGCCCTGCCTCTGCCCACCTAAGTAGCTCTCTTAGTCAGTAACCCGTATGCTACTCTATAAACATTTTCCTTCTGTCAATTTAAGCTACAAATTAATGGCTTGATGACATTGTAATATGCCTTTTTCACGAATTTGTCTCTTTTTTCCTTTTAAACTTGCAGTCAGAAATTACAAATAATACCACTAAATTTAGTTCTCATATACCAGATATCAGGCCCCTGGACTTACAGCACCTGTTACTGAAATATGAAATAATATCAAACAGGTGATGCACCCTTTTCTCTAATACAAAACCTTTTGAGAAAAAAGGCACCTTTCTAATCTCACCATGGTGTGGCAGGTGTCCGGACATTTCATCGACAACAATTGGTCGACGTAATTTCGTCGAAATCCAAATGGTCGATTTTATTTTTAAATTTATATATTTATTTTTAAGGTTGTAGTTTAGGGAAAAAAAGGGTTTTTTAGTAAAAAAAGGGGTTGCGGGGGAACCCCCGCCCCCAAAAAAAAGGGTAAAAATAAAAATAAAAAAAAATTCGACCATTTGGTTTTCGACGAAATTGGTTCGACCATTTGTCCAGTCGACCAATTTTTTTCGATGAAATGTCTGGTAACCGGTGTGGCAATAGAGGACAATGCGCTGCCAATGTGCAATGTTTTGGGCAAGAGAAACACGTTGTGACATATGACTAAGTGTTGGCATTTTTAAGTACTTGTATATGCTTCTAGAGTCTTTGAGGGTATAGCATTGGTTGTGAAGTGGTTTGCACACTTCCCTCGAAAAGGAGAGCAGCAACAGGAGGGAGGTTTGAATCTCATCTCCACAAACAAAGTTCAACTAAGTGGCATTGTTTTTTGACAAACAAAACACTAAAAAGGAGCTCAATTTGAAATCAGGGCCTCTCCCAAGACCACAAACAGAAGGATTTAATGATTAGTCTCTTATGTTGATTTGCACCCACGAGGCAGCATCCATGTGTGTGGTCTCGGAATATGGATTTATTTATTTATTTTCACTTTTGTTACGCTCCACATGCCCATGGGCCTAAGGGCGCATGTGCAATATAGACAAGACAGCAGAAGCAGCAGGAAGGTCAGGAGGGTGGAGATGCTATGGGGAAATGAGTCAACCTGGTTGAAGGTTGAACAGGTGGGTCTTAGTCATTCTTTTGAACTCTTTTAGAGAGTTTGCCATTCTCAGTGCAAGAGAGAGAGACTATTCCAGACTGCAGGAGCCTGGGCATCAAAGCTGGTGCCGCCAAATCTGACCAGCTTCGACCTAGGCTGTATCATCTTGAACTGGTCTTGAGACCATAAATTATGATTTGGTTGGCGGTCTGTGAGATATTTCAGTGCCTCATAGTTCCAACAATTGTAAGCAAGTGTTAAAGAGCTTGTGTGTAACTCAGTGCTTTATAGGGACCCATGAAGGTATGATGTGTGATGTTCACTTATTGAATTGCATATTGTAATGTAGACTTGGGACACCTGGTAGAGAAGGACACAGTCATTAGTAATCATATGATAACCTCCTCATAGAATCAGTTATTTACTTTCTGGCAAAGGTGTGCATTTGCATCTTTTCAATCAGTGATGTCTGTCTACCAGGTAGGCTAGGAAAGCTTAAGCTATGCTAGGAGTTTGTTAAGACACATATTAATTCTGCGTGGCAGGTTCAACATTTAGGGGCCGATTCATGGAACAAACGTGCGCCGAAAATCCCAGCGCAAGCAGGTTAAAGGAGGCGCAAGCGTGCGAAAGCAAGCGCACGCGCACAAGTGTGATTCAAGGAAGGCGCTGCGCTACTTTCCCACTGGTTGTACGCCAAATCCGTGCATGGCGCACGCTGGTGCACACGTCTCCAAACAGCGTGCCCTAAGCGCACAGCAAAAGCCCACATAGCGCAGCGCACACAACAAAAGTAGGTGGAACAGGGGGCGTAACACGGCGAATGGGGAATAACGCGTGAAAAAGAAGGCGTAACTGGGGAAGTACTGCAGGGAACTACACGGAACGCCCACACGCACGCGAACAACCCGTATTCATGGATTCGAATACGGGAAACCCGCGCACGACAAAAGACACGCACAGGCGTCAATGCGTCTGCCACACGAAGGCAGGCAGAAGCGTTCCCGCGCACAGTATAAAAGTGAGCGCAAACAACAAACACGTATATACAGCTAGGATGAATGCCCCATTTGTCGCAGCACTGATCGTGGGACACCGCAGGAGGAGGAGAATTGCCAGGGCATGCATTTTTTCACCACGGACAAGCCTTTTTGGGATGCCTGACGACCAGGTCTATGGCAGGTATAGGTTTCCACCCCGTATCATCCTAGACCTGGTCAGGGAGTGGGAAGATGACCTAAGATCCCCCACCCTCTGCTCCCAAGCATTGAGCCCCTTGGAGAAGGTGCTGAATGTCCTGCATTTTTTGGCCACTGGGTCTTTTCAGCAGACTACTGCCATAGTGGCGAGGGTCTCACAGGCCACGCAGTCACGCTGCCTACACCAGATCTTGGCAATCATGACTACACGCCCCTCAGTCCGCAGGCACATATACATGCCCGGAACACCCGCAGAAAGGCAGGCCATTGTCCAGGACTTTCACAGGGTGGCACACCTCCCCAAAGTGCTCAGTGCCATAGATTGCACCCATGTGGCCCTACGTCCACCTAGGGCCACTGAGCACATCTATCGAAACCGCAAGCACTGGCATTCTATCAATGTACAGGTGGTATGCGATGCAAAGGGAATCATCCCCTCTGTCTATGCAAACTACCCTGTCTCCACCCATGACAGTTTCATATACAGCATGTCCACCGTGAGCCGGGCCCTGGAAGCTGGCCAGCATGGTGACACATGGCTCCTAGGTGAGTACAAAGGCCCGTGCTCATGCATGCATGTCACACACACACACACAACTACACAAACCCAAAATAATCACAACCATTATCACCTCTACAGGGGACAGTGCCTACCCTCTGAGCAACCACATGATGACGCCAATCCGGAACCCCACCACACCACTCCAGGTAAGATACAACGCAGCCCATATTGCAACCAGGGCCATAGTGGAGCGCACCTTCGGAGTGCTCAAGTCACGCTTCCGCTCCCTTGACCGCTCTGGCGGGCAGCTACTCTATGCACCCCCAGTAGTGTGCAGGATCATTGTGGCAGCATGTGTCCTGCACAATGTTGCAACACGGCAGGGCGTACCGGTGGAAATGGTGGTGCCCCCACATCCCCAACCACAGGACAGGCGCTGCCCATGGGAGGGGATAGGGCACGTGGCGAGGAAGCACGGACCCAGCTTGTGGACAGATTTTTCACCTAAACTCCCCACCCTGCGGAGTGCACACAGGCCTGGCACATACCAGGTGACAATCGATGATGACAAAGAGACAGTCAACTGTCACAACCTTACCACATTGAGATTGTTGCCATGGAATTGCCTAATTGCGTGCATCCTAACTACTTAAACACAAGCAATCCTGTGTGACCAAAAGGCACACATGCAAGGTGTGATCACACAGATCTGCCAAACAGGCCATGACTATCACTGGTATGTCACTCAAACCCTCCAAAACCACAACATGACATGGCAAGCAATAGCCATACACCAACACAGTAACAATAAGGTACACATTGCCATGTGAAAAATGTAAATTGGCATCAGACAATGATGCCTGACATGAAATCAGATGAAATGACTGACCAACAACCTCCCACCCAAAATAAGTCATACCCAAATTCATTCCAAAAGTTGTAATTGAAACATAACAATGAATGCCTGTCTACATGCACAATGTGCATTGCAAAATCAACACTGCAGTTACTGTGTGCCGTGTCCACCTTCTGCAACACACTGCTCAGCGCACAGCTGAGTGAACAGCCATTGTGTGTGATGCACACCCTGAGCATGACATCTAAGCGACAAACTACATAAAAAACCAAATTAGGCATGTACAGGATCCACAAATGGTCAGAGAACATGTGCTGCAGGGACATAGTGGGCACCAGAAGGCAAACAGAGTGTACACGTGGACATGGAAGGGTGGTTGTACATGTAGTGCATCATAGTGCGAGTGTGTTGGTCAGTAGGGACATGCACTCAACATATGCATGTGAAATCAAGTGACCATCAGTGTCGTCTACACATCACATGTGAACATTCACCATGTGTATACCCCAGCATGTCAAACCACAACTATCCCCTCACACCTGAAAGGTAAACACAACACATGAACAGGCATTGATCAGCAGAATACATCATGTACATAGGAAAGCACAATTACAATTTCAGGGTGCCCATCACACTGCAGGGCAAGGCAACTATCAACAACAAAACACCCCCCCCCCTCCCTCACGAATCACCACGACCCACTGAACAACTGCATCTGGGTCATTCATCGTACATCCTAAAATTCCACCTGGCCACAGGATCACCCTTCCCCTTTGTCACCATCTCCCACCTTGTGTGTAAAAAGTTGCCAGCACCCTCAGAGTCCAGCTAGATTTGCAAAAGCACAAAATCCAAGAGAACTGAAAGCAGGACAACACAGAAGCCAAGCAAATACCCTGCAGGAAGTAAAACAAACCAGAACAGCCTCCAGTAGATTACTTCAAGTAGAAGTACGCCACAAAGGCCAAGTACGACCACAATGATGTCAACAACCAAGGTAGCACAGTAAAACAATGTCACAACAGGATCCGAACCATGTGTGGTACATAACATAGAATGATGCAACACGAACGGATGTCTACTGTCACAGCTCCTGTGTACAGGCGCAGGAGTGGCACAAAACAACCACCCCCACCGTGGTCTGGGTGCCTGCAACGTCCTACTCACACAGGTCTCTGAGACCCTGGAGGGGAAGGAGGGTCAGGGATATGCAGACGGCACAGGCATTGGCATACTGGATAACGGGAATGAGGGGCAGGAGAGGGCAGTAGGATTGACACAGGAAAGTAGGGAATGCACCAAAATGTAGTACAAACATTAACACATACACAAATCGACAAAACTTGTTCACATGCACATAGCAGCAAATTACTCAAATGAAAGTCAAAGAGAAACGTATCTCTGGGGTGAGTGCTTGCCTCCTGCCTGCGCACTCTCCGGTCCAGTAACAGGAGCAGTTCAATGCTGCAAAGAGAGCCAAAGTTAATAATCTGTGCGTGCCCAAAACACACAAACACACTACCAAATATGCCCCAAAGTAACAAAATACACTACAAACAGACAAACTTGTGTGGATGCTTCATACCCATACGTAACATTACCCCTCTGATGGTTCATACACAGTCAATGCAGTAAGTCAGGCACCGGTGGGTGCGTGGCAAATGGAACACCAATGTGTCACGATTCACACAGCATGCAATGTTCTCTGTATAAGCAGACAGACGCATATAGCAAGGTATGACTTCAGAACAAGTCCTGTATCACCATGACCAAAATAAAGTAGCCAGTGCATGTATCAATTCCTACTTCGAAATGAAATGCACTGCACCCGAGTCTATCCCTTGCTGTCTGTCCCTGTGAGCTGCTTCATTCCATGTCTTGGAAGGCTACATGGCTAATACAAGTGCCTCAATGGACCATGGTCGACCGGAGGGTATGTGCCACTGCACCTGCAGGTGCCCCAGACAACTTTCACATCAACTAGACATCAGTCCATTAACACATCTGAGCTGTATTGCGCGCTTCTACACCAATATTTGTCCAAGTTCACCGTCAGTGCTGCTACTAAACATGCATGTTCAACTAGCCAGGTGGAGGGTTTGCTGTGTTGTGACCCCCTGTGCTGCTCACCTTGCCTGGAGTCCTTTGAAACACATCATCGATTTTCGGATGTATGATCGCAATCCCTGTGCCTCTGCCTGTGCACACATGCGCATGTCGGCAGCACCAAACGTGTCCTGATTCCAGACGTCCAATGGCCCATATCTGCTGGCAAAGGTGGTCTTGAGGCTCATCCCCCTGCAGAAAGTGCATGAAACACATGATTAATGCTTAATATTCATCTGTGTGTGTCTCTTCAGGCATTACATGACTGGACCATGTCAGAGATGTACATCAGAAATCACACCATCAGTCCGTCTTTCACAGCCACAGTGTGGAACACACTATCTACGGCATGATTTGCAACAAGCACATGTTCATCAAAGATAAGAAACATACTACACAATGCATAGCAATGAATGTACACATGAATCATTAAACACCCCATCTAGCAAAAGAAGAACAGTGGACAATTACACCTCAATCATCCCCACTAGGGGTGTTAACACAAATTCCACAGCAGCAGACATGCCACAGATATGACAGTCCATTGCCCTTGTGTAATAGGCTGTTACACCGAACCATCCTTGCGAGCCCATGGATAAGGGAAGCAGGAGTGGCATATGTGAGTCAAGGACCCCAAGCAGCAAACACATACACAAGACAAGCTTGAAGGGCCCAGCTGGACAGACAGTGGATGCTTTCAAATGCCACAAAGCACCACACCGTCACATGAAAGCACAATAAACTAGCAATTTTAAACTATATTAACTAATTACACTAACTATGAAAAACCTACTTTACCTATTTAAACTAACTATCAAACTTAACTAACTAAACTAAAAGAAAAATCAAAAATGGCCACATACGACCCGGGGGGGAGGCCCCCAAGAGGGGGGAGGTACAGGGTGCTGCTCAATACCCACATGCGATGATGCTGAGGAAAAAAAAAACCTCCATGGGCTCAACGCCTGCACAGCCCGACCTTTGTGGGAGATAGATTGTCGTCCGAGTCTGGCTCTTCCTGGAAAGGAGGACGTGGCACAGGAGCATGACCACGCCTAGCTGCAGCATGCCCCTCGTCGGCAGCAGGTCTGCCGGACGGGTGAGCCTAGTTCTGTGTGGTGATGACATGTAGGTCTGCATGCAGAACCTCCAGTGATACACGTGCTTCCTCTTGCAAGGTATCACGTGTAACACAGAGTTCCTCCTACAAGGCCTGGCTTGACAACTGCTGCACCTCCCGGCAAGCATGTAGCTCAGCCGAGATGGTACTCTCAAGCTGTGCAAACCTCTCCTCTGCCCGTTCCCTCTGGGACATCAGAAGGACACCCAGAGTAGATATGAGGGAAGCATGCTCCTCCCTCAGGGCCTTCATGTGTGCCTCTGCGTGAGCAGCAATTGCTTGACGCAGAGATGACATTTCAGCCTGGCGTTCCCTGTCTGAGGCCGCCATGCCCAGCCTGAGCGAGCAGGCCGTGGACCGTGCCGCCTGCTGCTGGAGAAGCACCTGCCTAGCAGGGGGAGCACAGATTGGGCCACACGCTCCATGCTCTTAGCGATGTTCTCCATTGCTGCCCCCTGCCGTTCAGAATGGGCAGTCATGTCTTGCTCCCACTCAGTATACTGTTGTTGCGCACGGCGACCATGTTGCTGGGCTTGACCCCTGCGGGACCCAAGGACCGTGTGTCCTCGGTGTGTTGGCACCGCCCGCGGCTGCACGACTACATGTCCCCGTCGACGTGATGTCCCAGGCACATCAGTGACTGGTGTGGAGGGTGACCCTGCGTCCCGATCCCCCACGGGCAGAGGTTCCAAGACTGTCTGACCCCTCAGTGCAGGTGTCGCGGACAGAGGAGTGTCCACATCAGAATCACTCACCCTTGACATATGGACCTGATGTTCATCCAACTCGACATGGTCATCAGAGTGTTCTTCAGGGCTGGACTCATAGGCAGCCAGAGACAAGATGGACTGTAGCACTTGGGGGTTTTCGTGGCCTACCATCCCACGACCCCCACTTCTGCCGGGTTGTTGTAGTGATAACAACCCTGTTCCTGGCATGACAACGCCATCCTCCAGCTCCATTGCGTCATCATCTAAAAAATAGAGAGAAAAAAGGTCACTACACATGTTAGAAGCACACAACACACACACACACCGACAACAAACACATCAGGCAGACATGTGACACACAAAATAGAATCTGGCATGCATGCTGGGTCAACTTGAATTTGCTTCTGTAATTACACCTGTTGAAAGGTGGCAGTTTGCACTGAAGTGGGTCTATGCAGTGCAGCGAATATATATGTTACTCACTACCTACATGTACAAGGACTCCATGGTGTGTGTCAGAAAATGTGAAGGCAGTGCAAGGTCAACTTCAGGCATCACGTGCAATGTGCATTCAATGGGTAGCATAACTACAAGCAAAGCACCCCTCCACCCAAGTGCAAAAGCAGGGATGCCTAGCATGGTATCAAAAGGCTGAGCATAGACCTGTGTATTGACAGACAGTGTTGACTAGCATCAACAGCTTCATGTGAGTCAAGTGACAACACTGCAAATGATGATGGGACAGTAAGCAGGACACATGATGAAACCTCTGGAGTCCACCCACGTGTGAAGAAGACACTACACCAGTTGGACAGAGCCATTGGCCTTAAAACAGGCTGAGGCCTGTGACCCTCACAGATTGTCAGACCCTAAACATGTGTGCAACTCAGTACTGAGCCACAGTTGACATGGGAAGGCAGATGAAATGCCATGCAATTTAGGTCATCCTGGACTTGTATTACAGTCATCATCCAGTCATGGACACATATGGGCATGCGTGGAATGCACATGGAGCATGAATGGGCACTCATGTCCCTGCGGAGCATCTGACCTTTGCACAGTCCAAGTGAGACACCCTGCATCAAGTACTAAGGATGTACCACAATGGATATGTCTGGCAGATTGGCCGCTGGATGTTAGCATGTACACAGGAGGCATGAACAGGGAAGTACCCAACGGCAATATTGTAGCAGACCAGTGCTAAGGTGGAATTGGGGTGCAGAGCAGGGGGTTGAGGGTCAAGGGAGCATGCCTACATTGGGTACCCCCTTGCAGGCAGAGTACACATGCACGTCAGTCATGCTATGCATAGTTCCTGGGCTGAGAGGAAGTTCACCCCACGCTACATGCAGAAGTGCCACTGAGCTGGAACATAGACCAGAGGGGCAAACTGGTAACCAGCATGTGAGTAGGGTGCAAAAGTGGTGATGTGGACAGTCCCTGTCTGCTCCACATATCCAGCATCCAGCAGAGTAGACATGCATCAGGGAAGCATTGCATTACTCACACATCATAACCATGTACACGTGACATGTAGTGGCAGTCATGCACATTACATCACACAAGTAAAACACACACGTCCTCGACAAACACGCATCAACACTCACTGGACTGTGCATCAAAGTCCGGCATCTCTCCCACTCCTTCGACCGATTCTGATGGTATGAACTCCACAACGAGTGACTCATGCGGAGTGAAGTCTTCCTCCTCCGGTGCAGGCCCACCATCAGTCACCAGAGTCAAGTTGTAATTTGAGGCACGCTTAGCCTTAGCGTTGCATTTAAGGTCATTCCAACGCTTTTTGCACTCTTGTGCCGTGCGCACCTCATGGCCAAATGCACTCACATGTTCGGCAACTTACTTCCAGTGGGTATCATGGTGGGCAGCCGTAGTCTGACAATTAGCACCCACTAGCATGTCACGGCTGTGGTCCCGCACGTAGTCCACAAGGTAGTCCAGTTCCTGGTTGCAGAAAGGCTTCTTCCTCGACGTGCAGGAGGTCGTGGCTGTGTGTGGGGTCCCAGCCTGTGCTGCAGGTGCAACCTTCCTCCTTTTGGATTGTGGCGCAGACCCTGGCTGGCTGATGCCGCCCTGATCAGTATGGCCAGTGGGACAGGTGGATTGAGCCTAGGGAGTGGCAGGTGGCGGGACGACCAAAGGGCTGACTTGTGTCAGTGGCAGCTGGGTGCCCTCTAATGGACCCTGGGCAGCAACATCCGCTGTGGCAGGGTCATTGACCGCGACTGTCCTGGTTGGCAGACTCACAACCGGGGTGTTGTGGGCTGCATCTGCCCCTGCACTTGCCAACACCCGGCTGTTCGGGGCAGCAGATGACATTACTGCCCCAGGGACACGTGTCTTGGTCAGGGCAGCCCTGCGTGCCCCTAGGTTTCCCTCTGGGCCTGTTGGAAATCTTCCAAGGGCTCTTCAATTGCCAATGCAGCCTGCGCTGGCAGACCCTGAGCCTGGGTGGTGGTGTCCACAGCTGCACCTGCAGCTACCACTATCCTTGGGCCCGTGGCAGTCGATGAAACGGACTGCCGGGTCTCACGGGTGCCAGTATCAGATGCAGAAGCTGCATCTCCCAGAACCACAGGGGGTGGTGGCATGACTGTACCGACACATGGCACAACATCGTGCTCAAGTGGCGCCCCCCTGCCTCTTCCCCCTCTGCGGCCACCCTGGACACCCTGGAGTCCCCCTACTCCCTGGTCACCCCGGCCACGTCCCTGACCACACCCACCATGAGGAGTACACCCAGCTGAGGTGCCCCTCACCTTTGGTGGCATCCCAACCATGGCACAGATGGAGTAGTGCCAATGGGGGTGTACACCACAATTGACCTGGGCAATTGGGGTGAAGGGAGTTGGATGCAAGATGTTAACAGCCCCCCTGCACCTGCAAGGCTGTATGTGACCCCGGTGATGTAGTGACGGGCATGCTACGCTCAGGCACCCCAAAACTGCAGTAAAACCGTGCAACCCTGCAGCCTACATGCGTGGAATCAACCTCCCGCAGTACGCGGTGGCACCCAGTAACACGAAAAATGTGTATGCGTGGGACACGCAGGCTACTATGACCTCGAAAACGGGTGCGATACACAGGGGCACCCGCAGTGGGAAAAATAGCGTGCGCGACCCACCGTATGACTAGCACGATGCAGAAAAACACACATAGCCAATACCCCAGCCAAAAGAAGAGATACGTCCTTGATCTCTGTGAATATGTGATGGCGCGTGAAACAACACGAAGCAGCTACACACGTCGGTCTCCACGAAAGGCACGTACAGCAAACTGCTGGCCCCGCTCTCCTTTAACCCGTGCTGAGGGAAACGCCCGCGCGTGTCACGTCACTTACGCGCATAGGCCCTTTCCTCAGATTACACGCATTCACTCGCGGACGTGCAGTTTTTTCACGCGCGCTGAAACACTATGCCCACTATGCCCACGTCTTAAGTGCTAAGGGCCTTTGGTCCAATGAAAGCGCGTACATGTGCTGACGCGCTTACATGCTAAAGGCCTTTCCTCCAATTACACGCTGACGTGCAATTTTTTCACATGCCAAATCACTCCGTATCATGCTGGCCACGCGCAAATATGCAGAAGACCACGCTCCTGCCCAGAAGGCCGAATTACTGCCCCCCAGAGCCCTGAGCACGCTCCCACCTGCAATCTGCTGCTGCCTGACTGCCTGCTGCCCATGTGCCCTGCCATTTGCTGCCTGCACGTCAGCCAGGGGTGCAGTTGCTGTGACCACCCCTGCTGGAACTGAAGACTCCCGACTGGGATTCCATCGCTCAACAGCCCAGCCCCAGGACCCAGTTGCCCACCCAGTCCTGTCTCTGGGGTTGCCATGTCTAGCACAACACCATCTGGCAGCACTGGAAACCCCAGCCAGAGAGTCAGAGGGCCACCAGCTTCAGTGCCAGGGAAGTTGGTGTCCTGGTGGAGCAAGTCCTGGGGCAGTATGATGCCCTCTTTGGAATTTTGCGCGCCAACAATGAAGGACGGACCAGGATCTGGATGGACATCGTGACTGCCATCAAGGCGGAGGTTGGTGGCAGTCCGCGACTTACATCATGTCAAGAAGCGCTGGGAGGACTTCAGGTCCAGGACCCTCAACAAGGCATGGCGCCTCGCAAAGGCAGCGGATGCCGAGGGGCGCCGGGGCCAGCTGTCGGACCACCAAATGAGGGTCCTGGAACGCATATGCCCAGCGCTCTACGTCCAGATGCTTGAGAGGCAGACCTGTCTGGAGTCGAGCGGTAAGTGTACATGCAGAGTGATTGGACGCTGTGCATGTCGTGGTGTGCCAGTAGTGTGCAGGTTGCACATGTGTTTTTGTAGGGCCATGTAGGGTGTGTATGAACATGGGCGTGAGGCTGCCACATGTGTGTCCTCTCATGTGTGTGACACATTGATGGTGTATGTGTTGGTAAGCATGCTGGACAAATGCAGGTGTGGGAGCACACATGTTTGAATTTCTGTGTATGTACATTGGCATGGTTGTGGCATGGATGGTGGTTCCTAATGCATGTATCTGCACTGTGTACATGTGTATGTGTGTGTACTTGACAAGTGTGCAACTGTGATGCAACATGGTTGCATGTGACACTGATATGTAGAAGGCTGAATGGCAGATCTGACATGTATGGCGATCTCATCACTGCAACAGTTGGAGGAGATGTAGACAGGCATGTAAGTATGGTGGCGTGTGTGCATGTCTACTGCACTCCCTGTGTTTCATGTGATGTCTGGCTCACCTTTGGATGCTCATGCTGTTGTATGTGTATGGATGGTGCTGGCTGTTGTGATATGGCTGTGGAATTGCTCATGTATGTGAGTTGAAATGACATGTGTGTTGGGGATTGTGATGCCATGTCTGAAGTTTGACACTGCCACTCATGTGCAACTGTCATGTGCGTATCAGTCCATTGTACAGTGCCCTGATGCATGTGTCCTATCTCTCCCTGTCTGCAGCGTCAACTGATGAAGAGGGCAGAGAGGGTGCTGTGCTTGTCAGGGAGTGAGGATTCCGGTGCCGCGTCCCAGACCGCAGCTGCCGAGGGTAGGTACAAGAGACAGAGGTCGGAGTTGGACTCCTCGGCAGCAGAAGGGGCAGCTGAGACCCTACAGGGTCCGACGGAGGAAGATGGCACAGAGTCATCCAGGTTGGTGGGGGGTTTGGTGGAGGAGGAGGCCGTGCAAGGGACAGACACAGGGTCTGGAGGTGGGGATTCCACTGGTGCTAGTGGTGCAGTGCCGGGGCAGGGACAGGAGGCAGCACAGGCCACCGCGGAGGTGCCTGTGTGTAATCCTGTCCCCGACCCTGTGACTGAATCATCATGCACCAGCAGAGATGCCTACGTCCAGACCCGTTTTCAGGGAGGGGATCCGCTTACAACAACTGGCCTTCCTCTCCCTGCGGACGTGGCTATCCGGAACCGGGTTGAGCCTGTCCTGAGTGGGATGGTGTTGCGTCAGCGGGGCATATGAGGTGACCTGCAGTGTTTTCATGAGGACACTGCACGTCATCTCGAATGCCTCGTTGACCGCGTTGACCTGCTGGGACGGGTCACCAGGGTCGGATTCCTTCGTTTGCTGGACCTTGTTCCAACCACCTCCTCACCTGAACCCCCAATGCGCCAGTCGTCCTCCATGCCATCTTCCCACCCATGTATCACCTGGGTACCCTGTGGAGCTGCCTCTGACCCTGCGGCCAGGCTGGTGGAGGACACATCCCTGCCACAGTCGGGAGTCGAATGTCCAGCAGGGGTGGCCACCTCAACAACTGCACCCCAGCTGGAGGAGGATGTGCAGGCAGCAAGAGCCAGGGCACAGGCAGAGGCACAGCAGCAGCAGCAACAAGGTGGGAGCCATGATGGCTCGGGGCCTTCAACATCGGAGGGGCAGCCATCGGCCAGAGGGCAGGAGGACCCAGGACTGGAAGTGTCTTCCGTGTGGCAGCGGTTAGTCCATGCTATAGATGCAGAGTGGCGGCGGGCGGAAGAGGCGTGGCTCACCATGGTCAGGGCAGAGTTCTCCATGCATCGGGCGTTGAGGCGGGCAGAGTGTTTCGAGGCGACTCACAGGGAGTTGGAACAGGCCATGAGTGCCTCCCTATGATACCTCGGGGCCAGGGCAGAGGCCAGCCTCCGGGACATCGACATGGAGTTCGATGATGCCCTGGCCCGGGACACCATAGAGTGAGCCGCAGGACTTGCCCGCCGCCACTGTATATAGTTAGATAGTGTTAGGTTTCCTTTCCTTTTATTTTCTTATTTTGGTTGCGCTTGGACAATTCACCACGTTTTTTATTAGGTAGTATTTTTGGTAGGTTTCATTTCATCAGTTGGGCTCATGGACCCTGGATTGTTCATTTGTACATAGTTCACCATTAGATTATTTTTTTTTATTTTCACCATGGATCAATCGATTTCACTTTCCTTTTTCCCTTGGATTTGCTTTGTTGGACTGTGACTTTGGACACCATTTCTTTTGGATTTCTTTGGATTATGATTTCTTGTTTTTTATTCTTTTACGGACATGCAGCATTTCTTTAATTATTCCCATTGTTGTGTGTTTTCTTTTAATTGCATTCATGTTGTGTTTAATACATTTTTTTCTTCATACTTCGATGTGTGGATGTGTGGTCTTATCTCATTGGTTTCATGCATGTCATGATATGGGTTTTCACATTCACTTGCACCCATTGTGTGTGTGACGGACATGTGTTCATTTACATACTTGGCTTTGGGGTCGTATCATGAAATTGCCTTTTCTATGTGGGTGGATGCAATACTTGGTTGGGTCTTTGGGCTGGGGAGGCTGGCCATAAGGGCCATGATCGAGGATCGTCATGACGTGGGGGCAGGGGACATGAGTGGGGCCTGCTGGCAGGTGCCCCGCACTGCTAGGGGGTGGGGGTGCAGGGGGACATGAGTGGGGGCCTGCTGGCAGGTGCCCCGCACAGCTGGGGGGTGGAGGTGCAGGGGGACATGAGTGGGACATGAGTGGGGGACTGCTGGCAGGTGCCCCGCACTGCTGGGGGGTGGGGGTGCAGGGGGACATGAGTGGGATATGAGTAGGGGCCTGCTGGCAGATGCCCTGCACTGCTGGGGGGTGGGGGTGCAGGGGGACATGAGTGGGACATGAGTGGGGGCCTGCTGGCAGGTGCCCCGCACTGCTGTGGGGTGGGTGTGCAGGGGGACATGAGTTGATCAGTAGTGCAAGCTGACATGTGGCTTGGCTGGGGGGCATGCCCATGGTGGATGGGCTGCCTGCGGGACATGGCCAGGGGTGCAGGATAGTCCCCTGTGGTGTGGGCTGCCTGCAGGGGCCGTGGAGGGTGTAGAGGGAACACCTTGGAGGACCCACACTGCCAATTCACGTGTAGGACTCCCAGCGCGCCCCCGAAAATACACCTACCCTGCTCATATCACGTGTGAGACTTCACGCGAACCCCAGTTATACACGTACCCCGCTCGCACAGGGCCAATCGTGTGTGAAACTTCCGGCAAACCCCAGTAATACACGCACCCCACTTGCACAGGGCCAATCGCGTGTGAAACTTCCCGCGAACCCCAGTAATACACGTACCCCACTCGCACAGGGCCAATCGCGTGTGAAAATTCCCACGAACCCCAGTAATACACGTACCCCACTCGCACAGGGCCAATCGCATGTGAAACTTCCTGTGAACCCCAGTAATACACGTATCCCACTCGCACAAGGCCAATCGCGTGTGAAACTTCACGCGAACCCCAGTAATACACATAGCCCACTCGCACAGGGCCAATCGCGTGTGAAACTTCCCACGAACCCCAGTAATACACGTACCCCACTCGCACAGGGCCAATCGCGTGTGAAACTTCCCGCGAACCCCAGTAATACACGTACCCCACTCGCACAGGGCCAATCGTGTGTGAAACTTCCCGCGAACCCCAGTAATACACATACTCCACTCGCACAGGCCCTTTCGCGTGTGAAACTTCCAGCGAACCCCAGTAATACACGTACCCCACTCGCACAGGCCCTTTTGCGTGTGAAACTTCCCGTGAACCCCTGTAATACACATACCCCACTCGCACAGGGCCAATCGCGTGTGAAACTTCCCGCAAACCCCACTAATACACGCACCCCACTCGCAAAGGCCCTTTCGCGTGTGAAACTTCCCACGAACCCCAGTAATACACGTCCCCCACTCGCACAGGGCCAATCGCATGTGAAACTTCCTACGAACCCCAGTAATACACGTACCCCACTTGCACAGTCCCTTTCGCGTGTGAAACTTCCCGCGAACCCCAGTAATACACTTACCCCACTCACACAGGGCCAATCGCATGTGAAACTTCCCACGAACCCCAGTAATACACATACCCCACTCGCACAAGCCCTTTCGCGTGTGAAACTTCCCGCGAACCCCAGTAAGACACGTACCCCACTCACACAGGGCCAATCACGTGTGAAACTTCCTGTGAACCCCAGTAATACACGTTCCCCGCTTGCCGTGCTGGTACAGGGTTAGCGCAGCCCTTTGCGCTGGATTGGGGATTTTGATGGCTTTTCCCTGCGCAAGGGGCGTTCTTGGGGGCATAACTGGCGCTGCTGCAGGGTCGCTGCGTCACTGTGCGCCACGGCTGGTTTTGGTAGCTAAAATCCATGAATACGCTGTGCGCGGAAATGGATTTTAGCGTACGTGGCTGGCGCAGAGATTCGCACGCGCACACTGCGCGCCAGCCGCGTGCGCCACTTGTGCGCTAAATTCTATGAATTACCCCCTAAGTATGATAAGACGATTCATGATGTTGTTCAACCAAGGCTGGCCCAAGCATACTTTAAAACAGTGTTATTGTGCTGCAGGCAAGGGCATTCACTTTTTGAGGGCTCACTGATATCAGTCGGGTCCAACCCACCGGTGTGCCATGTGCAGTCCTCACTTCTGTGCTCAGGAATGTCTTTAAGTACATGCATTACAACCATTGAAACAGCAGCCACTAGCTCTGCATCCCGCTAAACCTCCTGAAGGCCACCCAAATGTATAGACAGAAGTGATTTTTATCATATTTGCTTTACACATTTCTGTCTAAACTGCTTAGAATGGCTAGATTCATCCAGTTTTGAGGAGTGACTAATAGATTTATTTACACTTGTTACCCCTGCATCCACCCTTGTCTGGTCACAACCCTTACTAAATTAATGCGCTCTTCTTTGTAAGAAAGACAACAACATAGTTGCAAAAATGTCCACAAGGTTTTCCCCCTCCATAAGAGGAGTATGAAGCCCCATCCCTCCTTGTCCTCTGTCTGTGTTTTTCTTTCTTCAATGCAGAGATCAAAAAGAGTGAGAGACCATGCTGTTTCCTGTTCCAATTGAATGCTTAGAAAAAGTAAGAAGGGCGTTCAGATGCGGTAGTGCTGTTGCACACTTCAAATCCCATGCTTCTGAACCCCCTCCCCACCTTCCTTTTAGCATGGCTATGCTATTGCAGGTTTGGGGGTGTTTCCTATCCCTTATACATGTTGCGCTGTTGTGGGCTGCATAAAGGAAAACATAATACAGTTCACAGTATATGAGGTGACTTTGATATATGAATTTGCCCCTCAAAGTCGCTCTGTTCCCAGACACCAGGCTAACTTTAATAGGTGAGCATTGGCTATGCCCGGCAGAGTCTCAGGGTCGCAGATGCCAGTTGGTATGCAAATTGCAATAACACAACTGCAATAACACCGCACAATCTCTGGTGATCCTGTGTGGTTGCAAATCTTGCTATACATCATCCAAATGACAAATAAATAAATAAACTAAAAATGAATTCCTATTGGTAGCCTCTCCCATGGCAAACCAACCGCTGGAATATAACAAATTATACATTTGAGGGTCGCACAAGTGTGAATCCTGCTTGGACATCTACTTGTTAACAGATGAAATGGGCTCTGAAAGCATTGCCATAGGTTCCAGATGCAGTAAAAGAATGCATCAAACCTTTGCAAACTGGCTTACCTCCTGGATGCTGTCATCTACAGATTAAAAACCCTTTCGCTGGTTGGTTGAAGCAGTGTTTGCACTGAGTATAATGAGCTGTTCACAGACACCGGGGTTCCTCTGTTTGTTGCTGTTTGCAATGCATTCCGATTATGAGTGCTGACTTCCTGGTTTCGAAGCGCTAACATGCACACACGGTGCATTTATTTATTTATTTATTTTTCAATTGTAAAGCGCCTAAGCCCTAGGGAATCAGGGCGCTGTTGCAGACCAGTTCCAATTATACAGAACTTAATACAGTACATAAGAGAAATAGGCATTGCAGGCTTAATGAATTGCAGCTGGACTGGGACCTTGAAGGAGTAGGGTCCTGCAACAATCTCATATTCCCCAAAATAGCTTAAAAATAAAAGAAACTGATGAGTTTAGTTTCATGTTTACATCCATCTAGAACATTGTCTCCGGTGAAACATATTACTCTCATTATCTCTGTACAGAACTAATGGGAGAAGTATTTCAGTCTTAATAAGTTTGTTTCTGTAGTACATATACCATAGCTTGCATTCCAGGGCAAATGAGACTGTAGGTTAAGCTTCATGGACTCTAACTGGTCAGTTACTTGGAATGCTTCTCAGGTACCTCTCCACCTTGATAGAGTCCCTGCTCATTATGGTAATAGATGGGCAAAGCTCCTCATAGTAGTGAATTGCTAGACCGCTTAAATGTTAGAGCAGGGTGTGTCTTATGTGGCAAGAAAATACACTGATAGCTTACCGGTAGAAAGACAGTGGGCTAATAATAACAGATAATAGATAATAACATCTCACTTGTTTTTTTCCACAGTGGAATTGAATGGCTCAAGGAGTAAAACAAAGCTCCACCATTGGTCCCCAATTCCCTCAAAAATATATCAATATAACCATGATGTTGGACTAACGTGCTGGGTTTCCATTATATATCTATTTTGAAAAGGAGTTGCTGGTTCCAAAGTATGGCATTACAATGTGTTAAAAGGGTGCAGTATGGTATGTCAGGGTTTATTTGTTATGACTGATATAATGCACAGAAATGAATCCCTACCATTGTGTTCAGTTGTCTGGTTTTTACATAGTTGTTGGTTCAAGGACCTTGTTTCTATGGCTAATTCAAATAATGTTAGGCTTTGTTGTCAGCAAATAAATCACAACCTGTTACAACTGCATACCACAATGTTTACACATTTCAACTGGGAGAACATAAGTAGGGACAGGTCCGGCTAGTACTTGAATGGGAGAGTGCTTTGAAAGAGTACGCTTCTTGAATACTGTCCGATTGCAACCACAAATAAGTACACTGTACCATAATGTGACACATATTAAGCATTCACTGTCAAATGCTCGTGAGATGTTTTGCTCATAGGTCCCAAAGTCGGCACATGCCGAAACATATGTTCCTGAGAGTTGATCCTATTCTGAGCGAGAGTGTATGTCAATTTGTAAAGCATAAAGCGCATGCCAGCTAATGCTCAATTTGAGCTTGTTTCTGCACAATATGCATTTTGCTCATGGACTGGGTTGCTATGGGGAATATAGTAGCATGTATAATTACCAATGATTACTATTCTTTATTCTCATAACTTCTCACATGCATTTCATATATCCTGAGCAAACTAGCCTATGGCTCTTATTTGCAGGTTTCGGTGAAATTTGATAAATTGAATGCGCAATGTTACAGTGCAGTATGCAGGGTTAATTCGAAGTGCAAGTAAATAAATGTGGAAAATTATCTTTTGAGACAATCTCTAAGAAAGCTCTTTCTTCACTTAGTGGAACAGGAAGAACAGAGCGGGGTAGAAATGCTACTTTCGCATCCGTATTAAGCCAGCAGATTGGTCATGTGCTTCATAACTATCTAGAGGGCTGGCTGAATGACAATGGGAGGTGACATCTCAGAGAAAGGCAGGCAAATTCTATATTTTGTGTAAGTAGAACCTACATGGTAGACAGTATTAGTTCAGAGAATTTAAAAAGGCTGATAGGAGGGAAGACACTCGTACTCACTCTCTGTCTCTATGACTCTCTGAGTTCCTGAGCTGGCAGTGGCCTCAGAAGAGATTGTAGTCACGGGTGCTCTTATCCTTTGGCTGACTCTGGGAGAAGCGTGTGGCAGAAAGGCTGGCAGAGAACTCGGTGGAATCGTTCAAAGCACAAAGTGAGTAGACCAGAGAAAGAGTTCTTCTGTCCAACAACTAGACTGGGGTCATAAGCAGTTCAGGACACACACACGATTATATGTTATTTTTGGTAAATTCAGTTAATCTGAGGCACGTGCTAATGAGTGAATGCTTAGTATTGAATAGTGTGGGGTGGAAAATATCATTATAAACTTGTCAGAGGTGGATAATTAATTTTAGGTGCTATACAGTTAAATCTTAAACGTGCATAATTGTGTTTATGTATTTGTTTTATTAATGCAACAAAATTCAAATGTAATAGAAGTTTAGTTTCTGCCAAGCTTTGTTAGCAGCTCAAGGTCAGTTTCCACAGAGCGATGGCTAGTTGCCAAAACACACTGTTTTGAAGCTCTTGTTATTGCAAAAAAATAACACTTCGAAGTCTAGTATAGCAAGGCCCTTGCAGTGAAAAATAACCGCAAGTGAATTGCACTTAGAACTGTTTATTCTTGATTCCTGGTTTAATGATGTAGGGGCCATGTGAACATTTTGCATTGCTTATTAATTCTGTGTATCTTACATTTTTCTACTTCTGATAAAGAATAACAATTCGAAAGTTGAATCATATCAGAATTTGTATTACATATTTTGATCTGTGAGTGTAATACAGGACACTGGGAATAATCAAAAGTGAGCCTGAGGTAATTTCACATTGGCATATGTGATAACAACCAAACTGGTTATTGTACATTGGGTTTCAGAAGGGCTATGTGTGTGTGTGAATGTTCATATTTCATTTACATAGTAAATGGATTCTGAGATGCAATCCAAAAAGGCATATTATGGTATTGTAAATGAAATACTGCAAGGGCATAAAACCATCATTGAGAGTGTACTAAATCCAGTATGTACTTACCGCTGGTAATCCGGTAAAAGAACAATTATCAGATGGTACTCTAAAGTTTGTCTCACCAATATACCAGAAAATAGCAAAAAATATAAAAAATACCACCAACCAAAGAAAATACCACGAACCAAAAATACAGCCAAAATTACCTATAACAGGTTGGTGCGTTGGCCGGGAAGCGGTAAAGTAAATATTGGCAGTGGAATTGCATCATAAGGCATAACCATATTTTGTGCTCATTCCCAGATTTAAAACTGTGAGCAAAGCATCATTAGGCTATGCGTGAAACGTTGGTTTCTGCTACAAAGATCCATAAAGCTGCAAGGGAAAGACAGTGAGGTCATTAGCAAATTCAAAGTAGATTTGGATGTAAAACGAAAACGGTCACTCCAAATGGAAGACAATAATTAATTAGACAAACAATTGCAGGCCAAATGTAGTAACCTTGCTGCTCTATTGGGTCAGAAAGATAACAATTTAATGAAAGTTAGGAGGAATTAATTCATTTAAAAACGGTATTAGATGATGTAAGGCAAGATAAAGATGTTGCAATTTCAGAGATTCAAATCCTTAGAAAAGGTAATAGTTAGAAAGATAAGGAATTCTCTGCCATGGAACAGGAGATATTTAAATTACTGGATGAAAATAAAATAAAAGCTAAAGAAATTGATCATTGTCAGACACAGATCAAAGAATTGCAATCAATATCAACAAGGTCATGTATGAAAATTCTTCCCTTTGTCAATAAGCAGAGCAGCTTCATGGACAGTGCAAAAACCTGGAACAGAAAATATTTAATTTCAAGTCTCAGGAAAAGTGACGGTGTAACACATTCACTGGAGCTGAATTTAATCACAGTCGTAACCAGGGAAATTTACCAGTAGCTGTTCACATGGCCAGGCCTGGTAATGATGCAATGTTAGGTTCTGAATCACCTGCAAATACTCACATACATTCTTACCCACAAGAAAACAGGAATGAGCGACAAAATAGAACATACCAGATTGCACCATGTAGTCCGTTAAAATTCATAAAATCTATAAAGACCTTGATTAGACCATTCAAAAAAGGAGGAGATTGTTGCACAGAAGATCATTTGGAGGTGGTCCATGATATATTCAAGACCCTTCAGATTCCTATGGAACAATATGGACGGTATTTTCACCTCACTCTAGATGCTGCTTCTGCTAGTATCATTTGTGGTCTCAATGAACAGGAGCATTTGTCGTGAGCATAATGTGAGAAAAAAATTAGACACCAATTCACACCTTATCAGTCTATATAGCAAGCCAAGAAAGCTGCTTATAGCATGGCTGCACATCAAAAGTATCCCCTCGACAATTCTTCAAAACTTAAAAAGGGCATTGTCATGTTTTGATGTGACCTTTAACCCTAACTCACTAGAATTTAAAACTGCACATTTTTATGGGCGCCAACATTAATTTGTCTATAAATTAATCTGTGAATTTGACAGGGAAAAACCATTAAATTGGATAATTGAACATGCAACCAAACTGTATGAGTTGATATTTAATCAGAAAGAAGAGTGGCATAGGAAAAAAGAGGCAAGATTAAAGACTAAAGAATCTGCACCAGCGATTTTGGGGGTAAAGTCTGTAAAGATTCTGCTAGAATCAGCCCAAACTCAGCCAAAGAATGACATGGCACCTAATCAAAGGGGTGTGGCTCCACAGGGAATACCACCCCACACTCCTAGGATCCAATCCATTGATCTCAGTGACAGAAGTTCTCGTTACATTGGTAGTTCTCCCAGAGTGGGGTTTTTCCATGATAGGCCTAAATAAGAATCAAAATCAAATGTACAACGGCCCATACCACCCCTCAGGGGTCCAGAGTAGATTTGGCCCAAACACAATGGTGAATGGCCACCAAGAAAGACCAAGGTGTGTGGATAGATTAATTGAAACTGGAAATCAGTATAGGGAACAGTTCCCAGCAAATGAAAGACAAAATATAAATTATGTACCTTGCCAATATAATCAGTCCCCACCACAGGTTGACCATGGTCAAAGGGTGGTCACTCCACGTACCCCACCTCCTGAGTCACGTGAATTCAGGGGTAACACAAACAGAAATCAATTCCCTTTAAAGGTAGCAGAAGAGGCCTAAACAGGGCCAGTTTAATCATTACCGGCCCAGACCACAAAGCAAAGATTTCAGAGACATGGACATGTTTCAATGTTAGAGGCCCAAATTAAAATGTTGTCTGAGCAGATAGGAAAAGTATGTGCAGTTCAAAAGCAACAACCAAGTGAATGTGCCGAAAGTCAAAGAAGTGATCTTGCATGTAGCGACAAGTGACTAGCTAATCACCTCTCCCATGATGAAAACACAGATGCCCATGAATCACCTTAGAATAAGAATACTGAATTGCTTTCCGTTTTAAAACAAGAAAACACACGGATGAAAGTGAGACAGGGAATTATAACACACACACAAAAAGGGAGTGCGGTTTAACTTGGAGTTGAACCAGACCATTCAGGTATGTGAAGATGAAGAGCAAAAAGGGGAAAATGAACAAGAAGAACCCAAAAAACAGAGCAGTAGATTTAAAAAGAATATGCAATGTGAAAATGAACCATAAAATGAAGAGTCAGGATCAGTCACCCGAGGAGTAATTTGAACCACAGATATTCCAAGGGGCAGCAATGACAGGTACCGTGCAAAATGCAGATAAGTGTAACGCACCAGAAACGGACATGCTGTCACTTGACACTTATAAAAATACACAGCCAATATTGCAGTGTGGTGGTAAGAATAGAGGACCTAGACACTGGGGAAGACACAATGAGAAATTGTGGTGTGAACACTACTGGTCCCAAGTTAGAGGGGCAGACAGTGGCTACACTTCAAATGGGTTCTGAGTCCAAGACTATAGACATGGGGCCTCATTACGACCCAGGCGGTAAGTTACCGCCTGGGTCGTACCTTTACCACCATGGCGTAAACTATGTTTACGCCATGGTGGTTGGTGGACTTACCGC
Organism: Ambystoma mexicanum; assembly: GCF_040938575.1. Lineage (NCBI taxonomy): Eukaryota > Metazoa > Chordata > Amphibia > Caudata > Ambystomatidae > Ambystoma > Ambystoma mexicanum. The sequence continues at coordinate 1,551,561,875 of NC_090937.1, read as the reverse complement.
CCCATTCCGAGGTTGGCAGGGCGGTAAGTCCCCAATCCCCATTTACCCTTCCCCATTCCCATTTTCGCCCCATAGGGCATAATGGGAGTGGGGAAGGCGTTAATTACGCCACCGTAAATTACGGTGGCGTAATTAACATCAAGGTCCCTTAGCGCCATGGATTTTAACACCTGCTAAAAGCAGGTGTTAAAACCTCCATGGCGCTAAGGGACCTCGGAATCAGGCGGTAAGGGTCGGCGCTGTTTACGCCGCCGTAAACCCCTTACCGCCTGAGTCGTAATGAGGCCCATGGAAATTCAAAATGTATAAAAAGTCAAAATTACCTACGGAAAGTCCTGACATTACTAGAAAATCTTATTGTTTATGCATTCTAGAAGAGGTGAGGATAGGTACTATTCTCCATTGACTATTGAAGACACATATAATGCATTTGAAATGATTGACACAGGTGCCCAAGCAACAATAATGTCAAAGGAACTGATGAAATGTATCAATGAAGGGAGTTCCCTAGAAAACCATGCAAAGGTGAGGCAAAGTGCACAATTTCAATGCAGAAGAAATACCTATCGAAGGTGTCACAGAGGTAGACATAAAGGTATGGAAGTATAGGATGAGACAGGAAGTGTAGGTCACACCAATTAATGAAAGACCATTCCTCATAGGAACAAATTGCCAGAGGAGATTGTAGCCCCTCGTTGATGGCGTAAATGAGGTATTGTGGTCCTTCGCCAAAAAAACATTGAAACCTAAGAAGATAATGACCCAGAGCAACAGTGTAAAAGAATGTCAACCGTTGCTAATTCGGAAAGTGCCACAGAAGTATATCCTCAGAATGGCTGTGTCCCTAGCGTCTCTGTCATTCTCATGTGTCAGGATGAAATGCGAGGAGAAAAAAAGATAAGCAGTCTTTGGAGATTTATTTGGACCCTAAGAAAAACTGGCAAACAGAAATAGATGAAAACAGTTGTGTTTTTATCTAAATGAAGACAAATACAAAAGAAATATTAATCCACTGTCAGATCAGGAAAACCGCATTTCCACAATTGCAGAAATACACATAGGAGAAGGGCAGACATGAATCCCTATACATGTGAATGGGCATTCGGAAATGAATGAAGCCACTTTGGTGCTTGAGCATGAAAGGAGTTTCAATAATGAAAAGGTACTCCGGCAAATACTTGGCAAAGAGGAGATCATCAACACATCTTTTTCCTAGATTACAGTGAATTGGGAAAATAATTGTGGGAAGATGCATTCTAAAGATTACAATTGGCTTTAAAAGCATTGATCACAATGTGTGGATTGTGAGCGGGACACAACACAAATTCTATTTGGGAAATTACATCATGCACAGAATGAGTATGGTATTTGAAGAGGAAAAATTGACGGTCCCTCCCCCATCCCACGTACAAACTGTGGAAAACGACATCACGACGAAAGAATCTCCGATCACTCGAATTCGCACCTCTGACCAACGTCCCGGATGCCAACGTACATCATGACCATGCTCCACCTGCGAAACCAGGCCACATCCCGCCCAAAGCACGCGGTGGGAATCAAGACAGAGCCAAGACCGATCGCATGGACCAGCTCGACTAAGGCTTTGCACCCTAAGCTGCCATCAGTAGAGATGACATGACGACATAGCCATGATAGACAGAAACAAATGTGCTGACGCACACCTGGATCAAACATACAACAATCCACACAAAGAACACACTCAGTGCTATGACGTAGTGGACCGAGTACCTTCACAGATGTGCATCGTTATTATTTCTCACATAGTCCAGCAACAGCATCGCCGCAACGCAAGACTCCGGAAGAGATCGTGTATATGCTTGCAGAGGCTTCAAACTACTAACCCTCGAGACAACATCTTATAGATGGACATATGCACAAGAAATCACACTGTAGCCCACACCTCCTTGACCTATGGACCTTATTTCATGACATACAACCAAGCTGAAGTAGGTCTCAGACCAGAGCCGATATCCAGAACCCGCTCATACGGAGCTCTAAGGTGCTGAGTACGCAGAACAGACCCTGCCTGAAGCCACCGCAGCAAAAGTTGCAATGTTGCAGTCCACATACCACGCTCTCCAAGCCAAGCTAACACCTGACACTGACTGCTGCGACTACCCGAAGCAAAATACAAATCAAATCCATATAATTCTGCCTCAACCAGGGTCTCTCAACACGTGACCTGGCCGACCTGATAAAATGCCAACTGCAGAAGACTGAAGAAGCACTGGGGTCCCACGTCTGGGATCCCTCTTGCAACAAAGTTGTAACAACTCAGACACAGGCAGCGATGGGAAAGGAGCGCTCTAATGGCAGTAGCAGGACCTGTCCATTGTCTTCCACAGACACATAGACATACATTGTTGCCAGCACCAGGTACATCGCGGGTTGGGAACAACGATGGTCCCAGGCTTGGGGGCTCGCTGATGGACAAATCAGGGCACGGGGGGCTATCCACTGATGACAATACCTCACAATCAATCACTAACTCTCTCCATGTATAATTTTCGTAGTAACAATTTTTATGGATGAACCAAGCGCACCATCTGACCTCTACCCCACCAATAACCCCTTTCACTATATGGTCCTATACTGAACCTGCCACTCGGGGAACCACCTGGAATGGCGGTAGGTTTGGGATGAGCTTTCACAGGTGATGCAAACTGTTACGTCACTCAGGTACAAAACGGGCCTGCGAGCCCGACTAGGACGAGAAGTTGCCTGGGACCTACGCTCCACATATCTGGTATCAGGTAATAATATCGCCATATATATGGTCGCCGTAAATAATATCGCTGGGAAAATGTCGTGGCGATATTATTTGGGTGACCATATATATGGGAACAGGGGCAAAAAAATAAAAAAAAATTCAAAAAAAAGAGAAAAAAAAAAGTTTGGGGGTTGCGGGGGTATCCCCCGCATGTTCTATGCAATAATGTCGCCACAAAAAACAGCCATTTTTCGGCGATATTTTTGCATGCCGAGATTTTTGTGGCGACATTATTACATGGAACTACATATCTGTCCCTGTCTGTTTTCCTGTAATAAACAGCAGTAACTAATTGCTCTTGTGTATCCTCTCTACTTCTTTGGGACGCAGAAGGAGTTAGGGCCTTCCAAGAGCTGGAGGTCCGCAGACCCCCAGTATGGTTCTGGCGACTACCAGAAATAACCTTAACATGTTAGACTTTCTAAATCAAAAGGTCTGTGCCAGATTGGATGGAGATGCACCCGAATTTGAAGACAAGGGATAAGCTTATAATTGTGCCCAAATGATGGCATATGCAATTGAACTTCAATTGAAAAAGGATGTTACCATTTCCGGATTTACGAGACAATTTCAGTAGCATTAAAATACAGGAAGGGATAACACATCAAATATTCTGATTCATTTGTGTGCCTAAATGAATCTATGAAGCAGTATGGATTAGAAATTGAATATACACCATTGGTAGAGATTTGGGAATTGACTCAATCAATCAAATACAGCATTAGGAAGGGCAGTGCAACGATCTTACTACACTGCTGATTTCAGTAACCCAGTGATCAGGAATATTCCTGAGAGATATGTGACTGCACAGGGTGAATTACCAGAATCATTGGATTCTGTGCCAAAGGGAATCATAAAGTTCAGTCTGTGAACAATTATGCGGCAAGTGAAATGATATGCTGCCATCGGGAGGATTGTGTCCTATTTGAATCAGGTGAATCTTAAAGAGAAAAGCAGCATATTTAAGTGGAGGTCAATATTCCAAAACATCTGAGGGTAGCGGCTCTCCAAAGAGCACTGCCACACGGTTAGAGGAAAGTACAGAGGTTCCTCCTTTGGAAGATTTCCCAGAGTTTTCAAGAAAGGTAGAGGAGTAGATACAAGCTGCAGATGCTTGCATGAATGAAGAAGAAAAAGACCAATTGGGGAAAATATTTATAGAGTTCTAACCGGTTTTTGCCAAAGATTCCTATGACTGTGGGCTGACTGATTTGCATGTTACCACATTACCAGAAGGACATGGTAGGGAGCTGGTATTTGTGCGGCAATACAGATTGCCCCTGGCATGTCTTGAGTCACTAGCTGAAATAATTAAACATTTTGAATCTAGAGGCATCATTAGGTGCATTCATAGTACATCAAATACTGCCATATTAGGTGTGCTAAAACCCAATGGCCAATGACGTTTGTGTGCAGACTTAAGAGAATTGAACAAGAGGGTACTTGCTTCACAATGGATACTTCCATGTAATAATCAGGGCCTTGCACAGGGTTGTGGATCAAAGGGATTTACCACCTTGGATCTTACAGCTGGATTCTGCTGTGTACCATTGGCTAAAGATATACAAAATGCATTTGCATTTATATTTGACAAATCACAATATGCATGATCCCAGACCCCATTTGGGTATGTCAATAGTGGGAGTGAGTTTGGGACATTCCTGAGCAAGGCACTCCCAGATGCAGCTGAAAGGTGAACAATAGTTTATGTGGATGATGTGCTAACCAAAAATGAAGATTTGCAAAGCCATTTCAATTAAATTAGACCCAGTCAGCTGCAGAAGGCTGGGGCAAATGTATCTCTACAGAAGGCACAGTGGTAAAGAAAAAGAGTAAATGTCCTAGGCCAGGAAGTGACAGAACATGGATTAAGCCCACAAAAGAAAAAGGTGGAAGCGATTCAAAAACTAAAAGATCTCACTAATTTGAAAAGTTTGAAACTCTATTAGGAATGACAAGTTAAAACAGAAAGTTTATTGAAAATGATGCAGAGATTACACAACCATTGACGAGATTACTGAAGCAGGGTGTACCCTGAAAATGGGAAAAGTAGCAAAGTGAGGCAGTGGCCATGTTAAAAGGCTGTCGAATGAAAGCGCCAAGTTTGGCATATCCAATAAAAAACAGGATGTCTTTGTAGCATTAGGATTCACAGATCAATGTATGTCAGCAGTGTTATATTAAAAACACAATGCAAATAACATAACCTTTGCATATGCTAGGGGCGTGGCTAACTAGCCATGGTGTAGGACGTGCCCTGCTGAAGCTGCTCCTGGTGATCCGATGATGATCTGAAGATCCACGCACAAAAATGACTTGTGGACTCTATAAATGATGGCAAAAATACGTCGGAAGGTGTGCCCCACAACTACTGAAAGAGACAAGTAAATCGGGTGAAGCTTCACAGAGATTTGGAACTTTTAAGTTTGTGGCTCGTGGAAAAGAAGATATACAAAATGGCGGACAACAAAGGGTCCGGAGCCCCAACCACGGAAACAACTGAGCCGGGCTGTGGAGATTAAGCAGAGGGCTGGCCCGTGGCATGGTGCCCGATCGACCCTATGTCCGGAGCACCGTTTGTCTATAAAACGCACCACCGAGTCACATTTCAGTCGGCTGCAGGACTGTGTGCGGAGGATTGAGCAGTGCAGCGGATACTGTAGCCGTGCGCTGAGGACTTCTCGAATGCTCCGGCTGAAAGGATACAATGCTATTTATATGCATAGCATTGATGGAGCCGTGAGACGTGTGAGGGGCCGCGCAGCTGGCTGAATACATTCTCGCCTGAAAATCATATACGGAGGCAGAAGCAAGTTATTGGATGCAACGACTCCCTGCTTTCATGTTATAACACGAACGTAATCTCGACTACACTATGTAGCGGAGGCAGCAGCTGCGCCGCGAGAACTTGCTGATACAATCAGTAGCAGATTCTCAGACACGAACAGCGTGTCGCAGATGACAACACATAGCAGTGTGGGAGCCGTGCTGAGGAAGAGGAGCCAGCAACGCTAAATGGATGCATGCTGGAACGAAACTGAGGCTGGATACTGAGAGTGACGGCTGCTAGCCACTGTGGCTGGCAAATAAGTACCCTGCAAGCACGAAACCCTACAACAGTGCCCACAGAACACGGAGATTGGATGCCAGGAAGAGAGGAAGAACCTTTCTGGCAGACACAGGTTCAAGCCACTGATTTGGTACTGACGCCTCATAATACAGAGGGGCATATGGAGTTGGGCACCGTGTGAACCTTGAGGCTCACTGGTGGTAGAGACAGGAATACATCTAATGGCCCTGAAGATTGGATGGGCTGGCCATTGACTGTTACGGCTGGGTCGTGGCATTCAGGGTCGAGCAGGGTTACTGATGGTATTTGTAAGAACTTACTGTCATTGGGTCAGAGGGAATCATCGCCTCGCATGTGCAACCAGCTTAAAGGAGGAAGGGAGTGCCTTCCTGATTTGCTTTAGGAAATAGGCCCGAGCCGAGCTGTATGTGGGGAAGCACAGAGGCTTGCAAAACACATGTCCTAATCATAGTGGGGCATGGAATGCATCAACCAGCACGCTCTCCTGATATCATATTGGACAGCACAAGCGCCCCACACAACGAAGTTCACACTGGTGCTCAAAGGGCAGAGGGAGCTGGCTCTACTACCTTGCAGGGGAACATACGCATGGGGAACTGAACTATCTTGATATTACCACCCCTAGGAGCAATTGGACCCACACCATAAAGAGAGACCCACTCGAATATGCTGCCGGTTGCTGGATGATAGCACGACAAGAAGTAAGGCGGTAGGCGCTGAGTTGGACGCATAACACCAAGCGCCACACGAGCCCGAGATATGGTGGTGGTAAAGGTGGAGGTGCACCAAGAGACCCTTGAGAACAAGTGAAGAGGGTATTGTCTGCAACAGCCAGAGAAGGTATGGGGGAGGATACAACCCACTTGAAATCGTAGCACAGCGCATGCTACCATATACTGCAGCTCTCTGAGGGGGACGCTCCCAGGCCCGAACTGACCTGGTGGCATCACCGAAACATTGGGAGATAGAACTCATAAGATACGAAGGAACCGGCACTGGACACACAGACACGGTTGCATGATGTCGGTGAAAGGACTCAGGACCAAGAGCAAACAACCCACAATGGAGGTCTTTGCCAAGACACAACGGACTCCCACTGCCCCGATACAAAGCCCAGTGACAGCCTCTGCGGTCGGCACTCCAGAGGGAGACAACCACCAGGTCCTAGCAGCTATAACAGAGCTAAGAACCACATGGGGGACAGCAATAGCGGACCTACGAACGGCTCTGGAGAACAAAATAGATGCAGTAGGAATAGAAGTCACCCTGCTGCAGCAAGATGTCAGAGCATTGGCAGAAAGAACAAGTGGTCTGGAGAGTGAGGTGAAAACCAACACAGAAACCAGCGCAAATAATGCGAAGGAGGTCCACATATTAAAGCAGCAGGTGGCTAATCTGGAGAACTGAGCAGAAGAAGCAGAAGAAAGGGCAAGACGGAACAACATCTGTGTGGTCGGCTTGCCAGAGGGAGAAGAAGGCCAGGACCCCACAGATTATGTGGAGAATATGATCCTGCAGGAGATAGGAGCAGACAAGCTCTCACAAGGGTTTACTGTTGAATGAGCACACCGGGCCCTGATGTGGAAACCGCGGCACGGGGTCCCTGCTAGAGCCATTATAGCAAAGATTCTGAATTATAAAGATAGGGAGAAGATTTTGGAGTGCTTTCGTAAAGGTGGAACGATAGAAAGGCATCTACCAACATCACGGCGTATCCAGATTACATAATGCTGGTGCAGAGACAGCGATACAGCTATGTGGCGGTAAAGAGGAGACTGCGCACAGCTGGGATCAAGTACATGCTTTTGTACCCTGGGAAGCTAAAAGTTCTGCATAAAAGCAAAGCGTTCTTTTTTGATAACCCAGAGGAAGCGGCAGCATGACTGAACCTGCAGGGCTGTCCAGAGCGAGATGAGGAGCGGGATCACGAGAAGCACGGTAAGTGAGGGGGTTGAATTATGAATACTGGGGTGATAAGTGAGCCCCAACAAGAGACAGTGGAACATTCGAATTGTATTATGCCACTTTCGGCTTATTGATCCTGTTGAACTGGAATATAGAGAATAAATGCATAAGTTGACTGGGAAGCATTATGTGTAGTGCACTTGTAGTAAACAGGAGCAGCAGAACGAAGGCAACCTACCCCCCCAGGAGTTAGTAGTAAGACAGCCACCAGGGCGGCTTTACCATGCTGGGACGCGAGTACGGGTTATTGCCAGGAAAGGGCTAGATGCGGGTGCCTGAGATCCAGCGATGGAGCTGGGCAACAGTTGGGTGCGGGGTAGGGAGGGGCGGGGTAGGGAGGTGGGATGGAGGGAGTTTGGGGTGTTTATTGTGTTTTTAGTTAATGGGATTTTGAGTTGGGAAACAAGCCTATATAGATGGGGAATACAATCGTATTTGGACTGCATGTGTGGGGGGAGGAGTGGGACTCTGACAAGTCATGGGAGACCTTAAAATAATTACTTGAAATGTCAGGGGGCTCAATAGCTACTTAAAAAGGAATAAGGTTATGCTATATCTGCGCAGGCAGAAAGTAGACATAGCCTTGCTGCAGGAGACGCACCTGACACAAGATAAGATGGAGATGATTGGGAAGAAATGGAAGGGGACGGTGGTGGGCTCCTCTTATTCAGCTTACGCTAGAGGAGTGATTATCTGGGTGGCGCCACATGTCCCTTTCCAGCAGTTACAGACGATAGTTGAGCCGGATGGGAGGATGGTCATGATGAGGGGATTGGTGGAAAATAGGGAGATAAGCATTTTAAATACATATGCCCCGAATCAAAACACTGCCACATATTTTACAACTCTATGTGACAACCTTAGCATGTGTGTGGGGAGCGAGGTGATCTGGGGGGCGGGGGGATTTCAATTGTGTACTAAACCCTAACGTTGATAGATCGGATGGGAAAATGGATAGACCCGCCCCAGCCGCCAGAGCGCGCCAGACATTGTTGGATGACTTTGGATTTGGAGATGTGTGGAGGTTGCGACACCCCCAAGAGAGGCAATACTCACATTATTTTGCCCTGCAGCAATTACATACAATGTTGGACTATGTCTTCGTCAAACAAGGGATAATGATTGAAATCACGCAAGCAGAATATAAAGCAAGGGTCCTCTCAGACCACTCGCCTCTGATCATCGGGTGGCAATATCGACCCCCGGAAACGAGGATTCCGACATGGTGCCTCAGAGCAGAGGCGCTAAAGGACCCCTTCTTTAGAGAGGATATGAGGGAAGAGATTGTGAACTACTTTGAGACAAATACTGGTAGCGTGGACTCGGCAGGCACGTTATGGGAAGCCTTTAAAGTTGTGATGAGAGGGGTAACCATAGCAAAATCCAAAGGATTACAGGGAGGGATCCTGGCTGACCTGCGGGAATCGGAGGGAGAATTGGAAAGGGCACTGCACGGGGAAAATAAGGAAGACACCGAACTGATACTCAGGCTTCAGCAGAAATGTGCTGGGCACTGGGAAAGACTGTGTAACCTTAACTATACAAAAATATATAGAGAGACAGCATGCAGGAGGGGATAAACCAGGAAGGATCTTGGCATGGCTACATAAGAGTGAAACCCCCAGACCTACGATCAGAACAATAACGATGAGAGATGTTAGTGTAGTCGATACCAGGAGTTTGCAGACTATTACAGGCTACTATATGGCGATGACAGGGAGAGTAATTGCGCAATGATAGCGGAAACATTGGAGGATATAGGATTGCCTCAGATCAGTGTGGAGGAGAGGGAGGAGCTAGATGCACCGATTACTTTAGAAGAGTTGGAAGAGGTGGTGAGACAGTTGCCCACTAGCAAGACTCCGGGGGCTGATGGACTCCCAAGTGAATTCTATAAAATATTTAAGGGAGAAGTGCTACCTCCGCTTTTAGATATGTTGAATGAGGCATATGAGCTGGGCAGACTGCCAGAGTCACTTAGGGAAGTGATTATAATACTGCTTCCTAAACCTAATAAACCTGGGCATAGCTGTGGTTCGTACAGGCCCCTATCAATGCTAAATCAAGATAGCAAAATACTGACGGCCGTCCTGGCATGTAGATTGAGGAGGGTTATTGGCAAATTAATACATCCTGACCAGACGGGCTATGTCCCGAACAGGAACATATCTAATAACCTCAGACGACTCCACCGGGTTATTGAGCATGGGAACGAGAATGACGGTGAATTGGCGATTGTATCATTGGACGCAATAAAGGCCTTCGACTCGGTCAAATGGCCATGGTTGTTGGCGGCTTTGGTGGGCTATGGAATGGGGCATGGATATTTACAGTGGGCAAAAATGTTATATAGTGAACCGTTGGCCAGAGTTTAAACAGGAGTAGTGATATCGGAAAGATGGCAACTACGCAGGGGTACCAGACAAGGATGTCCATGCTCCCCTATGCTCTATATATTGGCCTTGGAGCCCCTAGCGATATATTTGAGGCAACAATATGATACAATAGGTATTGCTGTGGGAGGGGAACGACACCTGGTCTCCCTATATGCAGACTACATGCTGTTGTACTTGCAACACCCGGAGGAGAATCTTCTATACATTTTGGAAGTGATGGAAAGATATGCTGGGTTATCTGGTATAGCGGTGAACCCTCAGAAATCTAGCATGTTCCCATTGGGTAGATACAAAGGGATCCTATTGAAGTGGCTACCAGTGTTACAGATACCATGGGAGGTTAGCACATTTTGCTATTTGGGGATAGATATATGCCACACGGTGGAAGAAGAGCATAAGTGCAATACAGAGGTAGCCATTAAAAAGATTGAAAATTGCATGAGGTTTTGGGTGAAGCTGTCTTTACCAACGATGGGACAGGGGGCAATGTTGCAGATAGGGAGTTCTACCTAGGCTTCTGCACTACTTTGGGAATATACTGCACTTGATACACAACAGGTTCTTTGTTAGATTGGATAGTAGGTGTAGGCACATGGAATAGAGTGGCCCTCTGGAAGCTACAGAATTTCTATGAGAGAGGGGCTATAAAACTGCCTAACTATAAAGTTTATTAGATAGCAAGCTAGCAGCAATATGTGGCCAAATGGCTCTCAGAAGAGGTGACCTCTGAGTCCAGGCTGTTCAGGCTGTTTGGACAGGACTGTGCCCCATTCTATTTAAGGGAGATCATGTGGCTTCCCAAGACAGTAATGGAAGGGTGCCCCAAGATGATGATACTCGGGTGGAAGATGTGGTGTAGGGCTTGCCGGATGATGGAGAGCCCATCTCCGTGTTCCCCACAGGTGCCATTGGTAGCACTAGCGGGAAAAGAGAAGCAACTAATGATGACAATCAGAAACCACTGGGAACCTGTTGGGATAGCAACAATGGGTGAGGTTTGGCAAGAAGGGACCATAACAGACTTTGAGGCGTTGAGGGGGGAAACAGGGTTACATATAGGCCAGTATATCACGTATCATAGAATGGTGCAGTCCACGCAGAGTCCCGCTTTGCCTTTGCCGGGAGCCTTGGATCATTTGGAATCGTCGGATCGTTAAGCATTCCAGCGCTTTGCTTACTGCCTACATTCCCCAGAAGGCTTCACTATGCTCGAGGGGGCGTGCACACGTGGAGTCCACGCAGAGTCCCGCTTTGCCTTTGCTGGGACCCTTGGATCATTTAGAATCGTCGGATCATTAAGCATTCCAGCGCTTTGCTTACTGTCTACATTCCCCAGAAGGTCATCACCGTCAAGACCTTTCATTATTGCACAATATCTGACCACACTAGATAGTATAATTATATCTATCTCTCTTTATCTATAGGCTTCACTATGTTCGAGGGGGCAGGATACTTAAACAAGACCCCGCGCACACAGCGCACGCGCACACATGGATTCCACGCAGAGTCCCGCTTTGCCGCTTCGCCGCGGCGTCGTGGCGGCGGGGCTCTAAGGTGACAAGGGCCCTTTGCATTGAGAGCTAGTTAGGTAAGGAAACCCATTTAACAAAATGCTCCTTTCCCTAAAATCGGGGATGCCGGCAAGCAGTCCCCTCAGGAGTGTAAATACAGGGGGCTTTCGAAAATATGGTGACCCCATACACTCATGCTCCACGCCCAGGAGGGGTGGAACTAAGGATATTGCATTGGGAAATGGTGACATCCGCCAATTCTGTAATGGGTCCCACTCGGCATTCCCGGCTAAAACCGGACCTACATCACTAAACTCTGGGGTAGTGGGAGCTTTTGGGGAAAAACCAGCAATCCCCCAGATAGGGGAGCAATAACTCATTCAGCCCCTAGAGTGCTCCATTTCCGACACGGCACTCCTTGAATCTCTTCCGGCAACTGGAGTACCGGTCAAGGGAAACTTTAATCCTACTGAATGTATCGATGAAAAGGTGGATGTTGTTGTCATTTACGTTGATCCAAATGACTCTGTCTTTTCGGACAATCGTCTGCCAGACAACCTTTCAGCTTCGCCGGTTATGTTTACAGAGAGCTCCTTAAGCCAATCCCACTCGACTAGTGATGAGCGGTAAGTGGCAAATGTGTCAGAAATTCCGATATTTGTACCTAATGCAGTGAATATCGGGCAGGAGGGTGCTAATCTGTCTATTTGTAACCGAAGCATGAACACATCGGTCGCTTTACAGCAGACAGATAATGGGTGGGGTGTTGCCCTGCAAGCCATGAGTTTAGTGTTATCTGCTATGTCCAGATCTCTACAAGCATGTGAAGAGAAATTAAGCTTGCACAGTGAAAGTATGGCTCAAATTATGAAAGCACAAGTTGTCAATGCAGATTCTTTGTTCAAAATTTGGGACATGCATGAATCAACGAGGGTTAAAAAAGCCTATATGACCCCGGTGGCCATTCAAACAGAGGGGGTGGCTGTTTCAAAGGACTCCCTGGGAGAGGGAACCAAAGAGATTCCATTACAAAATTCAATTGTATCGGTTATACCGTGCTTTGATGAGGTTATTTTGGAAAGTACAAAAGGTGGGGGTGGTCATATGGTAACAGGAGAGGACAGCCTGAATGTAGTGCACGTAAGTTTGATTGAGCCATCTGTATTACATGTAAAAACAAGGCGGTGGAGATAGTTAAACCGCCCCATAATGATTATAACAACAAAACCTCCTCAGCACCTAAAGCAGTAGAAAAAAAGCTTCTGAAGAATCAACCGACATTGAAAAATCCAGGCAAATCTTCAGTGAAACATTTTTTTAAGGTTCTTTCAACACCAAAATGTACCACTATGGTCACAGCTGAAGCCATCAAACAAAAATATCAGGTCCGAGCCCTTGATCGGAGGAAAGAGAACTTGAACTTTCGCCCACTCCAAGCCCTGGAATATCCGCCATTAAATAATCTTGTGGATGAAATAGCTAAAGCTGACAATGGTTTAGATGAAATGCCAATCCCTCAATTAAAATCAACAGCAAAAGTTTTGTCAATGGTAAATAGTAAACATGAGAGAACTTATCCTGCCCTGTTGGTTCATCGTGCAGCGATCAGGAAAGCAGTTGATGAATATATGGCGAAGGTAACACCATCAACCCTCCTGCCCCCAGGGAAACCAAGTGGTCTTGGTAACCCAGAGCTGGCTCATAGGGATAAAAGTAGAATGGCTTTAGAAGCATCTCTCGGAGCAGAGGTATTCTGCCCGATTACACACCCCATGGATAAAGCAAGTCAGTTAAGCTCAGAAGTAATACAGCCCTTGAAGACTGTAGAAACGACAGACACTCAAAGAGGTGTAGCGAATGCCCACTCTATAGCTGGGCTGTCCATAGGAGATTTATCACAAATATCGGGCCCGTTAATCACCCTAATTGAGAGTGGTATCATGAAAATGAAGGGCCCCTTTGTTCAGGGTGACGAGGTCTCCGCTGTTGTTAAGGGAAATCACAGTAAGACTACACCACGCATGCCACAGTTGAAAGCACACCAGTATCATTTCCTTTAGTGCTGTCGTGCAGGAGACCCCCCTGTTTCCAATATGACCTTAACAGGTGGGCGGTCATGGCCATCTTCTCGGACATTGCCCAACTGCATGATGTAGTTTCTACAGATATGTCATTGGTAGAATTCACTGTAGAGAGTCAGCTTAACTCAGTAATATTGTGGTTCAAGTCCAGAGTAGTTCAAAACGTGATCTGGCAGGCCAAGGAAGAGTTGTTTGCCCTAGGATTCGTATTGGAGCTTCTTTCTGATAAAGTCATACAGCAATCTGTGCAGTGTGTGAACATGAATGGGTGGCGAAAAGGTATAGATTGTAATAATCATCACCAGCCATTGCATATGGGTCCAACTTTGGGTAACAGGACCACTGCACCGGTCCAAAGGTAGGGTGATGATCGGGGGAGGTCGGAACAGATCTCCTTGGTAAGTTGGAATACCAAGGGATTCTCCCATCTTTTAAATAACGATCAGAACAATTTGAATCAATATGATATCGTTTTCTTTCAGGAGACATGGCTTACTCTGGTACCAATTTGGGATAACCATGAAACACTTTTAAATCCAGCCATCAAATTGCCCGTCGGCCGTCCGATGTCAGGCATGGTTATAGCAGTTAGAATGGGCAGAAGCTTGATTGTTGAGCTTTGGGCGATGCAGAATAGGTACATGATGTTGGCAAAATTAAAGGTGGGTATTAAGGTTTATGCCCTATTAAACATTTACTGGAACCCAGTGGCCATGTCGGACGATGTTTTCTTTAAGGATATCAACAATATGTTAGATTTGGTTGTGATGGAGCCTAATGTAAGAGGATTGTAGTTGCTGGGGACCTACATTTAAATTGCCTGAGTAAATCAGGATGCAAGAATAAATTGAGATGGGAAAGATGGCATTTGTTTGTCAAAGCCAGAGGGCTAATAATGTTAAATGGGGCCTTTGAAACTGATATCCCCCCTGCTCCCACATGGCAAATGGACGATAGTAAGTCAGTAATAGACTACATTTATGCAATTGGGGATCTATGGCCGGGGGTACTGAACTTTTGTGTGGCAAATACAGAGACCAGTGATTATAACAAACTTGAGGTTCATTGGTCATGTGACTCGATAATTGGTGGGAACGAGTCAAAACATATGGACATAATTGGTGAAGTCTATGCGGGAGGGAGAAAACTCTGATGGTCAGAGAAGGAGGTATTTAACCTTGACAGTCTACTTGATGGAGGTCATCAAGATTATGCCCAGTTGTTAAGGTATGATAACAATGAAAAATCAGATTTAATCCACCGTAGCCGTCCCCAAGGTAGTAACAACAAGCTACCGGCTCAGCATCTCCATGTTTTCAATAAGGAAGTAAAAGAAAGAAAAGCAAAACTACACGCAGATCTCAGAGTGGTACAAAATCAGCACTCGTTGAACAGAAAAATGCTATTCTCCAAATTGAAAAATGTATATAGAAATTGGGTGAGAGGTCAACGTGCAACTCTGTTTCAAGAGGATGGAGCGAGCATGTTGAAAAATCTCACTGGGAAAAATATATCAAAAATATGGGCGACTATAAATCATTCCACCTTAGGCTCACAAATAAGCTTTCAGGTGAATACAGTCGAAACTCAGAAGTGGATTACCCACTTTTCGCAGCTTTATGCCCGCCCATCCCCGTTGCGTATTTTTGAACCCTTCAGACAGCAGGTCCCCTTTCATCTGAAATTTGATGTGGAAGATATTATAACCTTGATTAACTCTGCCTCTAATTCGAAAGCAAGAGGCCCTGATGGGCTCTCCAATTTCGAATTAAAAAAAATTCCTGAGGCTTGGGCGGCCGTCTTAGTTAAAATATTCTCCTCAATAAATGCAACGCAGTCATTACCCTGTTCCTGGACGCAAGCAATAACTATCCCCATCTATAAAAAGGGGGATAGACAAGATCCAAACAGTTATAGACCTATTTCTTTGCTTGACGTCCCTGGAAAGATATTCTGTCGACTTATACTGAGAGACTTGCAAGCGTGGGTTAAAACTAAGAAGTTGGTAGACCCTATGCAGGCGGGATTTGTAAAGGGTCTGGGCACAATCCCTAATATAATGTTGCTAAATTTAATCAAAGCACAGCAGGTCGAAAGATCCCAACCCCTGTTCATGGGTTTCATCGACTTTAAAGCGTCATTTGACTCCGTGGACCGTGACTTGTTGTTTCGGAAACTTGAGGCTTATGAGTGCCCGTCATCCCTATTGTCTTTAATTATTTTGCTGCACACTAAAACATCGATGAGGGTTAGGATTTCCTTAGATTGGAAATTGTCTTTGGAAATTGTAACCCAACAGGGCCTAATACAAGGCTGCGCGTTGCCAGCTTTTCTGTTTAATTTTTTCATTTTGGGCCTGGGGCACGAATTCATGGACTGTATGGGTGATCCCCCTAGAATAGGTGAACACCATATACCTTACCTACTCTATGCGGATGACCTGGTAGTACTGTCCCAAACCCCTCAAGGTCCCCAGCGTATGCTAACAAGACTAGGGGGCTATGCCGCCGAAAACCGAGGAAGGCCTTGGTAAATAGGCGCCCCAAATAGGCGCCCCTCTCCCCTGCATTCGTGGTCGATCCAGGGCACTAAGTTGGAAAAGGTGCCCCAGTATAAATATCTAGGGATCGAAATCACGAATAGACAGGGTCCAACGAGGCATTCAAAGTTACTTCAACTGATCTCTCAGTCTAAAATTCTAATTAAAAAGTATGGTACATTTTCTTTGAAACACGTACTGGACTTTTATAAAAATGAAAGTGACCCCGATCTTATTGTATGGCACAGAGGGTGTAGTCCTAGATAAGAAATCTCTATGGGAGACTTTGGAATCAATGTACTGGAAGGCGACCTTAGGAATGCCTAATGCGGTACCCATAGCGCTGATACGATATGAATTAGGGCTGGTGTCTTTGTATGCCCTGATAAGGTGGAGACAATGTGCCTTCTTACGTAAATGTATGTTAGGGGTAAACAGTGGCACAGTTCTAGACGTTTTAGCTTTGACTTTGTTAAAACCATCAAACATATTCCCAAGAAAATGGCTGAACTCAGTGTTGAACATAATGGACGATGCAAACTTAACACTTGAACTGTTGCTCCAGAACCCAGAGGGTGCGGAAGTGAAGAGTTATCGTGCTGATTGGGCTGACACGTTAGCCAAATGTACCCTCTATAAACATTTGGACCTTTTGGGTAAAACCATATGGCATGTCGGCCCTGTATTTAGAGAAAGCCCCATCTCCTTCCATTCGTGCTGACTTTTTGAGGTTCAGATTCAATTTGTGGCATAAACATGGCATATTGGCTAAGCGTAAACTTATTGCTCATGAATTGAATTATTGTAGATATTGTTTGGATAGTCGTTTAAAGGAAACCCTTCAACATTTGTTAATTGAATGCCCAGCATTAAGGTTGGTACGTGAACGATGTTTTCAGAGTGTACTGGTGTTCTCTTCTCAGTGCTCGGGAGATTGGAAATGGCAAATCATGTTCTCTACACCAAGAGAAAGAGTGTGGATTGCAATAGTGCAGTTCTTGTGATTGGTGCTCCCAAGGCGCAATGATGCATAGTATACTAAATATTTTCTTTTAAAGTTTTTAGGTGTAAATGAATTGCTGACTCTTACGCATGAATTGTGACACGAGGGTATTGTGAAGTATTTATTTAATAATATTCTTGTATCGGGTTAGATGTTTATTGATGGGGTTTGTTCTTGACAAAAAATTATTGAAGAATAGCATGTATGTCTGTATGGGAGTATCCCATTCTGAGCTTTTGATAGTAATTCAAGCGAAGATGCAAATTGCCCCTTTTTCTATGTACTTACCCGTGTGTTTTATTATGTGTGGCTCTCTTTTATGTGTTCCTAGTTCTCTTTTTGTTTTTTGAGTCTGCATTTTTATTGTATGTCTTGTTGTGTAATTGTATAAAAGTATTTGAAAAGTTGATTATCAACCAAATCAAATTAAAACAAAATAAAAAGAATGGTGCAGAGAATCAGGAGGACATGGCCTGAAGTGGTGCTGGAGGGAGAACCAGATGTCACCATAGATATAATCTATGACATAGCAGAGGGGGGACATGAGATATTCAGAATATACGAGATGATGATGTCCAAAGTAGGAAAGGAGGTAGTACAACTGAGACAAGACTGGGAGGCGGAAGTGGGAGCCCGATGGATGATGGGATGTGGGAACAAGCCCAAGGGTACAATAAGAAGGTGTCGAGGAATACAAGATTAAAGCAGATACAACTGTCTATTACGCATAGGGCATATATGACACCCCAGAAGATAGCTAGGTTTAAAAACATGGGACAGCAAGCATGCCCCAAGTGTGATGAAGAGAATGCTGGTATGGTACATATGTTCTGGTCATGCCCGGTCATTGACTGTTTTTGGAGCGAAGTGGCACACAGACCAGCAGAAAGAGGTATTAAGATTGTAGTTGATACAGTGTGGGCCTGCTTATTAGGGGGGGTTCACTAGACCACAAAAACCCAAGCACGTGAGCAAACTAAAGGACCTGGCATATGTGCTAGCAAAGAGGAGAATTGCTATGGGGTGGAAGACATGCCACAGACCACGTCTAGAGGTATGGTGGAAAGATTTACAGAAATGGGCTGAGGCGGAAACCATGGTATGGCAAGAGTCAAGTGGTGCTGGGGGGAGGAAGAGACAGAGACCCTAATGGCCTGGAAATTATTAATAGCAGAGTTATTTGGGTCAATACGAGACCCGACAGAACCCATGGCAGAGGACACCCTGCCACAAGTTGCAGGAACAGAATGTGAGAAGGAGTATGCTCGAAAAGGGGGGATGGATAAGGGGTGCAGTGAATATAATTAAGTGATGCATAATCGAAATGTTACCATATGCACTGCAAGTTTGGTTTGTATTGTTTGTGTGAATAAACTAATAAAAACATTTTTTTTTAAAAAACTTTTGCATATGTTAGCAAGGCATTGTGACAGGTAGAGACCAAATTTAGTGAATGTGAAAAAGCACTTCTGACCACTGTCTGGGCATTACAACATTTCCATCCCATAATTCAAGGGGAGCGGGTGATTGTTGAAGCAAATCACCAGCCTTTACAATTTTTGCAAAGTAAAAGGCTCAGATCAGGGAATTTAGCTGAGTCAAGAATATCTTCAGGGACATTAGCACTTCAGGGATTTCGAGTAGAAGTGAGATATGGTCAGAATAAAAAGAGCCCAGTTGCTCAAGTTCTAGCAGAATGCATGATTGTGCAGCTGTCTGTGCGTCTGACGACACAGAGCTAGAGACAAGTTTAAATGAATTTGAGCAATCTCCACACAAGGCTTTCAACGAAGAAACATGTAACAATTTACCAACTGTGTATTTAGATGGATGTGCATACCATGCAGAAAATGAAGTTGAAAAATAGCTAGTGGCAGGAAAAAGAAATTTGTAGTTTAAATGTGACGGCATTCCAAGAGTAAGCATGTGGATAGGCCCCAAAAACAGTTAAGTTGCAGAATTGCCCGCCATTTATAAGGCAAAATCTACAGAAGTAGAAAATAGACTTAAAGAAATAGTTTTAGTCACTGATTCTGATATGCACAAAATAGTTTTGTGGAGTATTTACCTGGCTGGAAGGTGAGAGGTATGCTCACATATAACAAGAAGCCACTTAAATATGACAAAATGATTCAAGCTATAGACAAACTTGTTTCAGAAAATGACCTGATCATCCATTGGAGGAATACGTGGTCATTTGAAAATACCAGGAGAGGGTAAAGAAGGAAATGACAAGGCTGATCAATTATCCACAATTGGAGTTGTAATGGGGGAGTTATTTTCTATTGAACACCTGCTTGGTGAAATACAGGTGGTTGTGATAACATGCTCCAAAACTTAAAACACAGTTGAACAGCCTGTGGCAAAATGGAGTTTTGATACTCCTGATCAAGACTTAATCAAGGCACAAAAGGAGGATCTTATTTTAGACCCATTTTACAACCATTTGCTAAAATCAGTACAAAATCCTCCGACTAATGAGCACTGCAAAATGAAAGAGGAGCTGGGATTGCTATTAAAAATCAAGAAGAGAATTAGTTTGCAGGTTAGACTGATGATTAGGGAATCTGAATCAGGTCAAATACAATGGGTAGTGCCTTTGTCGTTTCGGGGATTGATGTTGCATTATGCCCATGACGCCATAACTGCAGGCCACAGAGGTGCCCAGAAAACTGGACATTTAAAAAGATTATGCCTATTGGCCACACATGTCACAGGATGTTGACTCTAAACCAGAGGATGTTTAGTGTGTGCACAGTTTCAGCCTGCGTCAGTGGCTCACAGAGCACAATTAATGGAAAGGGGTTTGACATTCCCATGGTCTGTCTATCTATCTATCTATCTATCTATCTATCTATCTATCTATCTATCTATCTATCTATCTATCTATCTATCTATCTATCTATCTATATGTTTCTATAGCACGACTAACCGGTAGGCCACAGGCCGCTCAGATCCTGGTCAGATCTACAAGTCATTTTTCTAGGGCCTATGTGAAGAATGGCAAGGGGAAACATTAACAGTCAATTGTTTAATGTCTAAATGGGTGGAGTACATTTCAGCTCCAGACTGCAGTGTGCAAAAGGCAGCCACTTTACTCGTGAATCATATCTTTTCAAGATTTGATTTACCTTAGAGAGTAGAATCCGACCATGGCAGTAATTTCAGTAATGACAAAAATGTGGCAAATCTTGGCCGTGAAAAGGAAGTTGCACATGTCATACTGGTCCTTCTGTTCAGGGGGAGTGGAACAGTATATCAGATCAATAGTTGACATGTTAAAAAAGTATGTAGCTGAAGCAGGATCTAGCTGGGATCTGCGACTTCCTTTGGTATTAATGGTTCTCAGGCCGTCATCATCTAGAGCAACACAAATCAGTCCATACAAAATTTTGACAGGTAGGAAAATGGTTTTGCCACATGCCTCCTTTACAGAACAAATGAACAGGTCCTTGTAAATGCATCCACAATCCATGCATATGTGGAAGAACTGAGAAAGCACTTGCAATATGCTTTTGCATTTGCGCAGAGAAATTTGGAAAAGGTTGCTGACAGTGCAAAGTCATATTACGATAGGAAGACATATGTGAGAGAATATGAGGTAGGCGACCAGGTGTATAAATTTAATTTTGGAAAAGGCAAACAAAAAAACTCTCAATGTCTTGCATTATGGCACGGACCATATAGATTTATAGATAAGTGTTCAGCTGCGGTCTACAGAATTGCTAAAAAGAAGGGAGAATTAACAGTGGAACAATTTGTCCATGTTAATCCGATTAATCCGTTCCACCTGAAGCATGAGGTGAAAATGTTAGAGCAAATTGAGACTATCAGGGAGTGAGACATGGAGTTGTGTTCTAAAAATAAGTGTTTGCATATTAAATAGACTTACCATAGAAGGTGAATAGGTGTAAATATTTTTTTTAAATATAAAATTAGGGAGTAAAGGGGTTAAAGGGGAGAGAGACATGAGGTTGGTAATTGCATATATCTATTTAATGATATGTGAAAAAAGGAAGGATGAAAAAGGTGACTACATAAATGGAAATATGAGCCCAAAGTGTTCAGGAAGTAAACACATATTTAAATATATAACTAAGAAAAAGAGGTATTGAAAATAGGTAAATGCTTAGTTAATTTGTGGTTGTGTTTTAAACATATGCCTGGCTGGGTGCTTTGTTATTATTGTACTTAATCTTAATATTATACTTAATATTATAATCCATGTTTTATTTTCAGATGGTCCTGAAGAGGTGTTCACGCTACATCATATTGTATTTTGGGTATAATATGCATTTTTGTGCATAATTCATTTTGATTTCATATGAAAGGAGCCAAATGAAAGGAGAAGAGTGCAATGGATTGATGTGCTTAATTCTTAATCTGTTTTTTTCTCTTTGCTTTAGAAATTAACTGATTATCCCGCTAGCACTCTGGGAGCTGGAGTGTGCCGGATTTCTTGAGGAAACCTCAGGATCCATCGAGTCCCCTGGAAAGACCCCTGGATGGAAAGAGGGAGTGAAATGGTAACCATAGAAGGAAGCCCCACTTGTAGAGTATGGAGGTTCACTTCACCAAAGACCATTTCTTGAACAAGAGTCTGAATGGATATTCTGACCAAACTCTCGCTTTGTTTTGAAGACGTATACACATCATATTTTATTTTTATTATTTTTACAAACATTGACTTTTCTGGAATAGACTGATGCCAAAAAAAATACCAACAATTCTAAAAATAGTAAATTATATATAAAAAGAAGAAATCAAATAGGAGATCACTAAAAAAAGATCAAATGCATACAAAAATGTACAAAAATAAATGATTCCCCGAAATTGTTTTCAAATATATGTGAACAAGCGCTCAGGGAAGCGCGAAACGCGTCGTTAAGGACACTGCCTAGGCAGCCTGTTTTGTCTGCTGTGGGTTGTTGCCGTGTATATTTTTTTACCTTCCATTAAACTCGTTTTTTCCTACTTGGATTCGAGTTTTTTTCATCTTTTTATTTTTTTTGGGACTTAAAGACCTCGTGCATGGAGTGCTGGTTTTTTCCATCCTCCATGTGTTTACAATATATATATATATATATATATATATATATATATATATATATATATATATATATATATATATATATATATATATATATATTTCTGTAAAAAAAACTTTGTTAAAGGGACATTATGGTTAAGTTGCGCTAGTAAAAACCTATGGAATTCAGAATTCAGTAAAAAAAAACTTTGTTAAAGGGACGTTATGGTTCCAAGTAAAACCGAAAACCCCCTGAAATTTGCCATTCATGGTAAGCTAAGCAACCATAACTCGCGTCACCCCTGTGCATTGCTAAGACTAACATCCAGGACGTCAAATATGACATCACAAATGTCATTGATGACATCACTGATGACATCACATTTGCATTTACTTTTCATGAAAACTCTGTACAAGGGATTCTTATTATAATGTTGACAAAAAAGTGTCAAGGATCATTGGAATAGATGTCTTGAGCTATGTAGTGCATTAGGCAAAGCATTGATATAACTAGCATTGTATTATGAAGTTCTTTACAGTATTCTAAGCTGCTCATGTATAAATATAAGCATTGTGTGCAGCATACATGACGGAGGTGCAATATTCATAATCTTCCCATGTTCAATAGTGAAATGATAAATGCTTTCTTATTAGAGTTTTGTGTACTGTGCAACATGTAATAAGTAGCTAATAAAACCACTTACTACATAATTTCATTATTACATACAAAACACAAAGACACAACAACACATACAAATATGTGTATATATAGAGAAAGTGAAGTACGCAAAAAGCAGCAGTAGAAGCAGAAAGTGTTCACAACCTAAATGATTATCTTTATGCACAACAAGGATTGATCTGCTTCTAACCTACTACTTCCCTATGTACAAATATGACATGATGTGACTGCACCCTAAAGAAAGTAATGAAAATACAAATATGAGCACATCCAGAGAAAGTACAGTAATAAATAAACAGCAGAACAATAAGAAAGTGTTGATAACCATACTGATTGTCTTCATACACAGAAAGCATTGCTTTCTTTTAAGTGTGTATTTTTCCTATGTATATGTTTCATATGCTGTGAGTGGACCCGAAGTGAATTATTGTAAGAACATTTTGAAGTATAAGTCTACAAATATAGTACTTTTTGATTTCTTTGTTCCTAACTATTACTGTCTAATATATATCACTATAGGAAAAAACAGCGAGTCAGGCATGTGATGTCATCAGTGATGTCATCAATGACATTTGTGATGTCATCTTTGATGTCCTGTGTGTTAGTCTTAACAATGCACGGTGGTGGCCTGAGTTATGGTTGCTTAGCCTACCATAACTGGCAAATTTCAGAGGTTTTTCGGTTTTACTTGGAACCATAACGTCCCTTTAACAAAGTTTTTTTACTGAATTTCATTAGTTTTTAGTAGCGCAAATTAACCATAACGTCCCTTTAACAACATTTTTTTACTGAATTTCATAGGTTTTTAGTAACGCAACTTAACCATAACATCCCTTTATTAAAAGTTTTTTGTACTGAATATACATATACATAGTGTGAATTTGATAGATGTTTACTAGGATTCCCTTACTTTATATACATATAACATAGAACATGCTGAACCCCCTGCTAGTGATTTTGATGTCTGCGGACTGTGCATATGTCCGCGGACGGACGCGGACAACATCAACCTTACCCAAAAACTCAGGGGGTGTCTTAGATTGTTCTATCATGCCATATAAACACTGAACACGTTCAAAAAGCAGCATATAAACACAATATGTAACAATAAATAAGAAGTGCAACCTATATATGTAACACATCAACCATCCATTTAAAAACCATATGTACTAAAATGGAATATACCATAACAAAAAAGATATGCTTCCAACATAATTACCTCACAGAAACTGCACAGCTAGGAGCAACAGCAGACCTACACAACAGTAAGAACACAACTTATCGTAAACGAGTAAGTAAACTTCATTTTTCTTATATATTTCTAAACTTTCTGTATTTGGTACACTAAAAGTACCACATAAAAGACAAAAATTAATATCATTGTCCCACATGCACCTGTTCCCCCTCTCCATGTCCCAGTCAACTATCCCGAAACCCTTACCACCAAGAAAAACATTATGAGACTTCCATCCCATCACATGTATTTTTGTCAGTTTCTGCTCCCCCCTCTCTTTCATCAATGTTATATTTGTATATAATAACAAAATATTATATATGTTGTTACTTCATTCCTTTGTGTCTTATTTTTTTTAAAAAGGCAGGTAGGGTGTCGCGGACAGTGCTGGTGTCCGGGATGTCCGCAATTAACCAAAATGGGGGTGTCCTGAGGACACAATACCTGTCCGTACTGTCCGCAAGCAAGATGGAACTGTTCTTGGAACACATTCGGTGTCCGGAATGTCCACAATTAAACAAAATGGAGGTGTCCCAAGGACACTATACCTGTCTGTACTGTCCGCAAGCAAGATGGAACTGTTCTTAGAACACACTCGGTGTCCGGAATGTCTGCAATTAACCCAAATGGAGGTGTCCTAAGGACACTATACCTGTCTGTACTGTCTGTAGAACATCTACACACATGCGCACCACACCCATAAGTCCTACGAACATCGTGCCTGTCCGTAACTGTCCATCTCACGTGTGTCGCACCTTTAATTAATTTGAGGACCCGAACAATGTCTGTAGAAGACCCGTGGGCATGCGCAGGACCGTTCCTATGCATTTGTGGTCCTGCGGACACCCGTCCCATTCGCAGACATGTTTGCGACGTCATCATGTTACCGCACCCATGATGAGCATTTGTCCTGATTTGCAGACACTGTCCAGGTCCCCGAACATCTAAAAAGTACTTTTTTAGACGATCCAAAGTATTTCACAGTACAAATTCACCATTGCACATGTCCCAGACAATGACTCCGGCTTTCTATATACTTTTTGAAACTTTTTGAGTCTTTTTGGGATGTTCAATCTGACAGCGGACAGCACGGCTGTCCGTTGAGCGCGCACCTGCACCCCTATAAAAGGCCACACCCAAGAGCTCATCCTCATTGTGCTTCTGGCTACCAGACAGAGCATTGTCTATATTAGATTTTGCAAATCTATCTGATTTTGCTGATCTTGTTGCTTCCCATCAGACCTAATGGCATCTATGCTTGCTTCTGCTCCAGCTGGTGCTACTTGAGACTCAGCACCACCCCCAACCCCTCCACCACCACAACCTCCCCAAGGGCCTGCAGAGGGGAACAGGCATGAGG
The DNA here is from genome assembly GCF_040938575.1 of Ambystoma mexicanum. NCBI lineage: Eukaryota > Metazoa > Chordata > Amphibia > Caudata > Ambystomatidae > Ambystoma > Ambystoma mexicanum. The sequence goes on along the minus strand of NC_090937.1, from coordinate 1,551,536,196 downwards.
ATGTAGAGCAGGAGGATGAAGAGGATGAAGAGGATGAGGTAGTAGAAGGCCCTACTACCAGCACTCGCTGTGAGTCTTGGGTGTGGCAGCTGTTTACCATTCATGGTGACGTACCAAAAGCATGTGCAAACAAGGTCACCTGCAACCAGTGCTGGTTCGAACAGCTTTGGTACGACATCCATGAAGCGACACCTAAGGTCGTTCCACGGTGGAGCCGTTCACAAGGTTGTACCTTGTGATAAACATAATAGGTTGAGTTCCTCTACAACATCCTCCGTTTCCACTCCTGTCACCACAAGAGACACTCCTGTGGGAAAGCGCATCCCTCCAGCTGCCTCACAGGCCATCCATGATGCTGTTGACACTTACCTTTCGACGGTCACAATATTGTGGATGTACTGCGACGCAGTACTCTGCAGGGGGGAGAGTCTTTGTAGTGCTTTCGAGGCTGCGGTCACGGAGCATGAGAAGGTGTGCCCACTACCTAAATAAGGCCCAGCCTAATCTTCTTCTCTCCACCTGCCCTTTCTTATCCCTGTGATTGACGTCCCTTCCTTACCTTCCTTTCCCCTCCTTTCCTTGTGTATCATGTGTAAAAAACCAAAAGAAATATAAAACAACAAAAACCAAAAACAAAAAAGGCTCTTTTCAGAGCCGCCTTTCACAGTTAAAAAATAGAAGTGGCAAATAAATGGAGCAGAGCCCTGTGCATTTTTTAGAAGTCCGCGGACAGTTCGCGGACAACTAAAATTTTGGAGTGCTGTCCTATCAAAACAATTGAACTTTTCTCTGGGAGGAAGTGGTGGCTCTGAAAAGAGCCTTTTGATGGTGTTTGTTTGTGTTTGAAAAACTTCAAATGGTCAATTCCTACAGCAAAATGGATGGCTGTAATTCCAAAAAAGGTTGCAATGCATTTTGTACATTTCTCAGAAAAAGCTAATTGCCAGCATAAGTAAGATGGACTCCATCTCTGTGAAAAATGTATGTGCTACGAAACATAATATTTTCATTGTGAAAAGAGGACATACCAACATCTCTTAAAAAGGCACAAACAGCCTTATTGACATTGTGCCTCGCTTTCTCCATTTGTGGACCAAATGAAGAAGAACACAGCCACATTTGTGTCTGCACAATATGAGAAAAAATGACTTGAGAATTTGGAAACAAGACATTCCCAAGTTCTTCTTTCATTGCAAAATGCAAAGAAATTCCAGATACATGTCTAAACCGTTCCCTCCACAGTGAATTATAATTATGTCTGGATGATAATGTGTCTCCAAAGTAGCACAGAGAGGTACCAAGTCCAGCCACTTCATTCCACGCACTCCATGCCAATGCACTTCCATATAAGAGAATCCAAGAAGTGCAGCTACTCCACAGCTTTCTGTATGCACCTCTAACCAATGTATCCATGAGTCTCCCAAAATCCAGATAATCTGTTTTCTGAAACACACTGCCATAGCTATCTGTTCTTCTCTGAGAAAAAAGACTGTCTGACAAACTCTCTCCTTACACAACACACCCAGTAAACTTTATTGACCAATCCCTTGCAATAATCTTCCTCATTTGCATGCCTCTCCACCCCAAAATCCCTGTATGTAATACACAGTGTCCGCGGACTACCGCCATGTCCACGTTCATATCGAAAATCTGAGCGTGGTGAGTTAATAGTGTGCCCATTTCCTGTTTGAGGTTGGCTCTGAAAAGAACCATTTTTTTTTTGCAGATGCTTGACAGACACCTGTTATTTTGTATTTTTCTTTTCTTTTGTTTTTCTTACATTCCAGAACAGCATAGCATTTCCCATAAAAGATAAAGACATGCCATCTTTTTTAGAAATAAACAGCATTACTGGAATCAATATTCTCATTATTACAGAAGAACATACCCGCTCTATGCATGAAAGCACACATGCCTCGGTTGATTGCACACCTAGCAATGTTTTGCTGAGGACAAAAAACAGAACTATTGTCCCATATTGCCGTAAGTACTAATCCAGAAAAAATAAGTTTGGCATTTGGAAGGATGTTCATTACTGCTTGAACCAAGTGTTCCAAATCTGCCAACAAAGTAGGGTCACTAACATAGCCGAAATTGAAAGCACCACAGTGTAAACAAAACTTCCACATGGGGACTGTTCATCCTGCCCATATCTTCACAAATCTTCACAAACTTGCCAGTGGCCGAGAAGGTTTACTGTGCTGGGAACCAGAGTGCGCCCCTCTCCTCTTTCTTTTTTGTCATATATATATATATATATATACTTATACATATATACAATGTTTATTTTCTTAATATGCAGGAACATTTTCAATTGCATGTTATATGATTCTTATCGCTCCATTTGATTGAGTTAATTGTTAAAATCAAGTTACAATCGATTTTTATTTTGACTCTGGGTTATTGCATGTTTGTTTTTTCCTGCAGTGATTTTGATTGAAAAAAAGCAGGGTGTAGGGACATGTATTTTGAATTTCAACTATGGCTCCATAATTCAACAGGCATGAGAGTTCATCATATTCTGAACGAGAGGGTATGTCAATTTGTAAAGCAGAAAGCACATTCCAATTCAAGATTTTTTCTGCATAATATGCATTTTGCTCATGGACTGGGTTGCTATGGGGAATGTTCTAACATGTATTAATTAATAATGATTACTAATCTTTATCCTTCTAACTTGGAACATACATTTCATATATCCTGGGCAAACCAGCCTATGGCTCTTATTTGCAAGTTTCGGTGCAATTTGATACATTGAATGCGCAATGTTATAGTGCAGTATGCATGGTTAATTTGAATTGCAAGCAAATAAATGTTGAACATGATCTTTTGCAGGCAATTTATAAGAAGGCTTTTCGCTCCCTTTGTGGAACAGGAAGAACAGATTGCAGTAGAATTGTTACTTTTGCATCTGTATCAAGCCGGCAGATTGGTCATGTGCTTGAGAACTATCTAGAGGGCTGGCTGGATGACAATGGGAGGTGACATCTCAGAGAAAGGCAGGCACATTCTATATTTTGTTTAAGCAGGACCTACAAGATGGGCAGTCTTTGTTCAGAGAGTATAAAAATGCTGGCAGGAGGGGGGACACTCTCTCACACTCTCTCGGGTTTCTGGGCTGGCAGTGGTCTCAGAAGAGGTTGTAGTCTTGGGCGCTCTTATCCTTTGGCTGACTCTGGGAGAAGCGTGTGGCAGAAAGGCTGGCAGAGCAGTCTGTGGAATAATTCCAAACACAAAGATAGTGGAACAGATGAAGAGTTCTTCTGTCCGACAACTAGACTGGGGTGAAGCAAGCAGTTCAGATTGTTTTTGGTAAATTCAGTTAATCTGAGGAGTGTTCTAATGAGTGAATGCTTAGTATTGGAAAGTGTGGGGTGGAGAATATCATTATAAACTTGTCAGATGTGGATAAGCTCAAGGTCAGTTTCCATAGGGCACGGGCTAGTTACCAAAACACACTGTTTTCAGGCTCATGTTATCGCAAAAAAAGAACACTTTGAAATCTAGCATAGCAAGGCCCTTTCATTCCAGAGAAAAATAGCCGCAAGTGAATTGCGCTTAGAAATGTTTATTTTCGATTTCTGGTTCAATGATGTAAGGAGCATGTGAACATGTTACATTGTATATTTCCAACTTCTGATAAAGAATAACAATTCAAAAGTAGAATCATCTCATAATTCTTATTACATATTTTGATCTGTGATAACACGAGACACTGGGAATAACCAATAATGAGCTTGTATTACCGCCTGTGGTAATTTCACTTTGCCACGTGTGATAAGATAACAACCAAACTGGTTACTGTAAACTGGGTTTCAGAAGGGCTTTGTGTGTTCATATTTCATTTACATGTACTATGTCCAATATTTACTTACCGTTAGTAATCCCGCTATAAGAACAATTATCAGGTGGTACTCTAAAGTTAGGCTCAACACTAAACCAAGTAATACCACAAAATACCAAAAATACCACCAAGCAAAGAAAATATCACTGACCAGAAATACCACCAAAAATTCCTCTAACACTTATTAAAATAACTGCACAGTAATCCTTAATCCTGTGGATAGATTATGGGCTTCCTGCCTTAGAATGATGCTTTCCAGATCATTCAGGTTTGCAGACTTTCGACTCATCGACCAGTATGTTTGGTAAATCCATGTATATTCATACAGAGGTGGAGATATCATTACAGACTCCCTCTGAAACGTTTGGGTCACTCATTCAGAGGACAGTCCCTTAATTTCATATAGTGTTTCCTTTAGCACTTGCGGGTACTGTATCCCTGGTTTACTCTGCAAAAGTATATAGTTTACTACTTGCTATACCTTCATTTAGTAAGGAATATGACGGGAAAAATATTATGGACACAGAGGTAATGGGTGATTACATACAGTAGTCTACATTACTGGATTCTACCCATCTTTTCACAGTCCTTATGGCTCTTCCTCCTCTCTGCACTGTGTTCTTCTGCCTCCTTGTCTAGGGATAGTAGAGACACAGGCAATGAAAATGGAGGGTGGAGCTTTATACTCCTCCAAGGAATTAGGGGATTGTTTCCAACTTTGTTGGTTTCTGTCTGGGAGAGCAGGGAACCTTCATTTAATAAGGACTGGGGCAGGACGGGTGGACTTGAATAATGAGGATTTCCATACGTAAACTGCAATTTGTATTTCTCTGTTAGTCCTACTTGAAGCCTCTGTGTGGACCGAAGTCTTTCTTTTAATTCCTGTATCATGGTTATGGGAGGTGAATTTAGTGAGATCATGGAGCACTGTCAGCAACAGGCACACCAGTATGAACATAGGGTAAGCCTGTCTGTGTCCGTCTGTGGCAGGCTTGTACGTTGGGCCAAATATTCTGGCCAGCTGTTTCCTTTTGCCGGTCCTCACTACATGCAATTTTACATGATTTCTGATCACACTATTCACCATATTTGAATACCAAAATGAAACTAAAAGCAGATAATATCCTTCACCTTATACCAATATCTAGATAATTCTCTTTAAAGTGCTATAAGTGGTTGAACTGACTTCATTACTGACAGACCATATTGAGGCTCATTTTTGAGTTCCCCATCATTTCCGTAGAAGGTATCTGCTATCTTTACACTTATGTCCAGGCAGGTCCCTCCACGCAATTTTCAACATTTGCATGGTGGAGCGCAAATGTACATAGCAAAATGTGGCGTAGAGCTTGTACGTCATACTTTTGCACTCTTCTGTGCAAATTGAGTAAATGGTGCCTGCCATGTACCCATGACAAGTAGCATTTACCATGGATGCCCGGGAGACTGCCTGATTTTTGCTGGTGTAAAAAGCAGATGGACTCTACAGGAATCCATAGCATTTGTGCAAGCATGAAAATACATGCTGGCGTAAATGAGTGGATTATTTTGATCGTTGAGAGGAAGGGAGAGGCGGAATTGGAATTTATGATTCGCCCCTCACCTTCGCCATTCACATGAATAGAAATGAGCTGTGAGGTAAACAAAATGTGCAAAAGCCTTACACAGGTCTTCTTACGCATTATCTTTGCATGATGGCTCATTTATAAGGAGCTCCACTGTAACAGTGGTTGAGGCATCCTTGAGCTGCCTTCTGCTCAATGCGATATTGGCAGTAAAAAGGCAATATTTTATCACTGACCTTATTTAGGAAATGACATAGACAACTGCCATCTCACAGAGACACAGCTGTATGAAAATACCTTTTTATTCTTTATGTGTTTTAAAAAAAATCATTGTTATTGTGCATTTGATTACAAAATAAAACCTTAAGAACACATTTTAATACATGAAAACATTAAAAAAACATTTGACAATCTATTAATATAATATTATTACAATCTACACATCTAGTACATACATTTCTATCTTTAAAAACTAACATGATAATCAAATTTCATCCAGGATACAGGCTGTTTAGAACAATTTAACATTTTTCATTCAATTTCCCTTACTGAGGGAGGCACGTTGGGATATCGAACTCGACTTAATGAGTCACTCATATGATCTCTATTCATCTGTTCAAGAGCAATTCTATCGCCTCAATCTATACATACTAAACTGCACCCGTCATGGTCAATGAGCTGGCACATTATAGGGTACTCCAAAACTGATTTCCTTCTATGTTACCAATCTCTGTTACCATAGGAGCATAGGCCATTTCGTATTATGACTTTAACTTGGGGCGTTGCATTAATATATGCCGAGTGGATTCAACAGAATTCTGACATGATCGGCATCTACGATCTTCATAGGGGACACTTATCCTATCTGTATTCATATATAGGTAGAATATTTAAACAGAGGTAGGTGATATATTCCCTCATTTTCCTATTGCACGGTTTCAACAGGGGCGAGGCCGGCCTATCCACCACAAAGTCCTCTTGGGTGTATTCAGTGTATAGTCTTTTGTTAGAAGGTTGTTGCATCCACTCAGCTCTGCCCATGCCCAGGTCTTCTTCTTTAGCTGCCTCTCATAATCAGGTATTTCTAATATCTCCTTTAAGGGAACATTTATTTTATTGCAATGTTCCCATGACTGCTTGTGTAAGCAACTCAGAAATAATTTAAGGGTTCTATTTGTAGTCTTTTGGACACTAGCCCATTATCGTATTGCCCTCTTTTGTTCTGATCACAAGAGAGCAACACAGCTTGCAATGTTTCGATAACCAATGTGCCGTAAGAGAACGGAGGTCCGTTTCACTGGGATCACTGCCTCTATCTGAGTTCCTTTTGGCACATTTAACATAGATTTAAGGATTTTCCCTTCCAGCTTAGCCAGAAAAGTTCTAGATCTGGCCAAGAACAGTTCCATTCCATATAACAGGGCAGGGACAATGCTGCTTTGATATATTTTTCTGGCACCTTCCACGGTATTTCCGCCCACACTAGCAATGTACCATTTTAATAGGTACCAGCTATTTAGAATGCAGGGAATAACGTAATAATATGAGATCCTTGGTTCCATGTTGATCGGGATCCCAAAATCTGTGTAGTGATTACTGACTTCAAGCTTTATATCTTCAAGCTTCCAGCTAAAGGAACCTGTCCTTTTCCCTCTATTTCCAAACACCATAATTTTAGTTTTAGAAGAATTGATTAACAAATTATTCTCCATAGCGTAGCGAGTCAGAGCATCAAGGCTACGCTGGAGTCCAATAGGCATGTGATCCATTAGTATTGTGTCATCCGCATTCATAAGCGATGGGATTGGATCATTGCCTGTCCATGGGGTAAAATTCCTCACATCAGTGAAATACAAATCAAAATCCGACACATACATGTTGTATAAGAGGGGTGCCAACACACATCCCTGCTTTAGTCCAATGTTAGTTGGAACCTGGCACGTTCAATTCCCCTCTTGCGATAAGCATAATGAAATTACTGTATCGCTGTACAAGGCCTTGACGTAATGCAGTGGCGTAGGATCTAAGACCCACGTCTTGAGCTTATTCCAAGTTTTCTGACGTGACACAGTGTCAAATGCCTTTGAGAAATCCACATAGTGCACATACAATTTTCCTCCACGATGTTTAGTGTCCTCAATCATATATTGCAGAGCGCAGTTGTTATGTATTGTGCTATGGGATTTACGAAAGCCTGTCTGACATGTATGGATTTACCCATCTGCTCCGCCCATTTACTCAGTTTTTTTAATAGAAATGTGGCAAAGATCTAAGCACTCGTAACCAGCATCACAAGGAGTCTATAGTTAATAGATTTAGTTTTTCCACCCTTTTTGTAGACAGGGACCAGGATAGATTCCAGCCAGCTGTCTGGAATCACTGCCCGTGCCATGATTTTATCAAACTATTGGGCCAGGATCTCTGCCCATCACGAGGTATTAGATTTATACACTACGTTTGGCGCAGCATCCGGTCCAGGTTCCATGGACATTTTTAGCCTTTAAATTACTGCCTCGATGTCTGCAGCTTCAAAGCCAGTAAGTTTTCCCCCTTTCTTTGGGCCATTTGTCGGTGTAACCTCCTCTATTTTGGTATCATAATATAACTCTCCCAAGTATGTTATCCAAACTTCCTCTTCAATGGGGTTCAGTTCAAGTAATGTTTTCCCTTCCAAAAAAGACCTAAAGCAGGACCAACTTTTTTTGCATAATTTGTGCGCAGGAAATCACACATATTATTCCGGTTTGCACTGGAAAGGGAGCTCTGATGTTGCCTGACCCAATTTTTTTATTTTGTGTTCAATTTCTTTAAGTGGGCCAGGCACATGGATTTAGACAGGTCGTCCCACTTCTTGACCTTTGCTCTCTCTTTTCTTAGTGCACTCTTTTCTTAGAAAATGTCCATATCAAAAGCGCTATTTAATGGCCTCTTTCTCTGCTTGCTCATTCCATGCAAATTGAGTCTATCAAAGATTTCTATTAATACTTTGTTCAGATCCCAATCACAATCAATCAACTGTTCACAAATGAAGAGAAATCATCCTGGGATTACTGTTTAGTCTCTCAATATTTGTATTCGTCCAGCAAATACGATTCCCCCTGATTGCTTACCACCACCCCTGCAGAACACTTTCTGGGTACTGGGACACTTCTCGCTTCTATGGTATAACCCTATGTCAATACCAAGTGATCACTGAGATTAGTCTGGATTGGGTTATGGGACTACAACATAGCCACTTCTCTTGGCTAACAAACACATAGTCAATGCAAGTAGCGGTCTTCCTGTTAGTCCATGTTTTCTCAATAGTATCTTTAGTTTCCCCCGTCAAATTAAAACACATTAAGTTATACATCTCGAGACACCAAGTTCTTTCCCGGTTTTCAAATAGGCTCTCTTCCATTTTTGTTGATGGAAGGGACTCTTAACACTATCTACATCAGGCAAAACGCCCTCTTGCTCATACATATGTTCATTGAATGGCCCCTGCCACAATCACTCGCCCTGTAGGGTGGCGATCGTACCAGTGGTCTAAAGTGTCAGTCACGTTCGTACATACCACATTACTATAACCCATACTGGGGGGTTTATATATGTTCATGAGTAGGAGCGGTGTAAGGAAATGCATCTTATCCTGTATGACAACAGAGAGTACATAAGATACTTCTCTCCCTATATACAGTTTTTCGAGGGAAAAAGAGGTCTTTACCCCTATGGCCAAACCTCCCATGGGTCGGCCATGTACATTTTGAATCGCTGGGAAACAGATTACTTGAAAACCATCTATAAAAAATTAATTCACTCATCAAGTCTCCTGTAACAAAAACACATCACATGAAATTAACACATTTAGGGCAATTGGATTTGCCAAAAAATAATTAAAACCTCGAGAATTCCAGGTGGCCCACTTAAAATGAGCTAAGTTTGCTGTCTCTTGCATCCGGTTCATTTCATTCTCTTTAAAAGATTCTAAGGCCCAAGATGATGTACTACTCCTAGCATCTGCAAGTCTTGCTTTGGATTTGGCAAGCAGTGTGATCCTGTGCATAGGGTCCAAATACTTAGCTTCAAAGGGACACTGTTTAACAATGTGTGGCTCCCAACACCTCACTCATAGTTAATCTCCTGGCTACTGATGTTCTGCTTCCAGCAAACAGTAAGCTGTTACCCCATCTGTACTATATTTTCTGGCGAAGTCTTAATAATGCTACTATTGCTTGCATTGCGAACTCCATAATGACCCAATTTGTAGCACTATATGCATCTGGCAGAGTTAGTTCAGTGATGTCCTTTCTCTTAATAGTTCTAAGTGCGGGTATGCGATACAATAATTTCATTACAGCTGTTCTATTACAAAAAGGGCTACTGTATAGAGGGTGTATCTCCTCTAATTTGATCCCTCTCCCCAACGTTGAAAGACACTTGTTTTGCTCTCCAGCCATCTGATATTCACAGTGTTCATTCCTTTCCATGTCTGAAGTCTTGCTATGAACGCCACCTGAACTGGACCATATGCAACCATCATCTGGGAGGTCTCCTTATAGTCATTACACATGTATACCCTTTTATCACTGGGTCGTCCCGGTAAAACACACTTCCTTGCTTTGAGCAGCTGGACTGCTAGCGGCTTCAATTGTTCTTTTGATGAGCCAGGCCATAATCATCTTTCCAGCGGGTCACACAATTCTACTTGTCGTTTGCTACCATCTGCATAGGTGTTTGACACTATTGTGGGCTCTTTGTCCCTATGGCCTTGCAATGTAGCCACAAGTTCAACTTCCTGTGTCTCGTTACTCCCATCCTTCGGAATGTCAGGTAAATTTACAATTGGCTGCTTTTTTCGTGTAATTTTCCTCACTACAGTTAATAAAGGTGCGATTTTCTTTTTTTTCCTTGAGCCACCTTCTTTCAGCTCTGCCTTGATTTTTGAAGTGTGTGCCAAGACTTCTGTATCATATATTAACCTGTACAGTTTCTGAGGCTCAGAACTCTTTTGTTCCTCTGCCAATGTAGGCTGGATTTGATCTGCTGCGTCCACCGTTGTATAACGCCCATTGTTTTCTGAATGAGCCAGTGGGCCTATCTCATCCTTAGACCATTATCCATGTTAGGGCACATCTGCTCTGTGTTACCCGTATCTGCCTCCAGTTCTGGATGCAGGGGCTGGGCACTTGCGGTCATGACAAATTCCACAACTTTAGCCAGGGTTTCCTTCACCTCACGCTGTTCAGTTGCAAGTATAGTACAGAGTAGTAGTAACAATCGCGTTTAAAGTAGGCTGAACTCGATGCACCAACTTGCGGCACAAAGTATTCGGAGCACAGTACCTGCTATATTTGTTGTTCTTGATTCCACATCTGTATCAGTTATGCAGTCGCTCTCACTCTTAATATCACTGTCATTGCTACGTGCGGGACGTGAGACTACTGCGTGATTCTTCAAATCTGGTGAGGCAGACAGCCTTGTTCCGATCACATTTCCCAGGGTAGATGGGTATATTAGAATATCATTTGCCTCTACTGGTCCCAATGAATTATTGTCATCAAAGGAGGTAGATAACAACGAGTACAATGCAGTGGACAAGATGATGATATCTGGTCTGCTCCCCTTCTGGTCCTTCGGTGTTACAGGGGTCTCATTTGGGTCTGTCACCCCTGGGTCACTTCGCTGTTGGGACTGGTTACTTCAGACATTGGCAAAGATGCCTCTGGAAACTTACTCAGTCTTGCTCCCTCTTTCTTAATGTCCTCCCCTCCTTTTTCCATTGGCTGCACAGTTTTGAAATGGCCCAAAATGGAGGTAGATCGCAGAATGTTATTCGGACATTTTTCCCTCAAGTCCTCCATTGCACTTTTACTCTGTGCCTTTGAGGTGTCCATCGGTACATCCGCTGCTTTCTTCTGTCCAACCGTATTGCAGAACCCCTTCTTCCGTTCCCTCCCTTTTCGAATTTCTGTTGTTTTAGCAGTTCATTTTCCCACAGAAAGGAGAAAGGAGAATAAAGCCACATGTCAGGGGCTCCACTCACTGAGGTGTCCAAACTCTTCCAGGATCTTCCGTCGTGGTCAGGGTCCCCACAGTGTCAAGGGGTAACTGTTGTTGTTTCTCGATGGATCCCCCCATCAGCCTAGCATCCCCAAGCAACCACAATCAACCACTCACTCACCACTCCACACAACTAGTAGCTATATGGGGTCTCAGGCTGCAGGCTGGGGTGCTGGAACTCCTCCTTAAAAACAAACAAACTCGAAGATAGACTTCCACAAACAACCACGCGCTCAACACGGCATGTGGCAATATGAGGTCTCAGGGTGGGGTGCTGGAGCTCATCCTTCAAAACAAACGAACTGGAAGATAGACTCCCACAAAACAACCATTTGCTCACCACTCTGTGCAGTGCTCTGTGTGGCTAGTGGCTATTTGTAGTCTCAGGCTGCAAGCTGGGGTGCTGGGACTCCTCCTTCAAAATAAACGAACTGGAACGTAGACTCCCACAAACAACCACTCACTCACCACTCCGTGCAGCGCTCTGTGTTATTGTTATACAAGAAAACCTTTCACAGCAAAGCAAGAACATTAACATTACAAATTTATTGATTTCAAACTTGGAAAATTACAAATACAGCAGTTTGAAAATACATTCTAAAAGAGCAAACATGTAACATAAAACAATCCCATCACTCAACTTTAGGTAACATAGGTTCACCGTTATATCTAATGGGGGAGCAGGACGAACCTGTAATAGATTGTGCCGAAACCCAGGAGCTCCCCTTCCTGATGTGCATGACAGAGATTTACAACAATAAAATGGCTAAGTAGAAAAAGTGTTTTTCACTGCACCTGTTGCGTGTTTGACTAGTGGAATTTGTGGAATTTGGAGTCTTCAGGGACTCTAGGAATACAAAAGAGATAGCGCCTCAGAGTGCTGTAGTGATATAGTACAGGGTTGCAAGGGCAACTTCCGGACTGCAATCAGTTCAGAGCATTATTAGGCACTTGTGAGTCAGAGCACCTGTCGTGGAGGGACGGTGTAGGGTCGATTCTGTAAATGGCACAGGGTAGGAGTGTGAGGTCGGAAGATTGAGTTAAAGTGGAGTAAAACAGATTATAGATTACAGTTACAGATTACAGTTTCACTTAAAATATGGTAGATGCCGGTCCACTGACCAGGCAAGAGGCAGGGGCAGATCTGTCATATAAGTCAGGGTCAAGGGCAGTGCTGGAGAGGTTGAAGAGCATGGTGGACAATTGGGATGCGGTCCCCCAGTCGGTACAAAGGAAGAAGGATGTGGGTTTTGCCCAGGAGCAGCAGTTACAAAGGGAAGGGACAGGGGAGATCGTGCTGAACTACAAGCGAAGCACAAAGATATCACATAGGGGATGAAGGTAGAGAGGGATCAGAGACCCTCAGATTTTTCAGTAATGCTTACACACATTTTCATGAGTGCTACAATATGACGGCTTTTGCCAGACGAGATAATGAGGGTGGTGGAAGGGAAGGTGATTGTAGTGAAAAGTTAAGGTCCTCCCAGGGGTGGGCATACATTCTGAATGTAGCTGATGACACATGACTGAGAGTGAGAAAGGTAGCGTCAGTGAAGGAGTGCAAGGAGTGGGAGGAGGAAGGATTGTGAGGTGCCAGCACTAGTGCCTGTGGGAGTTGGGGTGGATGACGCAGAACGCTATGGGTTGGCTCTATGTATTGAAGAGAAAGGGGAAGAGGAGGGGGAGACACAGGGTACTGGGGGGCAACTGTGTGCAACAGAGGGGAGGGAGGACTTTTAGAGAAAAAAAAAGAGATGCAATGACCGATTTGGCAAATAGGGGCCTGTTGGAAGAGGGAGGCAGGTTACCGGTAGTCCCAATATTTGTGGTGACGGCAGCTACTAAGTGTACCACCCACATTCTGACACACACAAATGGGGTCCTGACAGCATGGGGGAGACATGCCTGGACAAAGGGGCAAGAAATAAACTGGATTTCAGAAGGAGAGGTGACAGTGCATGGTGTACCTTAGACGGGGCAGTGAACAAAATGCCAGTGGAAGGTGTAATGTCACGCGTATGCATCTCAGAGATTGTCAAAACACAACAGAACACAACAGAACACTTTCCTGGCATGTCCACCAGAGAAGGAAATTGACAGACCCACGTATAAAGAAGGTGGTCAGTGTCAGTGACTTAATAGTGTTTGGGGGGGCACAGTATGGTGAATTACAATCAGTAGTGTTGGCTCTAAGAAGAAAGAAGATAATTCCATCTGAGCAAGAGTGGCCCATGACACCTGACAATGACTTACAGCCACAGCTAATGGAATCCATAGTAGAAAAGGAGTGGCATGTAACGGGGTGCCCACAGCTTGAAGTGGTGAAGATTATCCTACAGAAGAGCAAGAGTGAGGCTCAAGAGAAATGTGAGCGACTCATGGCTGATCCGAAAAGGGGAGATGAACAAATGATGCAACATATCAATGCAGAGAAAGGGCAAGACAATGCATTTCAGTGTCAACAGAGATGTCCGGATGGCCAACGGCAAAAGAAGGCTGACAGGAGCAAATGGATATTTGTGTGGCTCATTGGATGAAAAAATAGATAGAGGAGCCAAAGAAGGAGCAGTTCAAACATATGGATGTGAAAGGCACGCAGTGGGAGGACTGGCTGTCGTTTGTTCTCCGTGGACTACTGAGAGAGCGGCCAGTGACCAGGTATTCACCGTGCAAGATGCTATTTGGAAAAAATATGACAAGCACTGACAAGTTGCTGCTGAGACTGACTGTGGGTGCCCCTAGGGACTGGGAGGTATTAGAGGCTTAATATATACTGGAAAGTGAGAGACACATTGACTTTGACTTGGACAGTGCACACAAACATGACAGATACATGAAGTAAGTGGTGCTGAATGTTAGAGTGACAGGGATGCTCAGAGCTAGAAAGGGAGGGACATGTAGTTATGACTGCTTTAATTGTTTTGGATCCACCCTAGATTATGGCTGTTGCTAATAGGTGGGGGGTTTATGCAATACAGTACAGTGAATGAATGCATTTAGATGAGTTAAGACATAAATAAGTTGTTTTAGTTTGATAATGATTTTTATTTTTGTTTCCTTATTGAGTTTGTATGTATCAGAATAGTGTTATTGCAGTGTGCTTTATGTAGAGGTAGTGCACGGCTTTGGTCAGTGATTCATAGATAAAATGAGAAGAGAGGAAAAAAAAGTGGGCACATGTTGCATGTTTCATTTCCAATTCTGCACTTTTGTTTGGTTTCTTTGAGATTCATCGGATACAACTGAACATCCGTGCCGAGTGATGTCGCCCGAGCACAGCACAGCTGATCTGTGGAATGCCGTGAGGCCTCAGAGATGGGCATGAACAACCCCTCCTGAGAAGTGCGCAGTGATGATGCTGCCGGCTCAAGTCCCAAGGCTGCTAGAGGCTGCCTAGCAGAAACAGCCTGCTGCTACGAAATGTACTTTCTTTACCCTCTTCAGCGAAAGGACCTGTTTGTTATGATACGTGCTGTCAATGGGTGGAGAATAAGATGTAGCTACTCCATTGTACATAAGGATGAGCCAATCCTGGGAGGGGCAGAGCAGAAAGAAGCCCTCCTATGCACTGGTGTGTGTCTGTATTACTGCACTTTTCACCCCACTTCCGGTCTCTTGTGTATAATTTGTGTCCAAGTGCCGAGTGTCTGCTGTGCCTGAGGTGGTGTGTGGGAGCTGGGTGAGCACTGGTATCGGGAGGAGCAGGACGAGCCTGTAACAGCCAGAATATCTAAAAATAATATATGCAGGACATTAGCCCATACGTGGACCTCACTTTTTAAAATACAATTGCTCAGGCCATTACGCCATTGAGCACAATGCTTTTTGAATAGCATGTGTAATATTCACTATTTCTATATTAGGCTCCCAGGACTTACAACCACATACATGGACTATATTTGTCTCCGTTTTTAATACAAATCAACAAAATGTGATTCCCATGCTTTTTCCATTACAGGATTACACTGCATTAAATCCTGGCCCGCTGGAAGTTCCTAGACAATGACCCAGAAGTTCCTAAAGTAATGGTATGCCCTTTAATTTGTTCACTTTCTGTTCAATGGAACAGCTTCCTTTATTTACAAGCCTAATTGTACAGCGCAATACCTTGTTCTTTTCTTTAATTATTGTGTCAAAAGAGTGTCTATGATTCATTACTTTAATTGCTCCTTGTCGGTCATTTTTCCCTTTCCTCCACAGAAAGCACAAAAAATGTGCAGCAGTAATAATTGCCTTCTCATGCATGAGAGCAGAATTGTCAAAACATGTGTGCAAACAATTATCAAGACTTTCCCTGTCTCGAAAATCCCTAGCAGTTGGTTCTTTTGAGGGTTTACAATCAGGGGGGTGTGTGTGTGTGCGCGTGTGTGTGTGTGTGTGTGTGTGCGTGCGTGCGTGCGTGTGTGTGTGAAAAAACGTTCTTGCAGCTATCTGAAGCTTTAGCTCAGCTAATTAAACATTGTGATTGCTGAAGTCCGTGTTGAGAATGGTAAAATATGTACAGAAATCCAATAAACTAGACATCATGACCAGATAATCAAGAGTACTTTTCAAATGTCCTGCTTTACAAGTATGTGAGAACGCTATGTCACCTTTAATATTGTCATTTGCTATTTTGAGATGCCAACTTATATTGCTTCCTGTATTTAGTTCTCTGTGCTCTCAATACTTTGGTTTTATTAACCACATTACACTCAGAGTTGAAATCTCCTACAAGTGTAAAATCACAACTCTCTAATTCAAACAAATATTGCTCTAACATTGTGGCGAAATAGTCTCAAAAATCGCCCATGGTGGAACTCAAGGGGTTTCAGTATATATTGATAAACAAAAATGTTTTTATCAAAGCATCCCCTCTTAAAACAACCTTAACATCTTGGATGCCGGGAATTGTATCTGACACCAATTCATAACTATCTAAGATAGTGTTATTAATACCTATAAGTAAACCATCCAAAGGGTGACCTCCTTTAGACGGTGTACCAAACTGCTGTATTTATGATTATTCATCAATAGTGATCTGTGAAGTAAGGTTTCTTGCAGGAAAATGATACTTTGGGAACCCATAAGTAAATTCACCTCAACATGATTTTAAAAACTTTTATAATTCCTCATCCCACTTGAGTTCCACCCATTAGTGCATATTTCTCAACTACAACTTGAGAACTAAAGGCCTGTTTTCCTGTCACTCAGTTTTGTAATCCCTCCCTGCAGTATTTTTGTCAATCAAAGCCTGTCATCTACATCCGTCTGAGTGTTGACTGGTTCACAGGTTTCTAGTTGAACTAGTCTATTATCCGTTCCTCAATGTATGACCCAACCCAAAACCATGGACTCTCCTATTCACCATATTTTTGTTGGTGTAAAAGGATGCATGATAAGGGAACAAGAAATACCCCATGAGTCTGAATGTATCGGCTCGATCCAACAGCATTCTTGTCACCAATTTAGAAGTAACATTAAGTTCCACCATATCTGTTCAATGATCCTTAAAAAAGAATAACTGAGCAATACCTCTATATGATAGCAATTTAGAGAAGGCACCTTGAGGAATAATTTGAGAACATGTTTTCTATTTAGAACCACTGATTAATTAAGCAATATGCCCCGAGCGGCGGGGCCATTACCGACTCAGGTAATGCCCCGGGGCCCATAGTTATAGGCCCGAGAGAAGCCCTGAGCGGCGGGGGCATTACCGATTCAGGTAATGTCCCGGGGCCCATCGTTAACTTAACGAAGGACCCAGGGCGTTACCAGATTTGGTAATGCTCGCGCTTCGAGGGGCATATAGCTGTTAGTTTCCCAGACCCGCAAGATCTGCATGACTGAGGCACAAAAAGCATTTTTTTGTCCCGAAACGCTGCAGCGTTTCTAGACAGAAAAAAAGAAAAGAAAAGAAACGACCAAGAAAATGGCCGCCGGGAAAGGGAAAATGAAGTCCGTATTCCCTTTCCATGGCAGCCATCGGGAGCAGCGCTCTGGAAACAGAAGCGTTCCCAGTGCATCCGCTTTGAAAAAAAAAGAAGAAGGTAAGTGGGGTTGGGAGAGTGGAAGGGAGGGAGGAATAAAAAATGTTCCCGAGTCCCCGGCGGAGGACGATGGAAGCCTCCAGCGCCAATATATACCTGAGTCCCCGGCGGGGGGCGAAGGCAGCTTCTCAGCCGTGGGGAGGCTCAAAGCAGAGATGGCCCCGCTTCAAGCCTCCTCATTGGCTGACGGGCTGTCATGCCCTCCACCGTGGAGAAGGCACTGGAAGCCTGGCTGAGAATCGAGGGATTATCGGCTATGTAAAGCCCCGGCAAGGACCAATCAGAATGCTTGTTTCATTCTGATTGCGTCCTCACCGGGTACTAATCTGTCTTAACAATCAATTCTAATATCAACTTGTTAGGGATGTTGTCCTGTTGCAAACCTACTTTCATTGTAGATATTGTCCTCACGTTGTGAGCAGCTATTCATTTCAACATTAGAGGATGAACCTTGTGACCCCCAATTTCCAGCTCCATTCCCCTCACAGGCGAGTTTGTCCACAATTGGGGTTGTCAATGTTTGTGAGGCAACCGACATTGGTGGTCCTAAACATTGGGCAGCCTTATTGAATTTCGATGATTACGCCATGATGACAGAGCTGTCATTAACTTGCGATGTTGAATCATCACCAACCCCCTTAAAGCATGCTGCCTTCCATCCTCCAGGAACCTGGCTCGTCTGTACTCTGAGACACTGGGTTTTCCCCTTAAAATGGTTGTCTGTGGAGAGGGAAGCTCCAGTTTGTGACCAACCCACTGACATCCCTTTCCCAGTGGGGTAATGCAATCGACCTTATTCTGTGTATCAGGGCAGTAGACATGAATGGCTGTGCGGCAACTTGCTTCTTATTTGCCCTAAGTGCTTCTGAAGCTGTGGCTTCCATAGCATGGAGGAAACCGAGCAATATTTTCAAAGCCTGCTAGTTTTGATTGTTCTTCCATCATTTCTTTAATTGTTTTGTAGCTTTTTGCAGCAACAAGCTTTTTCGCCTAGACGGGGGTCACACATTTCTTTATTTAATTCGGGTATCAGCTGAGATGCAGTACTTGCCTTAGAAAAAGAAAGGTCTATGATTGGACAACATCTGCAGTGGAATCCTTGCGCTAGTAGTCAAGGAGGGGAATGTGTTTTTACGTTGATTTTAGAATCCCGCTTGTCCCGCCTGCAATGATCTTTTAATATCACTCAATTGAAGTTCTAACTTAATATTATCATAAAGTGCTAAGCACCAGGTTCAAGGCAAAAATGGATGGTGATGAAAACTCAACTCAGCAGTCCATTTCCCTTAATGTATGAAGAAATTCCTGCTGCACCTGGAACTTGCTGAAGAAAAGGATTCTGATATAGAGGCGGGTCGATTCTCACTCATTAAAGACGGAACATCTTCCAAATCCAAAGAATGACCTGCCAACTCAGGTGTGATAGGTTCTTTTGCCACTTCAATTGTTATAGTGATCTTTTGTGTAATGAAATCGCCTGATAAATCTTGCTCCAAAATACAGCTGTCAGAAATACAATTCCTTTCTCCCTGCAAAGGCAGCCTACTTTTTACACTGTGTCTCACATCCCTACTAGTACCTGCTGCAGGAAAAAAGTAATGAAACTTCTTCTGGATTGCCAGATGTTTCCCCAGATGCTTTGAAGGTAAACTGATCTCAGGTGCTGGCAATTCATCAACAACCTCTGCAGTAAGTGAGCCCGGATTACTTTCAGCGGTAACCAGCTCAGTTTGTTTCCCCCCCATTCACAACACAAGGCTGCCCTCCTTCTGACAAAAAGCATCTTTCACTTCAGGGACGGGGTACTGGTCCCAGTCAGGCCGCTGATGGCGACCATCACTGGCGTGGAATCACTTGACAATCCTGACCCCGCGGTTATAGTGAGCCGGTATCCCTCGCCAGACGGATCCGCTGCTGAAAATACTTCCAAATATATGCCAGCGAGTCAGTACTTAGTCCGCCCTTAGCAGAGTTGTTGCTTAAATTGTACGTGGCCTTTATACCGGCCAGTTACAGTTGAGTCCCAACAGGAATGGGATATGGAAGACTGCCGGCTGTTCAGTGGCGAGTCGCCTCAGTCCATGAATATGCATATGGTTGGAGAGACATAGTGTTGCCTCCATCAGTCAATTGACATGGCACGTGGGTTCTTCCCTCTTGTGAAATGTTGCTTATTTACATGTGAGCTGTTTACCAATGTTGAGGGCATGGCCTACACAGGATATAAGAGACGCTGTAGTTTGCCAAACCCTTTATGTAGTCGAGGTGATTTAGAGAACGGCATCTGTTACTCATAATAATGTTTCAGTTCAGTGTAGATATGTAAACAATGTGTGTTTTTGTACTGTCCTTATCCCTCTATGCACCCCGGGTGAGGGGGTGGTGCAGGTGTATCCATCTGCCCATGGGTAAGCTACAGTATATCCTCGAGTTCTATTGTTGTGCAGGGCGGTTTCTAGTCTGTTGTTGCTGTCCATACTAGAAGCATGAATAGATGGGCGGTTTCACTCGGCGCCCGTTTTTTGAACACAGATGCGTGTGGGGAAGCACTTGCACCGTACTAACTGGTAAGTGCCTCAGTCAATAGTGCTGCTCCTGCTGTAGAGAATTAGTCACTTGCAGTTTTGGCCACAGATGCAGACTTTCTCCACCTGCGCCGGAGTATAATGATGCCTTAAACTCTGTTATTGTTCCCTTGCCGAACCACAAGCTAAACACAGCCCGTATTCATTTATGCAGAATGCTCGAAGCACATTGCAGGCGGTCTTGTATTCGCTTCTGGGTCTAATGAGACCCAGACTAAGTAACGCCTCGTTTTACATACCTTTCCATGTGTGCAGTTGTGCTCTTAGACGTGAGATGACTTCTGTCACTCGCGCGGGAGCTACAAGGACGCTGTATGTATTCTAAACATGTTATTGGTCCACGTGACCACTGATTGCTTTAAGTTTTTCACAGGCGGACTTGCATTCAATGACGGGAAACTCTATGAGGCTGAGACAAAGTGACGCCTCATGTAAATACATGTATTTTTGTATACACCAGGAAATGTATTTCACTCGTGGGCATTCATAGTCCTGTAGGGTGTGTCTGATTATTTGCGCCCATAGTGAAGGCGGTGCATTTGATGTAGTGTAATTGCAACATCTATAAGTAAAGGCTATTAACATCTGTATCTGTTGTCTCCCGCATATGTAATCAGGCGAAGGCGACCACAGAAGTTATTGCTTTGACAGAGGAAGTGGTGATCACCTGTGCCACACCCATAGACAACATTGTTGGAACTTTTATTTATTAAGGTCCTCCTGGAACCTTTGAGGAAGACATCACCTCTCTAATAGCTGAGAACTTTAAGCCTTCAGCTCAAAATATCATCCTTGGAGACTTTAACCTTGGGTACAATGACCCCAATGACACTCCAGCCTCCTCCCTGGCTAACGCTCTAGCTGAGCATGGCTTCACACACCTTAGTTCTCAACCTACTCATCAGAAAGGTACAATCATTGATTGGGTAGCGGCTCTCAACTGTAATATTACCTGCAAAGCCCCCCAACCTCTTGCATGGACTGACCACCACCATATCTCATTTGATATTAATATTAACAACTTAGATCCTAAAGAGTGCCCCCCTGCACCAGCCTGTCCGACCAGGAATAAGCGTAACATTACTGCCAAAGCCCTAATCCCCTTGGTCCTTCCCACTCTCAACGCACTCCCATCTACTGATGACCTTAACCTACTGATCAACACGTACAACAACTCCATGGCTAACGCCATTGATACTATCGCCCCACAGAAACTGCGCAAAGTTAAACCCAGAGCTCATTTGAACTGTTGGTACACCCCTGAACTCAAAATATTGAGAAAAAAGAAAGCTAAGCTAGAAACACTTCGGAAAACGACACCATCTGTAGAAAACAAAACTAATCTTACGAATATCTCCTCCCTATACAAAAAGGAGATAATTCGTACTAAGAAAGAAGCCTACAATGTTAGAATACACCAGGCAGGTACTTGTACTAAAGAACTTTTCACTATTCTAAAGGAATTAGAAAATCCTAACCACCCACCGATACTTGAACGAAAGACAAACCTTGGTGTACCAGTATCCAGAACGCCCTCGCCAACAAAATCACAGGGCTCCAAACCAAAATTGTGGATAAACGACAACAACTTACCAGTAGCAAGTCTACTATCCCAAGTACACCACCACCCACAGACACTAACTTAGGCTTCACTGTCAAAAAGGTAACTATACCAGAAGTCCAAAAAATCATAACCTCTCTAAAACTCTCCAACCGTAAAGGGGACAGCTGCCCCGCCCAGATTATAAAATACGCAGCCAGAGATCTATTCACCTTCATTACTAAACTAATAAATCTGTCCTTCTCCTCTAACTCAGTACCCAGCAACTTGAAACGATCATGGGTTCTCCCACTTCTAAAAAAAACAATTAGACCCGGCCATTCCGACTAACTACAGACCCATCACCACGGTTCCATTCTTGCAAATAATTCTTGGCAGAGTTGCCTAACTGCAAATTCAGGATTACCTAGAGACTAACCAACTGCTAGGAACACGTCAATCTGGCTTTCGACCTCAACACGGAACAGAAACTGCCCTTGTTGATCTCAAAAGTCAGATTGATGATATCAAAGATAAAGGTAACACCGCCATCCTACTCCTTCTAGACCTCTCAGCGGCCTTCAACCTGGTCGACCATACAATACTCTGCAACCACCTGTCGTCTGTAGCTCACTTCTCCTCCTCTGCTGTCATGTGGATACAATCCTTCTTGGCCAATAGAACCATGAGGGCTTTTTCATCAGTGGCAGCAGCAGACCCCATCCCTATCACCTGCGGTGTCCCACAAGGCTCGTGTGTTTCCCCCACTTTGTATAACATATTTACAAAGCCTCTCTTTGACAAACTGGACCATCTGGGTGTCACCTACAGCAATTACGCAGATGACACCCAGATACTCCTCACCATCTCAGGTAACTATAGTGCAGACGTCATCCAGATCAATGAAATCTTCTCCATCATTCAGGCATGGATGGCCACACACGGCCTCTGTCTGAATGATGAGAAGACTGAGCTTCTCCTTGTCGGCTCTCTCAATAACTTGCTGAAACTCAGCCCTAATTACAACAACGTCATCATCAATGGCAACACAATTCCCATTGGTAAATTTGAAAACCCTTGGCTTTTACCCCGACACCAACACCAACCTTTCCAAACAAGTCAATATGACTGCCTCAGCCACCGCCTACAATGGCAAACTCATCAGGGCCTGTAGACCTTTCTTGTCCACTAATAGCTTCCTTACGCTGGCAAGGGCTCTCATACAGTCCAAACCGGACTACTGCAATAGCCTATACCTAGGTGCTAACCATTCTATAATCAACAAACTATAGATACTCCAAAATAACGCGCTACGAGCAGCATTAAACATCCCCAGGCGAGAGCACATCTCCACCAGCAGAAAATCCTGCAAATGGCTCTCTATACAACAAAAAAATGACCTATAAACCATATGTCTCACATACAAAGCCCTTAACCATTTAGCCCCACCCTATCTCACCAACAAATACACCCTGAAACCGGCTACTAGAGTCACCAGATCCTCCAATACCTTATGCCTTACAGTGCCCAGATTCACCTTAAAAAGAGCCGTCGGATCTAGCTTCACGGTCCTTGCCTCCCAACTCTTGAATACCTTACCACTTAACATCAAATCCATTGAATCCTTTCAGTCTTTCAGGAAACAGGTTATTGGATGGTTACTGTAGAAAAACTAACATTACCATATTCGATCTCCTATGCCTGGCGTTACTGCCTTTTTCTCTAACTATTTGATGCTCATTGTAAACTGTATAAACTGTATAAATGTATAACTGTAAACTGTATATATTGTATTTTCTAACTTGTCCTGAAGCGCCCTTTTACCTCTGGGTCTGGAGCGCTATACAAATAAATAAAACAAACAAACAAACAAATAAGGATTTCCCAGATATTAGGTATTAGAGCTATCCTGATTGTTATCAGGTGCACTAAGTAGTCTTTCTGGTTCTGTTGTAGATTGGATAAAAAGAAAATTCATTGACATTTGTCATACCTGAACAAGCAACTGTGAGTTGGCAGTCACTTTGAGTATGAATCTTATTTTAAAGCAAGAAGATTTATAAACCATCATGTAGGCTTCAGGTAAGCCAGATGAGATGTATCCCCCGTAGGGAGGGCACTGTATCTCTCTTGGGTGATTTTCCCCAGGCAGTTATAGGTCTTCCCCCTGCATCTTGTCCATTTCAGTGGTCCTGCTCTAGAAGAGGGGCAGTCTCCAGAAGATGGCTGGTAGACAAGAGATGAAGGTTGTAAGCACGACAACTATAGATATGCATCAGAATGTTCGAATTCATTTATTTTGAAATTATGTATGATGATTTAATCAACAGTAGTAGTAAAGACAGAGCACAAACTTATGATATAAGTAAATATGTTTTTATTGTAGACACCCGTGAGTACAAGATCGTAGTTGGAATGGTGTACTGTTGAGCCCCACCAAAAGGCTCACGAATAGTGGCTGAAACATGTGTCAACTTAAATGTGAAGAAATAGAGATACTTTATAATAAGTTACAGGTGCACAAAATTGCTAAATATATGCTGCTAGCCTGTATCCCTGGTAAATAGAATTGTTCTTTTGTATGAGATGTGATGGTTCTTCTCCTGTGTGATAGCAAATGAATGTATATGATTAGTATGGTATGCATGTATTCATAGGAGCGAAGAGGGGTGTCTTTGTTTTTGTAATTTGTCTAATGTAGTTTTTATATTTTAAGTCAATTGAATAAACAAATACTATATTTTCATAATTTTGAAATATGAGTCGAATTAGATTATGGTCAGCTCTGTTTGTTACTATAGGTCTTGATCTTTGTTCATATGGAAGTATTATTATAGCCTGGATGTTTAAGACCATACCAGGTACCCTAGTGGATGTCCGACAAGATTCCACAAGACATGAAACATTTTTCCCAGTAATAGAACAGTTAACATAAGAATAGATGGATATACAGGAATAAAATGATTGATGGTGGCAAAAGGAATAATGTCAAATATCCTCCAGCTATCCTATGGTAAAGCAGGAAGAGGTGCTGGTTGTGAAGTAGTATGAAACTGCTGTTGTGCAAGGTGCTTGGGAAACTGTATCTGGTACTTTTGAGGATGAGGAGGTCGGACAGGACACTCAGTGATCCAGCATCCGAACAGTTGGCAATATTTTCAATACAGGTACCCTTGATACGGTGGTGCCAGAGAGTATGAAATCCTATTTTTTGAGAAGGTTGATTCAGTGAATGATTATATACCGGGTGTCCCCTGCTTGCATTGGTTATTACCTTGTGGTGCTTCATGTTGTATTTTCAGGCCATAAGTTTGTCTTGTGTGTCATATTTGTGTAACTCATGTTTGTCAAAGAAATGTTGTGCTGCTTGTTAATGCCTTTTGATTGCTTTGGCTGCCATCATATTAACAGAATCCTAATGATATACTGAAGTAGTGCAAGGAGACCTTGAACAAGATAATTGAATAGGGCATGAGGTGTGGTGTTAGCAGGGTTTGAAATAGCAGAGTTTTTGTCAAAAAATATTGTTAAACAATAAGGATAATTTGCTGGTGATTCTCCTTTTTTATGTTGCAGGTATAGCTTTTATTCCAGTAAACAGAGTTTGGAAAATAGTTTGGTTGTTTGTTAACATTTTATCCTGTTTTTCTTTCAGTTTTTCTATTGTTTGATGGGTAACATTCCAATTAAGAGCAGTTAAAAGTGGCTTGTAAATTACCTGAGCTGTTACCACATGCTGTAATTGCACTAGAGTGCTTAATGCCAGCAATGTAGAATGGGGGCAAACATTTGTGTTGAAAGTTTGGAGGCAGGGGTATTTGGCTGTACTGATGATGTTAAAGGAGAAGCAGAGTCCATGGCATGTTGGAATGTGCACGCCAGTCATGGTGTAGGGGGGATCACTTGAGTTGCGCATGATGGGAGGAGAATATGGTGGTGCTTTATCATCTTGAAAGGATTTAAAGTGCCGCTTCATTGCAATACGTTATTTAAATCCAGTTAACCCATGATAAGGAATCAAAGTTCTGAGTTATCATGCATATAGAATTACCATTTATCTGGATACCTGCATTATGCAATGTCATAGCTGACATACATATAGAACATTGGTTTACCTTTTTTGGTGGGAATCATTGTTTGAACTTCTCAGACCCCATCGTTCACACACTTGTATGAGCACACACTGGGAAAGGACAAGAGGTGAGAAAGGAGGAAGGGAAGTCAACTTTGATCCACTATGGAGAGGAGATCATTCTGGCAACAGAACACCACCACTAAGCATACTACTGTCTAGGAAGGAAAGCAAGGCTCATTACCACATGATTCAGAATGGTAAGAGATTGGGAAGAGTGGAAGAACAAGAGAGTGCGACAGATGAGGCCACTCAGCTTAATAAATGGTAGAAAAATGAATGTGGCACAATTCATACAATGATCTGATATTAAAATGATGATTTCGTAAAACACAGCTAAATGTGCAAACCCTTCACGCAGACACCCACAAATACCCTTTCATCCACATAAAAGGCATCTTAATTGTCAGAGTGTGAACTGGGGATCGTTTGTGGTCCTTTGCACAGTACTCTAGTCATATGGGCCCACTCTAATGGCATGTCAATGATTAGTGGAAACATTGCATGTTTTCTGGTCCGCAGTAAGTTATTTGTTGTGGCATGCCAACATCACTCAGATATAAAACACACATAATGCATTCTGTTTGTGTGGTACGTTTCTAATGGATATCACAGAAATACCCATTCATAAAGTGTTTTTGTATATTTAATGTGAACATATATAAGGAGAAAGCATAATTAGACAGATGGTTACAACACTTTGACAAGCATTACTAAATAACTCTCAGAAAATAGGTTATGGTACAGACAATTCCTCCTGTAAGGAGGACATTGTATCATAAATCCTATTTTGCCCATGCCACTTTGAGACAAGTTTATTTTCAGAGGTAGTTAAGATGACTAATACCTTCTGTCCTACTGAACAAGATCTTAAATTTGCCTTCTTGTCATAGGTGGACTTCTGTGGGCTTGAGCTTTCTCCATATGAGTATGGACTAGACTGCGACAAGTTTCATGTGCTCTCGTAATCGGGTAGCTGTTTGTGAGAGGGGAATAGGTTCCTCTTCTTTCTATTCTTATGTCTCCCGGAGCATGCCTAAGACATAAGTTGGTTCTCTACGGTAAAGTAGTTCAAAAGGAGAGAATCCAGTGGATGGCTAAGAGGTCTTTATTACTGCAAATAGGGACCAAGAGATCATGTAATCCCAGTCCTTCCCATGTTCCTCTACCAATTTTCTCAAAATCTTTTTAAGGGCATTGATGATAAAATCTCTCTACCAACCCGTCCATTTGTGGGTGGTAAACAGAGGTTCTAAACAGAGGTTATTAAGGTGGTAATGTGTAGTAATTCCTAGACTTCACCAATATGTTTACTCATGAAATTGGATCCCTGATCCGTGCGAATTTCCTTGGGAAAACCAACCCTAGAAAAGAATGGTAGTAGGTGTTTTAGAATTTGCTGGGTTGCGCTGTTCCGCATGGTGAAAACCTCTGGGTACCGGGTAGCGTAATCAATGATCACTAGAACATATTTATTACTGAGTCTAGAGGTTTCCAATGGTCCAATGATATCCATCCCAAATTGGGAGAAAGGGACTTCTATTATCAGTAAGGGATTTAGAGGGCCAGGTAAGGGAATATGTGCACTGGTTTTCTGGCATATCTCACATGTCTGAATGAATTTCTTTATGTTAGCATGGATACCTGGCAAGTAGAATTTCCCACTGATGAGAGCTTGGGTTTTAGATTGTCCTAAATGTCCCCCTGTCAATTGAGAATGTGCAATTTTTAGTGCTATCTTGCAATGGGTTTTGGGTATTACTAACTGAGTTTTACTGAGGCCTTCTATGTAGGTTTCCTTTCTATATATTAATCCCTGTTTCAGGAGGAAACAGGGGCTCCTCTTTTCTTGTCCTGCTCCCTAAGGAATCATTTGAAAGAAGGACTCTGTAAGTGCTGGTTCATTTCACTGAGCGAAGGCCTGATCATGATGGATGGTAGGTTCTTCTTCCCTCTTTGCCTCAGTGATAGGTGTTTCATCAGCCTCTCCAAAGCCTAAGCTACCTTTCTCAGTTTTCTCTGGTTCACTTTCTTCCATAAAACAGGGAAATAGAGCCTTCTCTGGAATTCTCTGTGCAAATTGGACCCCACACTGTATTTCAAATGGAGTTTTGTCATGGTTTTGTAGGTGAACCGTTATGTCTCCTCAAAGGTCTGGATCTATGATGCCTGCAGGGACATCACGAACAAACTTCGAGGCTATAAAGGCAAGAGGAAATATCGAGGCTGAGTACCACAAAAGGAAATACACCAAACACGGGCTTATAAAGATTCACAGATCTTTATTCTACTGCGCAGTTTACAAAGAAACAAATCAGATAACTATCTGGCCCTCAGTACATCACAGTGAATACCAGCCCTTCCGTGTGAGAAGTGAGAGGTACTGGACATCTGGACATTCATACATTTATACAGTTTCAGTAATAATGTCCAGCCCCTCTGCAAATTAATAATCCATGGTCTAGAGTTTGTGCCGAGTTCACTTATGGCTTATACAACAATATGCACACGGATTACATTTGGTTTACATACAAACAAGTTGCAATGGCAACAGTGTAGTCCCAGATTTAGCAGTAAGCCTTAACACATGTCCCTTCACAATGCAGTTCAGCCAGTGTCCACGTTCGATATTTGCTTTACATTGTGTTCGATGTATGTCCGTGGATGAGGCCTGTTGGTGCAGACAATCCTTAGACCACAAGTCAGGCATGGGACAAGGTCTCTTTACTCAGTCTAAACATTCGGCCTGTGGACAGTCTAAACATTAATTAAGGTGCAAGTTTCAGGAAGGCTCGGTTACAAGTTGGAAACACAGTCAACCATTTTAGAACACAGAGTTACATTTGAACAGAAATCAAAATGGCGGATGATCCCAAAATGGTGGCGAAGTCAATCTAAAATCGGAACTTTGCAACGCGGTGTTCTTCGCAGAGCGACTGGGCTTAGGCCAATATATACAGAGAAGGAGGCACAATATGATTTCCCATTTAACAAACCCTCCTTTTGGCCTAAGCCAAGTGATAAACTACTTATCATCCGAGTTATCGATCGCCATGAGGTCTGAAACAGAAATTTCCTTTAACACAAATTTGTTTGTCATTTTCTCCAGGGCACGTACCCTATGTCCTAATGTTCCCATCGATTGTGCATAACATCCTCCTAACACCGAACATATGCCAGGAAGACACTGTATACAGCAACAGAAAAACAACAGAATACCCAAAATAATCAACAAGATTGAAAGTAGCTTCCATCCCCAAGATCGTTAGAAGTCCCAGAACCAAGTGCTAAGATCCCAGTTTCCCTCAGGAACATGCCCTCAGGAACATGCACTTCTGAACTAAGGACATGCAGATTTTGTATTGCCTTAAAGATGGTTGGGGAGGAATCTGGCACGAAAAAGCAACAAGCGGACCCCACTAATTTACATACCCCACCACGCTCAGCCAGGATGACGTCTAATGCCATCCGATTCTGAAGTGCCACTAACCTTATCGCTTTTTGTTCTAAAGTCATGTTAGAGTTAGGGTATGTCAGTGGTCCGGTTGATGGTCCTCTCCAGTACTCTCGCTAGTCTTCTGATATCCTCAGAGTTCAGTATTTGCCCCCAAAATGGTACGAAGGATTTAGCTATGTCACCCAGAACTTGTGCTGAAGTATCACCATTCTCGTCCCACCTTGGACGAGCCTTAGAGATTTCTATGATGCCTGCTATGAATACCCCGGGTAACAGAATTCCTAAATAACAGGTTCCCTGCCAATCCCTAGGTAACCATGGGAAAGCTTCATTACCGCAAACAAAGTAGACAGGTTCGCCTATATACAAAGGTCTGACCTCACTGGTCAAGTTCGCAACGTTGGCGCAGCCTTTGAAATCACCCATTGACTGAGTACCATTCGTCTGTATGCAGAAAGAAACTGAATCGGGCTGTGGTTAACAGTATAGGAAGGTGGCGTGGCATCCTTATTGCCTATAGGAGCCATCTTGAAAGAGATCAAAGATTGAAAAGGGCGAGACAGTCTATTAGAAGGCCTAATAGAAGCAAAATTAAGCTTGCTCC
Source organism: Ambystoma mexicanum (assembly GCF_040938575.1). Classification (NCBI taxonomy): domain Eukaryota; kingdom Metazoa; phylum Chordata; class Amphibia; order Caudata; family Ambystomatidae; genus Ambystoma; species Ambystoma mexicanum. Next base: position 1,551,506,398 of record NC_090937.1, on the reverse strand, counting down.
TATTCGCAAAGAGTGAGCATTCCAGGGGCGTTAGAACACGTTTCTCAAAATTATTCAAATTAGTTCCATCATAATTCCCAGAGATGCTATCATTCCATCGGCCAAAAATAGGGCCCTTAAAGATGCATAGCATGCAGTAGTTAAAGGTAAAGTATGAATATTCCAGCCCAACCCCGTATCTCTGTGTTGCGGTAAATGCGAGCAGACCCAACAATTAGACTTATTAAAAATGGCATTTATGGCATTCATGATGAGTAATAAAGTGTTATTGTGGTAACTCTGTCTGTATTCAGAGTCTCTAGCAGATAGAGTGTGCAGATGCACAAAGGGTGTAGAAACAGTAGGTACATTTTCAGTGGGTAACAGAATTTCAAGCGGATGTACTTCTTCCAGATACCAAAATCCTAAGGCAATTACTATTATGAAGCCAGCCAACATAATTACAAGACAACAATACGTTTTCGTAGACCACACATTCGATTGTTCATTATTACGGTCGGTGACACAGTCTCTTATTTGTTCCATACGAGTGGGAGCGATTGCAGGCATTGTTTCTTCAAAGGAATACTCCAGAGTTTGTTGGCTGGCGATCTCCTGATCGCCCGTTTTCTTAGTCCTTCCCTAAACCTAGCCAACAGAATTCCTTATGTGCAAAAGAACAGGGCCAAAAAGGCAAGCCCTCCGATGATTTTTCCTGGTGGCTCAGCCGAACCGTGCAGTAATTCTAGCTCCTTGGACGCAGATCGTACATTGTGACTCCTGGTACTGCGTGATCTGCGAACAACGTGTTGTTGCTTCCTGATGGAAGTGGTGGATTTGTGACAGAACTTAACAATGGTGAAAAAGGATCTGTAGGAGAGTGTGGAGATAAAGCGGCTGTTTCCCCAGGCCCCACGGGCTCAGGGAGAGTCCCCGACACACTCAATGCTACGTGATCGTTGGGTGCAGCGCAGGTAAGGACTTCTGTATCTTCTGTATTGTGTGGCAAAGGGAAGGAAATCCTCTTGACATGCGATGCATGAATCCAATGCTTTCGTCCTGACACTCTGTGTGACCAAGAGGACCTGATGCAGGCCCCTCCAATGCGGTGCGAGGCAGGATGCTCTTTCAAATGACTTAACCAACACCCAGCTTCCAGGTCGTATGCTGTGACCTGGGCCCTCGTACTTTACAGGGAGGGCTTCTCGCACCTGTTGATAAATCAAATACAGATTTTTAGTTAACTGGTCACAGTAGTCGGAAAGAAGTACATGTTCAATGTTACGCAATGATCGCGGTTTAGGCAGGTACCAAATGTTAGCTGGCCTACCCATAACCACCTCAAATGGGGAGAGCCCAGTCTTAGTCTGTGGGGTCATTCTCATTGATAATAACACGATCAGTAAGCTGTCCGGCCATTTCAGTTTGGTGCCGGCATACGTCTTAGCAAGCTTGTTCTTGAAGATGCCGTTGTGTCTTTCTACCAAACCAGCACTTTGAGCATGTCTAGCCAAATGGAACCGTTTATCGATCTGTAATCCCGCGCATATCTGCAGAATTACAGAAGCGATAAAATGTGGACCATTGTCCGACCAGATGACCCTTGGCAAACCAAACCTAGGAAAATATTCCTTAAGCATGGTCTTCGCCGTTTTCATTGCTGTGGCATCTTTAACGGGAAAGGCTTCAACCCATTTACTAACTTCACCCCAGACAGTTTGTAACATTTTGGAAACATTCCGTGCACAGATGTGGGTGGGGCCCTCAGCCATAGCGACCATCATTGTAATGTATGCATCAGGAAACTTTTTCCTTCTAACCTGTCCACCCAACACCCATCATCATCCAATCTTACCAAACCCTCAGCCCATTTCTTTGATTCTTCTATTGTGGCATCAGCTTGAATACTCTTTACAGATTCGATACCCTCGTCCAATGTACAAATATTTGTGGCTTCCTTTGAAGTATACATTTCTGAATAGAGATCAGTGGCAGTCTGTTTGGCTATCTGGTCAGCGAAAGCGTTCCCTTTACCCACATCATCTATGATTTTCTGATGAGCTGCACATTTCATGATTGCTAACTGAGTGGGGAGTGCAAGCGCTGAGAGTAACCGTACTATCAAGGAGCCATATTGGATCTTAGTTCTGTGTAAGGTCAAGAAACCTCGTTCTGCCCAAAGTCTATCGAAGTTGTGAACCACCCCAAAAGCATACTGACATCAGTATATATATTTACGGTAAGCCCTTTGGAAAATTCACACGCTCGAGTCAATGCTATAATCTCTGCGGCCTGCGCTGAGTTATGCGTGATTCTTTTGGTTTCCACAATCATGCTCAATGTGGTGATTGCATAAGCAGCCGTGGATGTACCATCAGGAAGTTTGAAACAGGAGCCATCACAAAACAGCTCCCCTTGTGGATTGTTCAAAGGAGTATCTTTCAAATCGATTCTGCCTTTAGTCTCTTGCTCTGTGGTGTAAAGGCAGTCGTGTGACGCTTCGTCAATGCAAGCAGTACCTTGCGGGAAAGGTAAAAGTTCAGCCGGATTCAGAACGCAACACCTCTGAATTTGAATGTGCGGAGCAAACAAGAGCAATTCGTATCTTGTTAATCGTACGGAGGTGAGGTATTGCGTTTGTGTTCTGTTTAATAGAACATCTACAGAGTGAGGTACCATCAGGGTTAAAGCATGGCCTAGGACCATAGCCTCGCTCTGTTTTACAGATGCAGCAGCAGCAGCGACAGCTCTCAAACATCTTGGCAAGCACATGCAACAGGATCAAGGGCGGAAGAAAAGTAGCCGCACGGCCTATTCTTCCCTCCATGTTCCTGTGTTAATACAGCCAAAGCACATCCATCATGTTCATGCACATACAACACGAAGGCCTTTTCATAATTTGGTGTGCCCAAAACTGGTGCCGAACACAGTGCAGTGTTGAGCAGATCAAACGCTTGCTGGTGTTCCAAGTTCCACGGCAATGACAAAGAAATGCCCTTCTTTTTCAAAGCCAACATTGGTTTAATCGTTAACGAGAAGTTCGGGATCCACTGCCTACAGTAAGAAGCCATTCCTATCAAGGCTCTGACTTCCTTCTGTGTATTTGGGACAGACATGCTAGAAATTATTTTTATCCGTTCAGGCATCAACTTCTTCCCTACTTTGACAGGAGATAGCCTAAATAGGCGACCTCCTTTCGACAATATTGAAACTTTTTGAGTGAGGCTTTGTGTCCATGGTTTTCTAGGTGAATAAGCAACAACACAGTGCCCTCCTTACAGGCACTCTCTGAGTCAGCAGCTAAAAGTAGATCTCTACATATTGAAGCAGTGCACAAGTGGTGGGCAACTCGAGTGTATCAAGCTGCTCTTTCAAAGCCCTACTATAAATACTCTGACTTTCCGTGTAACCTTGCGGCGCACGGGTATATGTAAACGAGTGTCCCCCTAAGGTGAACACAAACAGATATCTGCTAAACACTTGTGTATAGGCGCGTTATAAAAGCCATATCATATCATATCTTTGTGTATAGGAATGCTAAAGAAAGCTTTCTTAAGATCAACAACACTAAAGTGAGTAGCAGAAGCCGGAATCATGGTTAATATTGTCGTTACATCAGGCACAATAGGAAATTGTGGAGCAACAATTTTATTGATGGCACGTAAATCAATGATGAAACGAAAAGGAATTGCATTATCGCCTTTCTTGTACACAGGCAAAATCAGACTATTGCACAAACTACCTGCAATTTCCTCAATTATCCCACAATGCACAAAATCAGAGACTATACATTTCGAAGCTTGCTCACCATCAACCGAAATCTTATACTGAGGAATACGTGGCAATTTTACTCCATCTTTCAAAATGATCTTAACAGGCTCAATTTGTAGAACACCGACACTATTGTCATCAATTGCCCACAAACACTCTGGAACATCACTAAATTCCGGTGGCAAAGGCCTAGTCAAGAACTGAGAGACAGAAAGTTGCTGTGGTGAAATCGTCAAACGCACTCCATCCGAAGAACAATGAATTACCGCATTTAATTCCTTCAACAGATTCAACCCCAACAAAGTCTCTCCACAGTTCGAAGTCAAAAGAAATGGACAGTGGTCTGTGAATGGACCCAATGTAATCGGTACCAGCAAAGAAACCGGACAGACTACTGGCATACCAGAAAACCCTACAGAAACATTGGTTTGCCCTGACAGTGGATTGTTTGGAACCTGTGAATGGTCAATGGAACACTTCTGTGCTCCTGTATCTATCAAGAATAGATGTTTCCTATTTCCTACTATCATTTCAACGTAGGGACCTTTCTGATTAAGGGTAATAGGCGTCGGTTCCAAACCCTACTTTGGTCAATCCTAGAGAAACAGAATGTCATCAAAAGGAAGTTCTTCAGAGAGGTAAGCAGCAGAAGGATGATCAAAAATGTTTAGATTATCTCCACTCGGTGCCTGATTATCCTGCGAAAAAGGTTGCACATTTTGAGAAAACTGACTTCTACCAGGAGCCCCTGCCCAAGGGCGGCCTCTGGATCGTCTATCCATTTTACCAAATGTGTTATTCGACCTCTGCTGGAGGATCGGGCATTGTGCATTCCAATGACCTTCTTGTCTGCAATAAGCACACTGGTTCACGTTTACAGGACCCAACGGCACATCTCCCTGTGGAGCATACTGTCCCCTAAACTGTGAATTACCCCCTCTAGGGCCTCTGACAATTTGTTGCAATAGAACTTTAGTTTTCAGGTCTCCCTTTCTCTTTTCAATTCTTTCTTTCTCATTATTGACTCGGTTCTCATAGTACTGAGCCATATGTAATACTTCAGACTGAGACTTAGCTTGCAAAGCGCTCTTCGAAGACATCATTTGCGAATGGATGTCAGGCAACAATCCACGCACAAATTTGTCTACAAATGGTCGTTTTCCAGACTCTGTGCTCAAATCTTGTCCACTGAAATCCAAACACACTTGTTCGAACCGATTAAAGAATTCGGTAGCACCCTCAGACTTCCCTTGGACACAAGCAGTAAGTTTTTCCCAAATAATCCTTATTTCAGGAATTATAGCTTTTAATTTTGTGACTATTCTATCAGGCAAAGTCAGTTTTACCTGTGGTGGTCTCTCGCCAGCTGGCCTTTCTCTATCTAATCAAACTATATTTACCCATGTATCCCCTAACCCAGGTACATCATTTACAGTCCTAATCTGTTTCCACAAATCAATAGGTAGGAGCATGGCAAATAACAAATCTATATCTCTCAAATACTGATGATTGCAAGACAAATTATATCTCTTTATAGAATCCTGTCAGATTCTTCCTAATATCGTGAATGGATTGTTTAATGGTGTTCACTTCCTGTCTTGAGAACGGAACATGAACAAACTGTGACACATAATGTGCAGGAATTTCATGAGCAGCAGCACCTCTTGCAACATTAGCTGCAACCTCAACTTTTGGGACAAATGTCGGAGGAACCTCTCTAACAGGCAACTGAGAGATAGGAAAATCCGAACGCTTACTGAGCAACGGAACTAAATCGTGCGCTAAAGCAGCTGAAGGAGTGTTAGACAAAAAAGCTCTCTTGTAGATATTCAATAATTCTGCGGGACAACAAATCTCCCTTTTTATGCCTTCATCCTGCAAGTATTCTACCATTACCTGTATCACTTTCCTCTGCATTTCTGGCGTATACTGACTGTACGTGTCATATACTTCTACAGGAGTTATCGACATCTCTGAAATCCACCTAATCGCATCCTTTGTGCAAATTCGTGTTTCCTCATTTATCGATTTACGACAAGGAAGGAACCGTTTCTGTACACACAGCGTCCAAACAATTACCATCAATTTCTTCATTCTGTACCCTTTCCATAGCCCTTCTAAACTCAAAAACACTCTTGACGTGCTCATGTACTTTCTCTGCAGTATCTCTTGAATATGCTAAAACATTCAGATCCCTCACCCCTTGTGGGAGATCTATATCATCTAGTCTGTTCCACATTACACATAGATGAAATCCCAACCGTTTAATAAAAACGTTTTTCTCAGGAAAACTTGCTAGATTATAGAGTGTGGCAAAAGCATCAGCTTGTTCACCCAGTGGTTTAATTGTACGAAAAGAAGTAGTGGAACTATGTTCCCTGCTGGTCTGCAACCATTCCCCACAAACCCCATCATCACGTCCCCTCCTACACACAATACACACACCAAGAAGCTTGGCTATGCTGTTTCATTTAACTCTCAGTGCAGGGCACTGAAAGTGCAAGTTTCATCTTCTTCCTACACTTTTATTTTAAAACAAAACCATTCCGGAACGGTTTCTTTTAAAAATAAAAGTATAGGAGCTGTAAATGGTAATTTAGAAAAGTAGAGTAGTACCGCTCCCGACCACTCCCGCTCACTTCGACCACTGTGTTCACCCTTCTCCATGCACTCTCTAGCCCATGCAGTCAAATCGCGCTTTCTCTCTTTAGATACAGTATTACGATTTACAATCTTTGATTCCGCTCCCTTATCAACTACAAGCGGGACAGAACCACTTGGAAGAGAAGGAGTAGACAAATCTTGTACATTCGGTCACAAAGGTGCTATCACTGGTGCAGAAGGCAAATCTACCAAACCCGTAACAGTAGGCAAAGGCGGAGAAGCAAGTGGAGGAGCAACAATAAGAGGGGGATCGACAGCCGGAGGAAGAGGAGCAATAGGAGGAACAATAAGAGGAGCAGGAATGACTACGGGAGGAGGAACAACAGCAGGAAGAGGCAGAACAGCAGGAATAGGAACATACGGAGGTGGCGCAGTGGCACCAGGCCTTCGTTCATTTAGAAGTTTGTCAATCAGTTCATCAGATACATGAAAATCTTTAGACGGATACATTTTCTGAATACCAAGTGAAAAAGCCCTATCCGTATTCCTAACTGACTGATTTATTTTGATCGTACAACAATGCTTTTTCAGCATTGGACATATGACGGCGAGCATGTTTTTCCCTACTTTTAAGTTTCTGCATAGCCTCTTTTTTCCAATTCTGTAATACATCAAATGCTGCAGGTCTAGCCTTTTTCTTTAATAATATAGACTCTAAATATTCTATATGAGGGATTTCAAAGCTACCATTGCTTGGCCACTGAAGTTCGGAAGCATGTCTAGTTTGTCTGTGCCAAATATCATTAAACACTATACTACCAATGCCGTGCTTACAGTACATAGCACATGCCGGAGACCCCTCCATTGGCGCCGTTCGGCCAAATTCCAAAGATTATCTGTCACTACGGAATAACACCCTGAAGCAGGCAGACAATTTCCCAGGCATATCAGATTACTGGTGTTACCTGGTCAATAATTGTACTCGCCAGTGCAATGCCCCAAAACAAATTATCAGAATACTTAAGAATCGGGTCACGACTCACCTGATCAAAGAACTAAGGAGGTCCGACCGGATTTCAAAGAACTACAAAGGACCCACGTGGTTGGTGATTTCGGCAAAACTGCCCGCCTTGATATATGGACCCTCGTAAAGATGCCGTCTCGGACCGCGGGCTCACCGTCCAGGGATTGGGTCGTGCAGTACTGTTAAGGTATTGCTTCTCATCCAAGAAAGGGGCCCCTTTTTTTCACCGTCCGATCCCAGTCTGATAGCCGCGTCAGCCTTCAACGAGATGGCATCAATCTTGAGGGTCCCTATTCAGGCGCCATCTGTAAAAGCAAGAGGAAATATCGAGGCTGAGTACCACAAAAGGAAATACACCAAACACGGCTTATAAAGATTCACAGATCTTTATTCTACTGCACAGTTTACAATGAAACAAATCAGATAGCTATCTGGTCCTCAGTACATCACAGTGAATACCAGCCCTTCAGTGTGAGAAGTGAGAGGTACTGGACATCTGGACATTCGAACATGTATACAGTTTCAGAAATAATGTCCAACTCCTCTGCAAGTTAATAATCCATGGTCTAGAGTTCGTGCCGAGTTCACTTATGGCTTATACGACAATATACACACGGATTACATTTGGTTTACATACAAACAAGTTACAATGGCAACAGTGTATTCCCAGATTTAGCAGTAAGCCTTAGCACATGTCCCTTCACAATGCAGTTCAGCCAGTGTCCACGTTCGATATTTGCTATACATTGTGTTCGATGTATTTCCGTGGATGAGGCCTGTTGGTGCAGACAATCCTTAGACCACAAGTCAGGCATGGGACAAGGTCTCTTTACCCAGTCTAAACATTTGGCCTGCAGACAGTCTAAACATTAACTAAGGTGCAAGGTTCGGGAAGGCTCGGTTACAAGTTGGAAACACAGTCCACCATTTTAGAACACAGAGTTACATTTGAACAGAATTGAAAATGGCGGATGATCCCAAAATGGAGGCAAAATCGATCTAAAATCGGAACTTTGCAACGCAGTGTTCTTCGCAGAGCTACTGGGCTTAGGCCAATATATACAGAGAAGGAGGCACAATATGATTTCCCGTTTAACAAGGCCAGTCCAGATTTTGGGGCCAAACTTATTCACCAACCCGAGAGAGTATTACGACTACATCCGTGGGAATCATCCATCTTTTGCCTGGAGGGATGAATAGTGGCTTCTCTGCTGCTACAAATGTTAAAGCCTATGGACTCTTTTTTGGCGGTAGATGGGTCTGAGGCTCCGTGACTAAGTTTCGGGAATTTTAGGGTCCACCAATTTGTCTCAATTGGTTCGTATCCCACTCTGACACCATATGTAGGCAGGGGAGTTGCTAGGTCTGGAAAAGACCCGGGGCTAAGCTGATGTCAGAACTGTTGGGACTGCGGGCTAGCTAGTCTTTTGGCTGTAGCTCCTGAGATTCTATCCGGGGCTACAACCAAATGATCGGGGCTGTAGCCCCCTTAGCCCCCCCTAGCAACGCCCCTGTATGTAGGGAAGGCAAGGTATCACAAGTATTGACACTGACACAATGCATACAATTTGTAATACCTTTATTATAAATGTTTGGGTTGGAGAAACTCTTATTTTGCCTTATAACTAGGATGGGAGTAGTCTTGACCATCAAACGTTAACCAAAACAGTCCTAGTGGAGTCCGTCAAATCAAAATGGCCTATGCTCACAAAAACCTAATGCCTGTCCTATCTCTTGTACAAAAAGTGTGAAAAGGTGAAATGTATGCAAAAGGAAAAATTAGTTTTCAAATGATAATGTGGCTGAACCAGCTCTCCTCCCCACGTTAGGCCTCATAGAGTAAGGTGATCCTTGTAGGCAGGATGACACAAGTGGCTTGGTTTTCAACACAATACAAAGTCCAAAAACCATGGATCGATGCCCGCCTGGCCTCACACATTAAAGTTTCTTTCTCTAACTTCAGAAATAATGTTTCAATCAAAACGTTCATAAAGATCCCCCTCTTCCGGACTCAGACCTTTCACCACACAGTTCTCTAAGGTCCCCCTCTGTCAGGTTCAGACCTCTCACAATAACGTTCTACTCAAAGTTGCAAGGGGGCTCCCTTCCCCAAGCTTATTATACCTCAGGTCTCCTAGGTCGGGCTTGAACCACTATCGGATGTTGAAATCTTTCGAATGTGAGTGACTTCCTTTACAGACCACTGCAGGACCACTTTGACTCAACGTTCACTCTTCGCTTCTCTAGTTATTCACTTTACTTTGGTTGTTTGTTCACCTGTAGCTTTAAACAATGTACCTTTCATTGAGACTTTTGAATGGGCTACTTCCTTTCAAAGGACCACTCTGTTATGGAGTATCTCTGATCTCACAGCTGCATTTCACATTAAAGTCAATTCACAGGCCTGCCTTTCTTCGCGTCACATACACCGGCATGCAGCCTTCAATTGCGATATAATATTGCTTCTTCATTCGCTTTACCACACACCGGTCTCTCAATTGCTTGCCAACTCACAGTTTGCGTGTGCTTCTTACTTGCTTTGCGATTTCCAATTTACGAGTCAAGGTTAGTACTGCAAACTTGGCCTCGTCTCCCCAACTCTGCCATTCACTGGCACCCTTGAAACACAACACAATCTTCACTTGTAGGACCTGGCCTTCTCCGCGTGTCTTCCATGGTCTGTTGGAGACTATGACCTCCAATAGGGAAGCCATGGAGTCTTCAGCCCGCTGTTCTTGCCCCTTGGTACGTTTGCTTTGCTCCAGTAGGCATGCCTTCATTCCAAATGTTTTGCTTGTACTGGTGTTCTGCCTTGCTCAGAGTGTGTCTTTAGGTGTTGTCTTTTATCCGTGTGAGGAGAGCTAACTGGTATCATGTGTATGTACTTAGTGGAAAGTGCCTGACGTTGCCTGACACGATTAATGGGACATGTACAGTACGATGTGAGAGAGTTAGTCTACTTACTCTCAGTCAGCCTCTTCCTTGGCCCAGTGTTTGTGTGAAAAGGGGGGGTCAGGATCTCGGAGTATCCTAAAAAATAGGATGGAGTAAATGAGCAAAAAAGGGAAGAATACTGCATCTCACCATTGGCTGCCTCACACCCACTGCCGAAGACCCCTCAGCCAGGTGTTGCTCCCGCACTGGTCCATCCCCAGGGTCTGGATCCAAAGGCGCTGGCCATGCCCTGGCCACCTAAGAGAGAGATCCCCGGGGACTAGCGGTTGAGACACCCTCTAGTTTTTCACTGTCCATCCCCTATGCGATGTAGCCACATCTGTTTCACAGGGGATGCGGGAAAGGGAATTGACGTTCCCCTGTTCTAAAGGTGAGTGGTCGGTGACAAGTGTGAACTTTGTACCTAGAAGATAGTTCCTTAGATGGATGGTTGCCCATTTGATGGCAAGGGCCTCTTATTCCAACACAGAGAAGTTATTTTCGCGTGGGAAGAGTTTACGACTAGTGAAGAGGATGGGATGCTCTAATCCATTGTATATTTGCGATAAAACTGCTCCTAACTCTTTGAGAAAGGCATCTGATTGTAACACAAAATTCTTCTGAAAAGTATACTCTTTTTCGGATTGATTTCTGACACAATGCTTGTTTTAGGTTGTTGTAACATGTTATGTTATGTTATATGCATTTGTACAACGCACGTATGCCCAGGGGCATCATGTCACTAAGGAAAAGTGAGGGTGGCAGCACCGGAACAGCCTAAAATAGATATGTCTTTAAAGATCGACGGAAGACAACGTGATCCTCAGTGGCTCGCAGGGACAGAGAGAGGTCATGCCAGGCCTTCGCGCCCATCACAGAAAAAGCATGACCGCCCATGCGTGATAGTCTGATATGAGGGACAGACAGCATAAGAGCAGACTGAGAGCGCAGGGGGCGAGAAGGTACGTAGCATGGGAACTTTTCCAGAATATACTCTGCTCCACGTTTTTAGAACGACTGGTGGACGATACACATAGCCTTGAAGAGAATTCTCTTCTCAATGGGGAGCCAGTGAAGCTGTCCAAGGAGGGAGACATATGTGCTCGGTGGGGGGGGGGAGTGCAACACTGATCTGGCAGCAGAATTTTGAAGTAGCTGGAGCCGGTTAGTGAGATAATGAGATTGCCCAAAATAGAGCGAGTTACAGTGGCCGGTCACGCTGAGCACCAGCGCATTCACTACCGTGGCATGAAATTTGCTTGGAACAAAAGGAAGTACCTTATGAAGGGTGCGTAGTTTGAAATGTCAAGATTTTCAAACACCAGCCACTTGTTCTGTCATAGATACAGATGACGACAGTATTGCCCCCAAATTTCATACTGATGCGGAAGTCAGAGGACAAGGACCCAGTGACAAGGGCCAAAACTCTGTTGTCCCAAAAGGAGAGAGGGCTGGAAGTTCCCACAACAAGCACCTCCATTTTACTGGCATTGAGTTTTAGCCAATTGGCCGCCATCCAGGACCCCGGATCTTCCAAACATCTCTTTAGCCGACCTCCAGTATCAGAACAGGTGGGGTCCAAAGGGACCAAAATCTGTGTGTTGTCAGCGTAGGAATAATAAATATCTAAACCCATGCGAGAGAATAAGAAGAAGAAGCGGTCTAATGTACATGCTAAACAAAATGGGGGAGAGTGCGGAGCCCTGAGGGACCCCGCACCGCACGCCAGTAACAGAAAATGAGAAGGAAAAGGGGGGAGTGATACTGACTGGGAACGATCTGCCAGAAAGGCTGAAAACCAGTCCAGCACCTGGCCAGTGATACCAGCATCAGACAGTCGGGATAGGAGGGTGGGGTGGTCGACCGTATCAAAAGGGGCAGATAGAGTAATACAGCTCCCACCCCAACCTGGTCAACCAGAAGGGCAAGATCGTCCATTACTGAGTTAAGAACAGACTCAGTCTCCAGCCCTGGCTGAAAACCAGACTGAAAGGGATCAAAGAATCCAGTGGATTCTAGAAAAGATGAAAGCAGGGGGGACACCAATGCCTCTAGGACATGCATCGTCCTCATCATTCCAATGAATCTTTGGAGATTCAGCATTCTTTAATGTGTCTGTTAACCTGCCATTAAGCCTGCCTCTCTGAGCGTCCTCATAATAGTAGAAAGATGAAAAAGATGGTCTTCCCATGTTCTGCTATAAACGACTATGTTGTCAATATAGGCCCCTCAGAAATTAGAGTAGAGCTGTAATATCCTGTCCATAAGTCGTTGGAACGTTGCTGGGGCCCCATGCAGGGCAAAACAATGAATTTTTAACTGGAATAGTCCCAGGGGTGTCAAGAAAGCAATCTTTTTCTTATCAGGTCCATATACTAATGTTGATAGGAATGTGACTTTTCCAAGTTTATCTATTAACTCATCAATGCATGGCATAGTATAGGCAATGAAAGCGGAGATGACGTTAACTTGCCAGAAGTCTATGCAAAACATTCAAGAATGATTGGGTTTAGCTACCAACACAATAGGGGAGGACCATGGACATGAAAAGGGCTCGATAATGTTGACATTCAGCATTGTTTTCACTTCCTCAACCACAATTTGTTTTCGTGCTTCTGGGAGTCTACATTGTTTCAGATGGACAATGATATAATGATAAGCGCAATGTACTCTCCCTGTTTTCTCACAGAATACATTGGGGAATGCCGTAATAAGGTTGTTCACATCTTGTTTTTTTTGTCTGGATAGTTCTTGGGGAATAAGTTCAAAGTTATCTCTGTCCTCCGGTACCAAACATGACAATATGGAGGATGAGGTAACAGAAGGATTTTCTATGTCCTCCGGTACCAAACATGACAATATGGAGGATGAGGTAACAGAAGGATTTTCTTTCCACTCCTTTAGGCAATTTTCCTGGTAAAGGCGAGTCGTTTGCTTTATCTCTGGTTGGGCTATTTTATAGGTAAATGTTCCTCTTTGCTCTACCACCTCATATGCCCATGGCACAGTGAGAAGTTTATTTTCAGAGGTATGTAAGAGGACTGATACCTTCTGTCCTACTGAAAAAGATCTTAAATACACCTTCCTGTCATAGGTGGACTTCTGTTGGAAGTGGTTAGGGCAAAGACCACGCATTCTGACCATAGATCGAGCAATAATAGATCGTCTGTATCCTATAGTGCAGAAATATAGGCCCAAAATTACAGCCAAGAACTAAATAAATTAGAAGGACAAGTGCCAACAGATTATATTCATCTAGAATGTAAGGTGCAGAATAAAAATAATATAATATTACTTAAAAAATGAGATTGTACTGGAGAGGTATGTGGTCGATGCAATAAGCACTATTGGGGCGACTGTTCAAATCTTTTGTGAGTTCAGGTGATTCTGTTTTTTATGGTTCTTTTAGAAACCGATCTGAATGCACAGAATTCTGGGATAGGAGAATCGGCAACGTGAATTATGAATTGCTGATACACGTATAAGCGTATGGCGCAGGAGAGCTTAAACTCCTACAATGAGGAGAAAACCTTCATGAATTTACCAACGAAAGGGGACAGTGGTCTGTTTTTAGAATACATGAGGAAAAGACACCAAATTCCAGCTCACATCCGTGACTTTTCGACTAGTTACATAGCAATGGGTTACTTGAAAATGTAATTTAATCTAGTGAACTCCCTTGAAATGAGTGGTGTGAGAATCCCACGCACCTTTAGATTATGTGGCAGGGTTACTCTCGAATCTGTAATGCACCTCGTTATCGAATGTCAGAGTCTTGTCTCTCTTCAAAATAATGTGTTATGGGCCAATAAGGCAGAATTGTTATCAAACAACAGGATATGGGGATGTTTTATGAATGGCAATGATGTACCTGATTTATTATATAGTTAAATGATGTAATGTCATGGAGATTTGAAATGACCTCTACCATTGGTAGGTGAATAGAATAGAATCAATTGTCTTTCTCCTTTTAGTAATGGATATGCATAGATTGAATGTGATTTTTAAGGGTTGTATTGCTATGATTAACATGTATATGTTGTATATAAAGTCTGTGTATGTGGACTATAAATATAGTAATAATATGTTAAATGTGATTTAAGAAGGGAAAGGAAGAGGCAGAGGTAAGAAGGTGTGTGGGGCAAAGGTCATGTGACCTAGACACACTTGCACCAGCTAACCAACTGCAAACGAAACGAGACTGGAGTGCTGCTCAATTAAGGTATAGCTAGAGTGAGAAAAGAAGGCCTCAACATATTAGCAGTGATTGACAGGTGGGTGGGGCAGTGACCTAGACTGACTTGCACCTGCTACCGAACCGCATAAGAAAAGAGGATGGAAGGAGGGAGAGGGGAGAGAGAGGGAGGAAGGGAGAGACAGATATGATATGATATTTTATTTCTATCGCGCCCATACCCAAGTGTTTCAGAGCGCGACAAGGTAAGGGAGGGGAACGAGAGAAGACAAAACAACGATCTTACAAGGCCCAGTGACATTGAGAATGCGCAAGTGCGAGGGAGAGAGAAGTAGGACAGAGAGAGAGAGAGACAGAGAGACAGAGACAGAAGGAGAGATTGTTTGTTTCGTGTATGTGCCTGGGCTACAATTTGATCTCTACGACCCCATTTTGTTTCTTTGCCTTTTTATCTATTAGAGTGCAACATGTGACGACTGTATTGTGGGAAGAAAGAAAAAATGTATATTCATCTTATGATGCGGTAATTCAATATCAAAAATGTTGCCTTTTCAGGGCTGTGTTTACAGTACCCATTGCTTTTTGGCTCTGTTTGAAAAAGATCAAGTGTTTGCCACTTTGCTCCATGGGCAAACCAGATTTCGCAAACCAAATAGACGCCACGAGTCCTCTACAATATAATCCCCAGCAAGCTGTGCAAGCGCGGTGCAGTCGGTAAACACAGCAAAGACGAGCAGAGGTTGGAAGGTAAATGCACACATTGGAAGCAGAGGAAATCCTGCAGGCGGTATATCCAAGATGTCCGTTCCAATGAAAAACACAGCTTACTGGTCCGACTCCAGTAATGACAGGAGCTGGGTTCCCCGTGATGGCCAATGATACAAAGGCAATCTCCAACGCAATGGACTCCTCTTACTGCAAAAGCTCCCACACGAGTACCACAGCACATGTCGTTTGACTTTCAGGGTTCATATTAAAGAAACTTTGCTCACGTGCAAGTTCAATTTTTCATGGTATTCGCACTAAGACTTGCGTAAAAACATATTCTTTCAATAACTTTTTGCACCCATAACAACGTGTTTGTAAATTCACACCGGCAGTCAATCAAAATCCTCAGTAAAATGTCATGTTTTCCAATCAAATAGGCATATTCATCAATAAACTGGCAAGCAGAACTCGGGATGCCTCTACTCCATCTTTACTCCACTGCCCCAGTGCACTGCCAGCTCTGGACCAGACCAATACCACAGGGGGATTTATAATCCAAGCAGAGCTGCATGGCTCCATGAGTACTGAAGCTTCTGGGAAATTGACAGCTGTGCCTAGTGAGGCCATGCAAATGTAAATGTTAAGGCTGTAAGTTTCACATTCTATTTTCTTTTCTTTTAAAATGGATTAATAGGTCTTCAAATCATAATACAGTTGAGACTAATTTTTGGATGTGTTCTGCATTATGGTATGCATCGTATCGAACAATTTTCAAATACAAATGTCAAACTTTAGTTCTTTTGAAGATGAAAGCATCTAACATGCAAACAATAATTGCAGCTGACCTATTGGGTAAAATGTGGCATAACCCCCCTGTCATTCAGCTGCCGGACGCATTTTGATGAGTGTACGGCAGCCTAGTACTGGCCATCTCACACATGTTAATGAGTTCTCTGAAATCTAGCAGATCAGGTAAGGACATTGGATTTCCTTCAAACTTCATTTCCTGAGCAATACCTTCTTTAATCTTTTCTACAGTAAAAGTTCCTTTTTTTAATTGTGATTTGGTTTAACAAGATAAACCCTTTTACAAACACAACTCATAATGAAATACTTTCATAAATATGAAAGAAACAAAATACAGAAGACACAATGACAACAATTAGTTAATTAAACTACTATAAATTCAAATGTCCTTCAATATCAAATTAGTAGACGAATGCAGCGATAATAAAGGGCGTATAGTTTCTGTTCACAATCCAGTTCCAGAAAACTGAAGCAACATTAATATGTACATATCAAGCGACATGGGCACATCAGATATGGTGTAATTTAGGAAGGTCCATAAAAAGGTGTTGTAATGTATCAATAGAATTGAGGATTTGGACAAAATGTACACGAAATTAAATGTGTAGGAATGTTTGCCGGTGCACCCAACACTTCTTGAGTTGGGAATAAATTAAGTCTCAATCTTAAAAATGTTTTTCGTCATTTTCGGTTTGGAAATCGCCTCATTTATTTTGGGAGCACATCAATCAGTTTTTCAACCGAAGAGAAAATGGTGAATAATGTGCTGATTACAATTTGAGATCCTGTAATCCAATCAAAGTTGCCTATTTATTTACTGCAATTGTATTGGTGAAAAGAAATGCAACGGTCAAATCCTATTGTTCGAAGGAGTTGTAACATTGTGCTAGCCAGGTGTCCAGGACTGCACAAGAAAGATCTAACATTGACTTGGTAAGCGTAGAAAACAAAGTTCAATGGTGAACCACTGGTGACAGGTAACCAAACACCATGGACACCGGATGTCAGTATTCTGGATGGCGGAGACTAAAAAGAGAGCGATGAGGCTGGATAACAGACCTACCTGGCTTTCTACTCTCTTCAGAGGATGTCTCCTCTCTAGAATCTTGGTATCTGTCATAAAAACCTGCTTATCTGGTATTTTATTAGTCAGAATTCAACAGTTGCTGACTGTGGCAGGTGTTGCTTAATCGACCATTACATGTGAATGTTTTGCTCAGTAACAGAGTTTCTATTCTGCATTCATTTAACCTTAGTTCCTTTTGATTTCCTTTTGATAATCCTCGATCAGCTAAACATGCTAATTTACCACACTGTGACATACATTCAATACATACAATATTCAATGATGATCAGTGGTGGCCATTGTATACTGGGCCATCGACCCAACGCCCACTCCTTTCGGTATATCATCCTCCTTTGCAATGCATTGTAGCACATGATCTGAGGCTCAAGAGCACAGGGCCGAACTCACTTTATCTGGAGCAGAAGATTGACATATCTCATCACGTCCGGGACAACAAGGAGACTGGGCCACATGCAAACAGCGTGCAAACATGGGGATGAAGAAAGGAGGGAATAGGCACATTACACAGATTTCAGGAATGAGGCAACTTTCAAAGCAAATCACATTGGAGCTCATGCTCATGAAATAACTAATTTGGTGTCAGGGAACCGTTACGTTTACACCATAATGTAAGCGGTCCCCACCGCCAAATTTCGGTCATTTGCACTGCAGGGTGTGTGCAAATGTAAAGGGCATATGGCAGTGAACAAGTGTGTACACCACCTTTTGCCTTTCACATTTGCCCTTATTTAGTTTTCATTGTGAGTGCCCCTTTGCATGCTCGCTAGGCAAGCAGCGCTCAAAATTACAAATACACCATCAATTGTGAACGCTGCTTACCATGATTGAATGGTTAACAGTGTTCACAAATACATGTAGCCCTGCCCAGCATGCGAGCATGTCGGGGAGGTTTTGTCTGTAACTGTACATGAGCGCATACAAACGGTTCCCTATGGGGTCCGCCTGTTTTTTGCTGGTTCATATAGCAGGTGAATACCACAGGGTATTCTCCAGCATTTGTGTCGGCATGAAAATCCATGTTGACGCAGATGCTGCAGCATTTTGTATGGCAGAGAGGAAGTGAGAGGCGAAAACGCAAGTTGTGTTTCGCCACTCTTCTCTGCCATACAAATAATTTAAAATCACCCATGGTGTGAATGTAAGGCGTTAAAGCCATGCTCAAGACTTTCACGCCTTGCATTCACGATACGGCTCTATTCAACATAAGGCCCACTGTGGAGTGGGTGGTTGGATGGAAGGGAGAGGAGGTTTGTACAATGTCACAGAACTAATTGATTTAAAGCCAAGATGTTGGAAAAGGTATTGTAACTTTCTGAAGGGGTTTTGTAGTATCTAGGTCCAGGAATGGTGGACAGGACGCAGAGAGGACACAGGAGTTGGCAGGTCCAAAAAGGTAAGTGCTTTAATGTAGTTTCAGGGTGTAGGCTAGAGCAAGCGGAGAGCATGGGTACAGGCATCTTTCTAGTAGCATCTCGCATCCTGAACCCGCAACTGTAGTCCCTGGAGCCCTGAGGGAACACAAGGCATCAGCCTGACCAGCATTCCATGGCTTGCATTGCCATATGCGGTGCAAGCCTGCACCAGAGGCATTGCTGGGGGGGTAAGAGGGCTATAGCCCCTGGTCTTTTGATTGTAGCCCCGGATAGAATCTCAGGAGCTACAGCCAAAAGGCTAGCTAGCCCCCAGTCCCAACAATACCGACATCAGCGTAGCCCCGGGTCTTTTCCAGACCTAGCAACACTCCTGGCCTACACTAAAGGATTCAGAGAGCATACTGCACAATAAGTATCCATTATCCAACTAGGGGACCAATATAGTTTGCAGCGGATGGCCATAAAGAATAATTGAAAAGCCATAAGCACGTGCCCCCATCACATTTTCTAAAGGTGTAGCACTTTTTTTCAGCAGTACTTTTAGGGGGTAATTCATGGAATCAAGCGCAGAAGTGGCGCACGTGGCTGGCGCACATAGGGAGCGTGCGCTAGCTTGCGCCACAAATTTCGGCGCACAATTATTTCATGAATTACCCTCTTAATCTCATCTGTATTTTGAAGCCTAGCCGTTCTTACTTACTTTGTCGGCACAAAAAAAGAACCAGGCCTGGGGGATAAAGTTTTGATGCAGCGTTCCTCCTTCTCCAACCACAGAAGTTTACTCCTCGATATTTACAATGCATCAGTTCTGAGCCAGGTAGAAAAAAATGGCCAAAACTTAAACAACCAATGAAAAAAATAGCATAAAGCAAATGCCGCCAATAAAATCCTCCATAAAGTAATACTTTCATGCTCTGTAAACTCAACCAACAATAAATATTTAATGTCCTCTCCGTTTGCTGTCTTCGATTTTACCAGTTCCCTCATCAAAAGAAAAGTTTAATGTCATTTCCAAGGTGAAAAATCACTATTTTTTACTTATCCAAATTGAAGTCTCACTTTCCTTTGTGGGAATGACAAAAGAAAGAAATGAATGCATTCTGTAAATCAATTTCTCATATGAAGAATAAAGCTGTGAACTATGAATATCATACTCATGGAATAATCACAGTTGACAAAACAGGAGCAGCTTCAAGTTGAACTGTGGTTACTTCCTGGTGTCAACTCGAAAGGTCACAGACTAGCCAACCACCGTTCATCTATAGTACCGACTGCACCGCTCCGCTCTCTCCAACGGAGGCGCTAGTCGCTAAGCGCATGGCCACGGTGAAAGATTTAGCCTTACCCACCCAATCCATAGATCTACTAGCCTGAATATTGGTCCCTGCATGCCATACACGGTGCAGTAAGTCACAGTGACATGTGATGTGTGAAATCTCATGCATGCATCCTACCTTAGTATTGGTAGTATAGAGGACCTGAGACTCGACTTTGAAAAAAGGGTGTAGCAGCCTTGAGAGGTGGAGTGAAACTCTCCCACACCCCTCTTCCTTTCTCCTTGTTTTACATCTGTTTATTTTGCTAGCCTTTACAGTGCATGCATGTACTCATGTAAATGTGTTTCATAAATCAAATGAACACACAAGGGCCCACTTGGTGTGCTATGCTACCTCGTGGGCGGGTGGTCTGGTGAGATTATCTTTCTCGTGTGGCATTGTAATACTGACGGGGCAGGCTGCAGATATGGAATCATGTGTCAACCCTCCGGCAAAGTGCACAGTACTGCGAGGCAGTGGTATAGAATGTAGCCTCCTTCAAGGAGCAGAGTCACATCTTTTAGAGGGCAAATCCTGTCTACATGGGATGCAAAACCTGAGTTCCAGATTATTGAGTTGTGCACTGCCGTCTTGATTGCTGTATTCAACGGTTTGGGTTTAGAAGCCCGTGGAGCAAATGTCCAAATAACTTTCGGTCTTTTCACACCTGAACATTTCTGCACCACTACCACCCTACTTAACTTGCGGCGGCACACTTCACTGTGTGCTGCCAACTTGCGGTGTCCCTGCGACGCCTGTTCCCTTTAACTTCTTCAGTTGTGTGGTACCGCACAGTACTCACAACGATCTGCCATAGGTGAGGGCCAAGTTGCTGCTAGGTGTATCTCTGAACACTTATAATTTCTGTCGCCCCTTTCTTCTGTGTAGAACCACAGCAGGGGTAAGCACACACATAGAACAGAATCATTAGACATGTAGACGAGTAAATCGTGTAGGATGTCCTATATGGGTTGGGGAGGAGGCTGTAGTGTATATTAGACATCTAATGTCTTGAAGGGTTCTAAATACTAACATTTCCTTTCACTTTTTTTGACTGTACTTTTAGATGTCAATTTGAGATCAATGTTTCCCTGAGTCGTAGCTGAAATCTATGTTGCCCTCATTTCCCTGGATATAATCACATTTTGCTGCACGAGAACCCCTTGGCAAGCTCTGAGGTTGAACATGGCATGCAGCATTGCAGGTCAGACTTTGCTGTGGCTTGGTAGGCAAATAATGGCTCTGTGCACTACTGAAGTGGGAGAATGGAACAAAAGACTCCCACCAATTCCCTCACGCCCCTGGCCTAGAGGATCGCGGCCCAGACACCCGCCACGAGAGGAGTTTGCCTATCTACCAGACGACCAAATACCCTGGTACAGGAACATACGGATGTGCCCACCAGCCTGCCCACCAGCCTGCCCTGCCCATGCCGACACCTGCGGCATGGATGAACTCGACTGAACCATTCAACAGTAAATAAACACATCGTTAGAGATGCCATGACGACCTAGCCAACGGTCAGCACACCCGTGCAAACATGCACACTGGACACTCCCACACCAATCCCCACGAAGAACATATTCAGTGCAATGACGTAGGTGACGGACACACCCACTGACGCGCATCTTTATTATTTTTCACATAGGTTTTTCAAAATGCAGAAATGCAAGACGCACAACGAACTCATCTAAAATGCTTGCTGACGCTTCTCCTAACCCATGCATTGCAATGAGAAATATAACGAAGACATGATACGGGGGATAAAGCAATATGATACCATAACCTAAAGCGCCGTGCATCAAACATCCCCACCTATGCACCAGGCCCAAGTAGGCCGCAAGCAAGAGCCTCCATGAACATTGAACGAGCAAGAGTACAATTGATGACCCTGCAGAATGAGCCTGGCGAGAACAGACAGTCAAGGGCACAATGTTGCAAACTCGCATGCCACAAGCCGAAGCCAAGGTCACACCTGAAAACTAAGCCAGACACACAGTGGAAAATGCAATATTAAATGTGCAGAATTCTGCCTCAACCACGGTCTCTCCCACGTGACCAAGCCGAACCTGACAGGGTGCCAGACCCAGGACGAAGGAGGCGCCTGGATCCCACGTTTTGAGTCACAGGCAGCAACAATGAAGCGACTCAATGGACATCTGCGGTGGTGGGAGTAGTCAGCCCTCCAGCATATGAACAAATCTTCGCATTGTCTGCACATACCCATAGTTATACATTGTTGCAAATGACAGGTGCACCGCGAGCTGGGAACAGCGATGGTCCCAGACTGGGGGGCTCGCGAGTGGACCAATCAGAATATGGGGCACTTATCACTGACGCCATTAACATTAGCCAATCCTCAGGGGTCTTCATGTAACAATTTTCATGTATCTAATTGAAGGGACAACCCAAGTATACCACCTGACTGACCCTCAACCACTAACAGCGCTCTCTATACGTATGCTATACTAACCCTACCACTCGAGGAACCAATCCAGAGTGACGATAGTTTTTTTTGCTAACTTTCCCAGGTGACGCAAATAGTGCGTCATACTAAGGTAAAAAAGGGCCTGCGAGCCCCACGAATAGAGAGAGAGAGTCAGGACGGACGCGTACGATCCTTGACCCATCCCTGCCGTTTTTTAATAAACAGCAGAACCACCTTGCTTCTTGCATGTGCCTCATACTCATTTTTGGGATTCGCGGGAGGAGTTGGGGCCTCCCTGCCCGGGGGTCCGCAGACGGCCCAGCCGACCCCGGCACAATTTCCCCCCGACAAGTTGGAGGCACTGCTGAGATCTGTTTAAGATCTGCTTTTATTTTATTTTTCCGAGTGCTCCCGTTGTGAGGAGGCCCGGCGGCACGGCCCCCTCTGCCGCTGCTCCCTTTTGAGGACTACAGGACCAATGCGGAACTGCGAGAAAACCGGACAGCGCAATCTGGATATTGGCCTTCGGGAGCCGGTTGAGAAGTATCCCGCCCGCGGTTGGCGAGTGTCCAGACGTGGTCCAGACGAGGGGTGGTGGCGAGCCGGTTGGAGGGGTGCACGCAGTCGAGCGGCCCCGCATCAAGAGAACTTGGTGAGTATGCCACGCCCAACAAGCAATGTGAAATTGTGAGGGAGGGGGGAGGAATAGAATACGGGAGGCGGGAGGTGTTACACAGGTGCGCGGCGAAGGTTTGATAAATTAGTGTTGACGGTGAAGTGAATGGTAGCTGGACAAGTGCGAGAGCAGTCCGCTAAAATACGGAAGAGGAGGGGGCGGAGCACGAAAACATCACGTGCGGCCACTCGCAGGCACTGATTGGCCTAGGTCGCGACCACGTGTAAGGGTGTGTGTGTGTGCGCTTTCCTACGATTTGGTGATTATTGATCAATGAGTAGATGAGGATCCCTATTGATCGAGCAGGAAACTCGATAGATAGATGACGTTTCCCTGTAGGCGGTAGCTAGCTGGTTACCTAATATGGAAGATAATTGGCTGGTTAAGCCCTCCTGTCGAGGGGCGTATCACACGCGAGGCGACGCAGCGTGCGCAGTCCGATTATATTGTTGATTATCTTGTTCCAGGCGTGACAAGAGGACAGCTGTGGGGTTAATGGGGGTAGATTGCAAGCGTATTTTGGCCTTTTAAAAACATGTAAAGAACTTACCAGTAGTTTTGGAAGAGATCGGTGACGTCACCAGTAGGGCTTTCATAGGATATCTCGAACACAAGGCATTTTTTGGAGAGTGGTGGGGAAGAGAATAATGGTAAGGGAGTGGAGACGGAGATAAACGGTAACGAGTAGATCGGGGCAAGGTGAAAAGGGGGACGTGGCTGCGCACGGAGAACGCCGGCCACGACAAGTGAAGAAAGAGGAGGAGGGGTAAAAGAAAGTGGGACGGCTGTATAAGAACGTCACACGGGGCACGCAGCCGCAGGGGGCTACGTGCACCTCGGCCGCAGGGGGCCGTAAAGGTGTTCGGTAAAGGAAGAAAAGAAAGAAAAGAATATACAAATGCAAATGCTATATTTTACTATTTTTCCTTAGCGGACAATCGCAAGTCCCCAAAATTACGGGGCCAGGTAAAGATCTAAGATTGTATAGCGTACACTGTTAGCAAGATAACCGCTACCAAATAGGGGTAGGATAACAAGTGAAGTGCTACTATGTCACACGGGACAGGATCGGGAGGGTGGGGGAACACCCTCACTACCCCGCTACAGCATATATGCAAAACACTGTCACCCCATAGGGAGAAACTGATCAAATATAGCATAGAATGGGCACAGGGGACGGACACCAAAATGACAACACCATGGCCGCCTAATGGCAGTTTCGATCCATATACCCAACATTCACTATTAACCCATCTGCATAACACATACAAGGGGAAGAAGTTGACACACCACGTGGAGGTGTTTAACTTATGGAGGATGTTCCAAGGGTCCCGACCAGGACCAAACGGAATGTTCATTATGGGGGAAACAACGGAAGAGAAGAAGATTAAGGAGGAAGGAGAGAATGGGGAAAAAGAGAGTGAAGTAACACGGGGAACGGACAAGAGGGAGGAGAAAAGAGTAACAACTCAAACAAAAAGGAAATAAAAAAGGAACAGAGCGACGATATGCCCCTAGCGAAGGTAGTGAAAACGGAGGGAGGGGGGTTATATCCTTTAAGAGAACTAGGAGAAATAGTAAGAGAACAATTAAGGGCGGCTGAGGGGTACTCGAACCCGGCATACAGCCCGCCACCATATACAGCTACAGGTGGCCACACGGGAGGGGAGCGGACTAGTACGACGGGATCAGCTCATAGGAAGATGCCCGCAGGGGAGGGGAGGACTGGCGAAGAGCAGATTGCGGAAATAGGACATGATGAGTGGGTAGCTGCGCAGGTACTATTAAAATTACGAGGTTCATTAACAGGAGAAGAGAAGGAGGTAGTAAGGAAAATGGACGAGGATAATACCAGGAAGAGTGAAATGAAAGGGGAAGAGGGGAAAAGAAAGGAGGACGAGCTGTTACGACAAAAGGAAGAGATTTTGGAGGAACGATTAGCAGAATTAAGAGATGAGCAGAATGCACTGATCAAGCAGCTCGAGAGAGAGAGGAAAGAGAGAGAGCACGGGAAAGGAAAGAAAGTAAGAATGAGTTGGAAAAAATGAGGGAACGAACTGAGGAGCAAAAGAGAGAAGCCGAAAGGGTAAAGGCAGTAGCAGAAAGGGTATCCAGAGCAGCACTGCGTGACAAGAAAAGAGAGGAAGAAGATAAAGAAAAAGAAATGGAAATATGGAAGAGGAGATTACTATCAGAAACGACAAGGAAATACGAAGAAGGGAGGATGATAGAGGGTATATTAGAGCGGGAAAGAGCGAGATGGGAAAGGAAGAGAGAAGAAGAAAGGATATTGGAAAAGATGAGTAGTGAAGTAATGGAGGAATTGAAAAAGAAAAGAGAGAAAATTGGTAGAGAAATAGCGGAGAAAAATGAAGGGGAAAGAGAAGATAGGAGAGGGGAGAGTGAAGTAAGGAGGTATGTACACAGAGACACAGAAGTAGCAACAACATCAGCACAAAGGGGAACAATTGGTAAAGAAGAAACAGGAGGAACGGATCTAATAGACTTAAAAACAGTAACGATTAGGGGGAAAAAGACAGATTGGGGGTTGCCATTCCTGGATGACTTTTGTAGTGAGGAAGAAGAAGGAATGGAGAAGGAAGGAAGAAATAGTGAAAGGGAAAGCCTAGATAAATTATACATCACCCGGACAAATAGAGAATCACCATGGGCCTGCAGGAGAAAGGAAGAACTGGAGGGAAGTGAGGGGGAAGAGCAAGGAATGGCGGGAAGGCAGACACGTGCAGCTACACTCTCAACATCCCGTCCAACATGCTCCACCACCCCACACTCATTACG
Source organism: Ambystoma mexicanum (assembly GCF_040938575.1). Classification (NCBI taxonomy): domain Eukaryota; kingdom Metazoa; phylum Chordata; class Amphibia; order Caudata; family Ambystomatidae; genus Ambystoma; species Ambystoma mexicanum. The sequence goes on along the minus strand of NC_090937.1, from coordinate 1,551,480,697 downwards.
AGCAACATGCCCACCTAAACTCGCACCCTTCCCCCACGAACTGACACCCTATGCAGGCAGGCTTAGAGACCTCCCTGGACGCAGGCAGGGAGAACGAATGCACACGCCCACATTAAATAAAAGAAATGACGAAAGAAGGGGAAGAGATGGAGGAGAAACAGTTACGAGCAGGGGAAATATGGACGCAATTGACGATGTAGAAGACACGGAAGAAGATGAGGGGTGCACGGACTCGATTTTGTGGAACCCAGGGGATCAAACAGGACACAACGTAATGCCACTTCTGGAGAGGGGAGGGGTTAGACCACAATACGTCCCTTGGAAGCATGCAGACAAGGAAAATATAAAGTGCAGGCTCCCATCATTAAGTGGAGGTGCGGGAAAATGGATATATGAAATGTAAAAACACACCGCAGGACAGAAACTGGCAGTGGGGGATGTAAAGGGCCTTCTAATATCAATATTGGGGGATGCAGCAGATGACATCTGGAAGAGAGCAGGCTTCCCCGGGGTCACAATAACAAACACATCACACGATGGGGCACCATTCGCAAACTGCAGACATGCATTATGGCAAGCGCTGAGGGTACAGTACCCAGACACATCGCACATAGGAGCAATTACCTCACGCAAGATGCGTGAGAACGAAGATCCTGTTGATTATATCCAGGAAATTCAAGAGAAGTGGCGTATGGAAACTAGAGAACAATGGGACAAAACACCAGCAATATTCTATCATATACTAATACAAGGGCTCCCAGAAGCAGTTCAGAAACAACTGAAGAAGGTAGTGGGGATGGAAGCAAAAGCATGGCCAGAAATACAACTGACGATAGTACATCATTGTAGGACATGGCAAGAAAAGATGAAACAAAAGGAAGAGGATAGAAAAGCGGAAGAGGCTAAATTGGTACAGAAAAAACTTACTAAATACACGATGGAAGGTGCACTAATAACTGCACCTGCAACAATGACTCAAAACCCCACACAAGTAGTGGCTGCACAAGATCCCTCCCAAATACAATCATCACAGATTGTAGCACAACAGCTGCCACCACCCCAACCATACACGACTAACATGGGAGGAGGATACTCAACGCCAGGAGCTGGATATTATAATTACAACAGGGGAAGGGGAGGAATGATGAGGGGTGGGGATACGGCTATAACACACAACAGCAAGGGGGAAGATTCAGAAATTTCTACCCCACCGGGCAACCAGTATACCAGGACAACTCAGGGAGCTTTCCATGGCAGAACAGGGAACCACCGGTATGTTGGATTTGTGGATTACTAGGGCACATGTCACGCACATGAAGAATGAGACCAGGCAAACAATCATGGGGAGAACAGGGACAACAAGGACCTACAAGGGAACAGCAGGACACCCAACAACAGCAGGCACTGCAACCGGGAAATGTGCAGCAACAACTAGTAACATAACAACAGCCACAGACATATTCACTACCACAACAACAGGTAGCAATAACACAACAACGTCAAGTGCAGCAAGTACAGCAACCTGCCCAAATTCAAGACCATAACATAACCACTACCAATACACAACTACAGCAAACACAACTGGGAAGGGTGACGGTCCTGGGACACAACCCTTACACAGGAAGTGGTCAATCATTATACCCACAATAGGACAGCCCACAGATGGCCTTGGTGTGTCCCATCCTGTCGGTAACACCTAATAGTGCGGAGGAACCACGCATAGAGGTAACGATAGGTGACAAAAAATTGTCATTCCTTGTTGACACCGGGGCGACCCGGTCTTGCATAAGGGAAGGTAAATTTAAGATGTCAGGTGAAGCCATGAACACCCAAGGATTCTCTGGGGCTAGGGGGTTGGTTCCCTTTACTGATAACATTCCCTTATCGATAGGGGATTATGACATGTCCGTCCCGCTTTTATATTCTAGGGACTCACCAGTAAACATACTTGGGAGAGACATAATGAGCAGATTGAATATGACGATCTCCTTTACGGAGGACGGGATAATTTGCTCCACTCCTGGAATAAACATGCTCACTGCACGGCAAATTATGTAAGCATACTGTGGACAGACAGTGATTAGGGCTGAGCCAGTAGATGGCAAACTGTTCCAGTACGGAACAGACATGGCATTCGCATGGATACCAGGAATAGAAAGAAAGATCTGGAGGAGGCCAACAGCCTATTTGTTTAGACCAGAAACACCAGCCAATGAACCAGAAGGAAAGGTGATTTCAGTGAGCATGGAGAGCATTATAGCAACTGCTGATTATATCGCAGTACATGCCCAAGACAGAGAAGGAAGAGCATGGAGGGCAGTGATAGCCCTAGCAGAGGGATGCAGGCTCACCCAGGTGTCAGGCGAGGAGCTCTTTTCAGAAGAAAAGGAAGAATATGAAATGGTATTTATGATGAGTGTAGAAATATGGCTAAGAGTGACATACAAACAAGTGGCACAGAAAATTGCAATGGCACTTGAAACACCCCCATCCACCCCAGTTCCCTTCTTTGAGGAGGATATGGCAAAAGTCCCAACATCATTATGGACTACTAGTCCCTATGACGTGGGTTGCATAAAGAGTATAGAGGGAGTAAGAATAAAATTGAAAAAAGGTGCAATACTCCCTAGAGTGAAGCAATACCCACTATCAAAAGAGGCAGATGAGGGCATATATGAAACAATAACGGCCCTTATAAATAATGGCATATTGGTACCATCAGAATTACCATGTAACACAGCCGTATACCCAGTGCGCAAAGCTAAAGGAGGGTCTTGGCATTTCATCCAGGACCTCAGGCCCTTGAACAACATAGTGGAAGCAGAATACCCCATAGCAGCAAACCCGGCCACAATATTGTGTGGCATTCCAGCAGAGGCATCACGATTTACAGTGATTGATCTCAAAAATGCCTTTTTCTCAATACCCCTGCATCCAGACTCACAAGATCTAACAAGCTTCACGTACAGAAACACAAAATGGAAACACACCAGGTTGCCACAAGGGTACTGCGAGTCACCCTCAATTTTCAACAGAGTAATACAGATGGACTTGGGAAACATTGAATTGGAAAGCACAGTGTTGCAGTATGTTGATGACATAATAATTTGCAGCACAAGCGAAAACAAATGCAGAGAGGACTCATTGAAGATGTTGACAATATTGGCTGAAAAGGGTTACAAGGTAGAAAAAGAAAAGTTACAGTACTGTCAGGAACAGGTACTATACATTGGTCAGCTCATATCCCAATACGGAAGAAAGATTGCACCACAAAGAGCACAAGCCATATCAAAAACGCTGTTGCCCCAAACAGTGAGGGAACTGCAGCAGTTCCTGGGGCTGTACAACTACTGTAGAGCATGGGTATTTGATTACAGCTCATACATAGGACCCCTACTTGAGGCATTAAGAGAAGCTAACAAAGGGGAGAGAAAATTGGGGTGGACAATGGAAATGAAAGAGGCCTTTGATGAACTGAAAGATGCAATATCAACTGCTCCGGTACTGGCCACCCCGGATTATGAACGACAATTCTTTATATTTTCACATTGCGACTCAGCAGTAATGAAAGCAGTGTTGGCTCAAAAAACAAGCATGGGTTACAAACCAGTAGCATTTTACAGCAGTCACATGGATCCTGTAATGTTAGGACATTTCCCTTGCGAATAAGGTCTCGCCGCAGCTGCCTTCGCGGTAGAGAAAGCATTATCAATTACAATGGGGTGCCCAACCACACTATTTGTGGAACATGCACTATTTGCAATATTGAACAAGCCTACGTCCACACTAACCACGCAGAGGGCGTCAGGTTATGAGATCATATTATCTAGACCAGAATTATCAATTGTTAGATGCAGCACAGTTAATCCTGCAAGGTTTATAGCGGAAGTAATTGAGGAAGGAGACTATGCACATGATTGTACACAGACTACCGAAATGTACTCATGTACTAGAAAAGTTGAAGAGGACGCACTGGATGGAGGAGAGCTCTTGTTCATTGATGGGTCATCAACAATAGACCAAAGTGATGGGATAAGGAGAACTGGGGCAGCAGTGGTAAAAATGACAGAGGAATTGGTGTGTGAGGTGATGAAATGCGTACAATTACCACAACATTACTATGCTCAAGCAGCAGAATTGGTTGCACTTGTCTTGGCGTTGAAGGAAAGCTTTGACAAAAGAGTGACTATATATTCTGACAGCGCATATGTCACGTCTACTGTCCACTCAGGATTGTCCAAATGGAGGAGAAGAGGGTTTAGGAGAGCTGACGGCACCCCAGTGCATCATGCGCTCTTGTTAGCTGAGTTAATTGAAGTAATAAATGACCCCCAAGAATTAGCTTTGGTCAAATGTACCGCACACACTAATGGAGAAGATCATGTCTCAAAAGGAAATGCAGCAGCAGACGCACATGCGAAGTATGCTGCATATTTTGGTGAGATATGGAACCCCCCAGAGTCAGAGAGAGGGAGAGGGAGGGGGATAGCTAAAGAGATGTTGATAAGAGAAGGGTACACCCATCTCCCAGCCACACAGATAATGGAGTTACAAGCGGCTGCGCCAATAGCAGAAAAAGAAAAATGGGTAAAAAGAGGATGTACAATGTCACCAACTGACGCACTATGGAAAGATGGTAATGCCATTGGCACTATTGAACACCGCCCTGAGCCAACTCCACCACACAGCCCACACAGGCAAGGAAGTTATTGCAGCACGAATTAGGGAAGATTGGTTCTGTCCCGAGTTAAATTCCCATGTGACAAATTTTATCAGCAATTGTCTCACATGTCAACAGGTTACGGCCGGTCACACGCTGAAAGTGATAAAAGGTACTATACCCCGGCCAGAGGGACCCTTCCTGCACATCCATATTGACTATGTTGATATGATCAACGTATGTCAAGGAAATAGGTATATGATTGTAGTAGTATGCCCATTCTCCAGGTGGATTGAGGCAGGACCCTGCTCACATCCAGATGCATTTAGAGCAGCTAAATTTCTAGTGAGGGAGGTTTTCCCCAGATGGGGAGTGTGCGAGGTACTGCGGTCAGATAACGGCCCGCATTTCGCTAATGAAATGTTCCAGCACATCACATCCTTACTGAACATCAAGCATAAATTTGCATGTGCATATCACCCGCAGGCCAACGGTATATGCGAACGCCTGAATGGCCTACTGAAGGAGGCAATTGCAAAGATACAACAAACAACAAAGAAGAGTTGGTTGTATTGCCTTCAGGTAGCTCTATTTGAGCTGAGGAATAGACCAGGCCCCGACCACCACCTCACTCCTCATGAGGTGGTGACCGGACGTCAAATGCGCCTTCCTCTAACGCCAACATCAAGGGCATTCACAGACTATGAAAACACTGCAACTGTTCTTGGTGATGAAATGTACCAATATGTGTCTTCTTTGATTACTAGTGTAGTGTTTGTGTCTCAACAGCTCGAGCGCACGCGGGGCGGGTCTAAGAGTTATCAACAAGAAGACGAGGACCAAGGATCGGAAAAGGAAAAACTGTGCAAAATTGCTAAAGGTGACCACGTGCTACTCCGCAATTTCAATAGAAAGTGGAACAGCCCACGCTTCACTGGTCCCGACCTTGTAGAGGAGGTATCTACGAGAGCAGTAAAGTTGCAGGATAAGCGTGCTTGGAATCACCTACACGACGTAAAGATCTGCAAACTCCAGACCCGCCCTAGCGTCACTGACAGGGCCATTGGAAGAACAGCAACAGCGTCACCCACGGAGGAAGAGACTTCTACCACAGCTGACGACATAAGTGTCTCCATGCCCTGCCATCCCCCAGATTCCCCAGAGACAACTACTGAAATAGAAACTGGTAATTCCCATACCGCCCACCCCATGGTCACACGATCAGAGAGTAAAGAGACTTCCGCCAGTTGAACCCCAAACCCTCTGCCCATTGACCTCCTACCCACTACAGTAACCACCCAATTGAAGGACATTGTCTTGCACATATACACATGTAAACACTTGAATGTTCTCTTTTTTTCTTTCTCGCACATGCAGGTACCGCGTATTATTGTATTGCTAAGAAAACAGATAACTAACAAAGTTCATTGCCCAGGAGTAGATGCTACCCTCAGACGATAACTACCCTGAAGCCCTATCACACCAATTTGTCTATCACATAAAAAGGCCAAAGTACCTAAAAAGAAGGAGGATACGTGTCTACTACACAGCATTTATCTTGGCCATAGAACAATCAATGCCCCATCTTCACCAACACTTGCCTGCCCTAAGAGACAGATCGCTTAGATTTGCGTGGGAACAGCTCTTCGCCTGGGCACTGAACGACTACTTGATAGGGAGAGCTTGAAAACAACAACTAACACTAATAACAAGCCTATTGAGAATTTTCAGGCGGGCAACTTTAACGTTGCAAGAATAAGCTGCCGGACTGCAGCAAGGTAAGAGCAAAATGCCGGTGAGACTAGCCTCTGTAATAAAGATGATAGGGATTTTGATGATCACTGGGTTTTTGGCTGCCTCTCTATGGCAGAAAAGTTATGCTATCAATATTTTGGCTGTACCCAGACCTAATATACCCCCACCCACGGCTGCAACAGGTGTTACGTCAGGTGGTACTAGCAAGATTCCACATAAGGGAAATAGAGTTAAACGCAGCACATACTCAGATAATAAAGGTATTGATAACTACATAACAGATTCAGCATCGTCTCGAACAACATGTTGTACCAACACATGACCCAAATAGGTAAGCAGACAACAGAAGACAGCTGCTACGTCTGCTCATTGATCCCATACGCCATGAGTGCTTCTCGAAAATTTGTTGCCACGGAAATAGATGAAAAGACAGCACGATGTATAATATACCTGGCACTGTTCCAAATGAAAGGGAGATTTCAAGGGACGGTGGTGAAACTGGTGTGGAAAACGCGAGACACATATCCATACGAAAATAGCTTCCTCAAGAGTTATTTGAGTTACCACAAGAGCAGTTTGCATGCTGAAGCATTCAGATACATGACAAGTGGTCCTGAAAAGGGAGAAACAAAGAAAGTAACACTACAATACCTACCATGTGACTGGTACGCCACTGAAGTTCCTGGTAAACAAGGATGTTGGGAAAGACCACTGGTAACAATAACAGGGAAGGTGTACATGGACAACAAATGGGACATAGGAGTGATTGGCAGCAACATGGTAACAAGAGAAAATATTACAACTATTGATGAACACAATAACAGATGTTGGACGATTTGGGGCAAGTACGTGCCCATGCTGACGTGGATGGAGAAGGATGAAGACCCAATAAGCATACTGCTGCTGTCTGCACCTAAGATATGCTACCAACATAGAGGAGAAGTGGACGTGGGATACAACACCAACTGTGCAAGCGTGATGGAGTTACCTGAGGGGGGAGCAGGAACAGCAGTATTAATGGACGATTACTGGGCCTGCGGAAACAAGGCATACCACACACTGCCCCCTATGTGGAATGGTATATGCACAATGGTGCACGTTAATGTACCATCACTAGTGGTGCCCCAGAAACATGTGAACATGGCGAACTTCCCTAAAATGGATGAAGGAAACAAGAGGAAGAAGAGATCTGTAAAACCTCACAAGGGGTCAGAGAACGAAAACAACAACAACAACAATGTCCTGAATAGAAAGAAGAGACAAGGAGAACCTCTGACAGGAAATTACCTATGGGGAAGTTCGGAAACAGCACTCACTTCAATCCCACCAGAACACAGACTATTCAGCAGAGCAGCAATGTTCTTCTCATCAATAATATATCCGGGACTACAAGCTTACGCAAACGCAAAATGGCTCCAGATAACTCGATGGGAGCTGATGATGACAATTAATTCTACAGTAAATGGATTCAGCGCAATAAAAGAGGAACTGCGAGCAGTGAGGATGGTAGCACTACAGAACAGATATGTATTAGATCTCCTTACAGCAATGGAAGGAGGAGTTTGTGCAAAGATAGGACAATCATGCTGCACATTCATTCCTGCTAAAGATGCTGACAATGGTACACTGACAGAAGCAGTATCACACCTGGCCCAGATGCACTCCAAAATGATGGATGAAAGTAAAGGAGTGAAGCAGGATGACAGCTGGTTTTCAATGTTATGGTCATGGATGCCATTTTGCCTGTCGGACGGACTGAAGATTATAGTTGGATGCATAATACTGGCTGGAGCTGCACTGATCATAATAAGATTTTGGAAGGCCCGGAAGGCACGCACTACAGACGAAATGATCGAAATGGTTGGTATGCACCCCTTGATGCCGGCAGATGATGGGCAGCACACGGACACAATAATAAAAGAAAGAGAAAAACTGCGCAAACAGATCATCACCAACCACCTGGACCCACCATCTGTGAAGCTCGAAAACCCAAGAAACCCAAGGAGCTACATAGGGAAATGGGTATACTGCACACCTGGAGGAACCTGTGTATATATGTATTGGTCATTTGAAGACCATGTCAACTACTATGGACACTTGGGAGGAGTAACGAAAATATGGAGAGTAAGAGGAGATAAAGAAAAAGATATGTTTATGGTCAACAAGTCGACCAGACGGGGGACTGAAGTGGGAGAATGGAACAAATGACTCCCACCAATCCCCTCACGCCCTTGGCCTAGAGGATCGCGGCCCAGACACCCGCCACAAGAGGAGTTTGCCTATCTACCAGACGACCAAATACCCTGGTACAGGAACATACGGATGTGCCCACCAGCCTGCCCACCAGCCTGCCCATGCCGACACCTGCAGCATGGATGAACTTGACTGAACCATTCAACAGTAAATAAACACATCGTTAGAGATGCCATGACGACCTAGCCAACGGTCAGCACACCCGTGCAAACATGCACACTGGACACTCCCACACCAATCCACACGAAGAACATATTCAGTGCTATGACGTAGGTGACGGACACACCCACTGATGCACATCTTTATTATTTTTCACATAGGTTTTTCAAAATGCAGAAAAGCAAGACTCACAACAAACTCATCTAAAATGCTTGCTGACGCTTCTCCTAACCCATGCATTGCAATGAGAAATATAATGAAGACATGATACTGGGGATAAAGCAATATGATACCATAACCTAAAGCGCCGTGCATCAAACATCCCCACCTATGCACCAGGCCCAAGTAGGCCGCAAGCAAGAGCCTCCATGAACATTGAACGAGCAAGAGTACAATTGATGACCCTGCAGAATGAGCCCGGCGAGAACAGACAGTCAAGGGCACAATGTTGCAAACTCGCATGCCACAAGCCGAAGCCAAGGTCACACCTGCAAACTAAGCCAGACACACAGTGGAAAATGCAATATTAAATGTGCAGAATTCTGCCTCAACCACGGTCTCTCCCACGTGACCAAGCCGAACCTGACAGGGTGCCAGCCCCAGGAGGAAGGAGGTGCCTGGATCCCACGTTTTGAGACACAGTTTAACGCTCACCTGACTCCCACGGGGCGCTGGCCTGGTTCACGCTGCTGTGACCTCGTCTAAGGTGATGCGCAGGGTTCGGAAGACGGACTGGACCGAGCCCCAGATCTGGCTTGTCTGACTCGCAGAAGTATCCTTCTGTAGGTGAGAATAGCGGGTTAACTGTCTCCGGGGTAATGCAATCGGCCTCCCATTTACCCCTCTCACCCTCCTCAAAACCCTGCTGTGCTTCCCCGTAGCGTCTCACCTTAGGGTCTGGAAGGACGAGCTCTCCGTCCTGCTACTGATGCAGGGGCGCGTTGGTATCCAGTTACGTCACTGGATTTTCGGATGGGTGAGAACCAAACTTGCTTGGCTTCCAGGTAAGTTTTTCTATAAGTGGTTCCCCTTGTGTCCATGCATTAATGTTCTAATGCTAGTGTCTTTTTTCCCATAGGGGCCGGGGTACGGAATGCCGGGGAACAGGCACCGACCCGAGGTGAGCGGTGAAATCCTTGTGGAAATCAGGGAAGTCTTTAATGAGTGTTTTGGTAATATCTTTTCATTCACTCATTAACGCTGATGTCTTTTTCCCCTTAGGGGCCGGGGTCCGAAAATGCCTGGATGCGGCGCGGACCCGAAATGAAAAGGGAATGACCCAACAGGTAAGTCTTGACATGGAGTTTTAGCTTCCCTTTTCCCTTCTTTCTCTCACCTTTGTTCTTGTCTTTTTCTCCCTAGGCGCGGGGGCGCGACTGCGAATCCGGATGGTCGCTGCTGAACATGGAGGTGCCCTGTAAAGGTGAGTAGAATGCGGCGCTGCAACGATTGATGCGATGTGCTTTTAAAAATAAATGTCTTCCTTTTCAGGATTGTCGACGAAATGTCTCTGGGATGCAGATTTAGCAGGTGAGGCCTTTTCCTTCTTCTGTTCTCTTGTTCCCTTCCTTTGCAGGTGATTCAGGATGCTGGCAGGTGTGGCAGAAGTCAGGATGCAGGACCAGACACGGTGAGCGTCCAGCTGCTAGATGCAGAACAACGCGAAGCACGTGTGGCTGATCGGGTGTGGTTTAAATAGCCTTGGAAGAAGTTCCTAGAATGTGTCCTTCCTCCAATCAGGTATGTATCCTTCCCCGACCACGCCCGGGTGGTAAAGTAGTTCCTTTCAGGCCTCAAGGAGACCGGGGTTCTGCAGCATGGTCTGCATCAGGTAAGTGCACCCAAACACTTTCATAATGAGCTTGGCCCCTATGGCGCCAGGACTGACGTTTTCTATGAGCCTGGCGCCATAGGCGCCAGGACGCTGTCCAAAGGGCCCCTATAAGGGGTTGCTGGGACCTTCCCCGGGGACTTGATGTCCGCCTTCGGGGACTCCCGGCTCCCCGGGAGCGGGCATCGCGACACACAGGCAGCAACAATAAAGCGACTCAATGGACATCTGCGGCGGTGGGAGTAGTCTGCCCTCCAGCATATGAACAAATCTTTGCATTGTCTGCACATACCCATAGTTATACATTGTTGCAAATGACAGGTGCACCGCGAGCTGGGAACAGCGATGGTCCCAGACTGGGGGGCTCGCGACTGGACCAATCAGAACATGGGGCACTTATTACTGACGCCATTGACATTAGCCAATCCTCAGGGGTCTTCATGTAACAATTTTCATGTATCTAATTGAAGGGACAACCCAAGTATACCACCTGACTGACCCTCAACCACTAACAGCGCTCTCTATACGTATGCTATACTAACCCTACCACTCGAGGAACCAATCCAGAGTGATGATAGGTTTTTTTGCTAACTTTCCCAGGTGACGCAAGTAGCGCGTCATACTAAGGTAAAAAAGGGCCTGCGAGCCCCACGAATAGAGAGAGAGAGTCAGGACGGACGCGTACGATCCTTGACCCATCCCTGCCGTTTTTTAATAAACAGCAGAACCACCTTGCTTCTTGCGTGTGCCTCATACTAATTTTTGGGATACGCGGGAGGAGTTGGGGCCTCCCTGCCCGGGGGTCCGCGGACGGCCCAGCCGACCCCGGCACAATTTCCCCCCGACATTACTGTCATCTTTATGCCTACAGGTCATTTGGGGTGATAAGGGACAGATTAAGTAGAGGGAAAACAGGTCATCACACCGAGGCAAGCAGCACATCCTGCGTCCCCTGAGGTTCCGCATATCCATGGTCCAGGGGGCTGTAACACGAAGGGAGCACTTGACATTTTCTGCACTATTAATGTGTATGGTTGATGTACATTACATTAATGCTGTGCTTTGACAATGTTTTTTGAAACTGACCTACAGTATAATTCTTGAAGAGAGCGAGGAGGAGTGGGTGGCACACACCAATAACTGGATCGAGGCAGGCAAGTACTTCAGAATCGTATTCACTGACAAAAAATATATTTTTCACTTAAAAGAATGTTTCAACAGGGCGGAGAGACGTTGTCTCTGTCTCACAAGTTCAAGGTCAAACATAAGTTGCTGAACGTCCGTGTCGATCGTTGCATGGTCCAGCAAGGCCCAGGATCCATTGTCATCTTTCAAGGGATGCATACAGGTCACCATCTTAGTGCCAGGCAGCATGATGGGGTGCCAATGCCATATGTGAACATGTTCAATGCATAGTAGAAAACTCTGGATAATCATGGACAACAGCCCAACGCCTTCCTTTTCTGGGACATGCTTGGAGAGCAAGGGGCTCCACTCGTGTGGTTTTACATACAGCCATTGGAAATAATCAAGGCACAGCTCAAAGGTTAATTTAACCCTGTTCATAAACCCAATAACAAGGCTGAGCTGTTTAATGGCCTAAATATGTTTTGAGACGAGGCACTTGCCAATGATAAAATTGCTGAAGAGCAATTGGCCGAACGAAGTACTGCCACTGGTCATTGGCTGTGGCACGCATGTTAGCCTGCATCCCAATATCCTTCATGGATGTACGGTGCCTTTCCATGTCTCTGTTTGTAACCTGGGCAGGACAACTACTGAAACGTATTTGGTCTGGAAACATTTCATTATCATCACTATGTAGTATCTCTCATTTAACATGCACATGAGGGATACCCAATAAAAATGGTCGTCAAGAATGCACCAAGCAATGCTCTTAGTCGTCGTTAAACATCCCTTTCTTAACAAGACGCACGCTATGAATTTGTTATGTAATGAAGGCCTCTTGACCGGTTTAAATGGCTGCATGTGGTATTTTATAGCCAAATTAATGTTTATAGGTGAAGCAGCTGTTTCAGGCAAGAATAAAGAACACTATGGCCAGCGGTCAGTGTCAAATGCAATACGGCGGTGCGCACAGTGTTGTGTTGCAGTGTCTGGGAACATGGCATACTGAAATGCCACTTACATCATTTATTAACTGCTCCCATGCCTTAGCTAAATTAAACTTATTATCATTATTATTTTTATTTTATTTTTATTTTTATTATTGTATTTATTGAGCACAGACCTAGCTTTTGAGAAGCAACGGAGCACTTTTCAGAGGTATACACCAGTACAGATGCATAACGGAGCACTTTACAGAGGTATACACCAGTACAGATATACAACGGAGCACTTTACAGAGGTATACACCAGTAGAGATGCATAATAGAGCACTTTACAGAGGTATACACCAGCACCGATGCATAACGGAGCGCTTTACAGAGGTATACACCAATACAGATATACAAAGGAGCGCTTTACAGAGGTATGGCCCAGTACAGATATACAACGGAGCGCTTTACAGAGGTATACACCAGTACAGATGCATAATAGAGCACTTTACAGAGGTATACACCAGCACTGATGCATAACGGAGCGCTTTACAGAGGTATACACCAATACAGATATACAAAGGAGCGCTTTACAGAGGTATGCACCAGTACAGATACACAACGGAGCGCTTTACAGAGGTATACACCAGCACATATGCATAACAGAGTGCTTTACAGAGGTAGCAACAGAACAGAAAGACAGCGGGGAATAGGGGGTTGCAGAGGGACCAGAAGAGGCATACAGCACTACTGAATATCTCCACTACAGTGGTTTTATGGTGCAAATGATTAGCAAAGCAGTGCACAATGCCTACGTTGACTCGCTGAGCTATTCATTTTTTTTTTAAAGTGTTGTGTGTTGTTCTCACTGACCTGCACAAACCCTTCAGTCATGGCACACGCTGTATCATCCAGTGCTGTCACTGTTGTTATCAGGGCTCAAGTCGAGGGTACAGAGGGTGTGCTCAGTCCCCCCTATCTAAAATGAGAAACATTGAATGTCCTCTTTGAATTCCTGAATGAAAGCCGACCTCAGGGATCGAACTGCTGTCGTCAGGCATGCAGGTCAGACACTTCACCACCTCTACACCATATAACCGGAAATGTCCCATTTCGGTACTGCAAGTTCCAGGGAAAACATTTGTAGTGGTTCTTGTGTTTAAAACATGCACACCTTTTAATGTTTTCGAAAACACTATTAGAAGAAAATACCCTCTCTGGGTTTGGTGTGTGTGTTGATTTTATGAAAGGAAAATGCCATTTGTCCCGTGCAATTTGGGTGCTATATGTACATATTTCACCTTGATATGCTAATTTCTGGCAAAGTTACATCCCATTGCGTTTGTTGATGAGTCCCCCCAATTTAATTTTTAGGACTTGACACCTGGTTGGTATTGTCTTCTGGGGTCTACTGAACTACTTGGGATCACACTGTAGGCACTCCACCCTAGGGCTGCTGTTAGGTGAACACTGTAACCCAGTGCCTTAAGTGGCACTACAAAATGAGCCCTGCCCCCGGCTCAATGGGCTACTGGCATCCCTGCCAGGCAGCCTTTTGTAGAGATCAGCACCCTCTCCCAATGGCTGAGAGGGTGCTGCTCTCTGCATTTATTTTCTATTGGCTTGCCTGGCATGGGATAGCGCCTCGCCTATTCAACCTTAATGGTGGTGCTGGCCCTCCCCAGCTGCGGAGGCACAGCGTCACCATTAAGGCTGTAAGGACGAGCCCGCTGGAAGCAGAGGCCATTTTCATAAATACTGAAACTCCCGCGAATGTGCCAGAGCTTCAGGATTTAGGAAACAAGGCCTCTGCTTCCAGCGGCCTCACGCTTTCTCCATAATGGTGGCACTGGTCCATGGGCATCTCTTGCTTAAAGGGATGCCTCGCAGGTGCGGCGCCACCATTATGCTGAAAGTCATTTTTTTCTGTAACCTGAAGCTCTCCCACACGAGCGAGAGATTCAGGCTATAGAAAAAAAAAAAGCCTTTTCGTGTAGTGGCCGCGGCTGCCAGGGGGGATTAGTGGGCCCCGACAGGGCCCCGCCTCAAAACGAGATTTCGGATTCAGCCGGGGCCCAGCCCTGGCACGCCCCGGCCCACTTAAAGCCCTGACTGCACCACTATGCTACAGTACCAATACACTCAACCATCTCCCTTTGTTACTCTGTGAAGTATCGGAAAATGCCCTTCCTGTATACAAATTTAGAAATAACCCCGGATTGGACACTGCAAGTAGTTTTTAACCTTTCCCCTATGAGCATTTGGTGAAGCAAGAGATGGTTGAATTTTGTAAATGTACAAGTGGAAACTGATGACATTCTGCGCTCTTTGCCAGGTCCCCTAATCTAGCAATGCCCTGGCCAAAACTGCATGTCAGGCTTTAAGTACTCACTGCATAGTGGTCATACTTGGAAAAATTCGTATTGACCATATTGCGCTCAACTTAAAATGAACCCTTATTTTATATCTTTTTCAATGGCTTAATTAGAAGGTGTTTCTATGCATTACAATTCTGTTTGCTGTCGTGGCAAGCTAAGGGTATTACATTAACCTTAATCACGTACATGAAAACTTTGCAGGTGAGTCATTCCTATCAACTTGGCAGGCAGCAGAAGTGCAAAGTGCCTTTCAGCGTTGCTATAGGGAAGGGGCAGATGAGCAGCATCTAAGCACTTTAATGCCTATCAGCACTGAAAAGAAGATGGGGGGGTAAAGAAACACACAAAATATGTTGTTGGATTTACAGCACTGGAGCCAGAGCATAACTGCGATGTGTTGTAAGCTCTGATCTGCCGAAGATCTGGCAATGATGTTTGCCTGAGTTTACTTGAAGATGTGGCCTCTCCAAGACACCATCGCTCACTGTCGGCATTGCATGCATGTGCAGGCTTCATGAGCCCGGTGGAATCGCAATGAGGCACATAGTGCAAAACATGGATGAGATTCAAATCTCAGCGCAACTTTCACCATTAAACCATCTCAGTGCTGAGAAGAACCCAACAGAGAGACATCATAAAACGGACAAACCTTGCCCTAAAACAGATGCGTCTTGAAAGAGCGACGAAATTGACAATGGTCTACATAAGGCTGCCGCAGCCACAGAAAAAGCACAACCTCCCATCCAAGATCATTTAAAGTGTGGAGCCTGAAACAGCAAAGCCTCTTCCCATCGAAGAGCACAGAGAGGAACATACGGCTGGAAAAGAACTTGAAGATATTTAGCACCGCCGACATAAAAGGCCCGATGAACAATACAAAGAGATTTTAAACGAATACGGCTGAGACAGGGAGCCAATGGAGAGACTGTAAAATAGGAGCAACGTGGACATGGAATGAGGATTTTGTAGCAACTGTAGTAGCGGAATTCTGCAGTTTGCAACCGCTGAATTAAGCAAGATGGCTGTGCCAGATAAAGAGAATTACAGTAGTCCAGGGTGACGAAAACAGTGGAAGCTACCACAGGAGCTTGGAGATGGGCTGGTAGAAAGGGAACAACTTTCCAGAGAATCTTTAACTTGAAATAGCCAGATTGACACACAGCACTGACTTGGCTTCAGCAGGAAAAGTGGCCAGGATCTCATAGCACCGATCTTTTACACATAAGACCGGGGTCAGAAAAAGGCTGAGCGAAGTAGACCAACAAGCAGGGGTCCAAAAGGAAGTGGTCAAAGAAGGGCCAACTACCAAGACCTCGGTTCTGTCCCCATTCAACTTTAGCCAGTTACTGCTTATCCAATCTCACAAGGATTCCAGACAGAGCCTTATCCAAGATGCAGTTTGAAATTGTGAAAGGTACAAACGTACAATGAAGCGTGTATGTTGGAAGTCCAAACTTGTACCATAACTTGCATCAGTGGTGTTTCAATTATGACATTAAGCAGACAAAAGTAGCTAGTATTTCTCTTTCGCCTTTTGTAACGTGCCCGAGGATTTGCCGATCACCCACAGAATCATCAAATGAACCAAAATGTGGTAAGTACTAAATCAAAAGGAAAGAGCAAGCAAATCTCTCCAAAACTGGCAACCTTTACTAAAAACATCCATTATACCAAAACACTAATGGCCCACCACTGCAAATAAAAAACGTAGTCAACACCGGCTATTGAGCTACCCCGGGCAGTTTGGTTTACTGAGAATTATATTGCACGATACATAGGATGTAGTAGACAAAATATGTAATACATGATTAAGCAAAATATAGTCTTTAAAGTGTTCTCAAGCCAAGGCAATAAAAGGGGACCTCTAAGGTGAGGACCAGGTGACCTAGCAAGGCTAAGAATAACACTGAGTGCACATGTTCTCTATCAAAGTTCCCTTTGATAGAGTTGAGTTTGTTGAGTTCTGGTTCGAAAGTCTTAAGTCAGCGCAATGGTATTCAGTTGCTGCAGTTGTGTTTTCAAGCAGACAGCTCGACTTATCTCAGGCAATCTGTCTTTGAATCTGCTTCATTGTCTTGATCAGTGGCTTGATGGTGGAACATTGGGGATTTGATCTGCTTATCTCAATGTTGCTGAGGTAGCTTGATGGAACTCATTGCCGCACAACAATATCTTCAGCAGTCTTGATTAGTCGGTTCAATGGGCAAAGCAGACTTGATGGTGGTTAATCACATGAGGATTTGCAGGTTTGACAGTAGTTCAATGACTTATCAGCGAAGCACTCAGTTCTATGTCCTAGTTATTCTGCTGAGCATCTGCAGCTGCCAGAATTAGTACTTTTGGACTTTGGTAACCAGGGGGCTCCCCTCCTGACACTCTAACACACTCTACCTTTCTTATGCATCCTTTCCAGCACACTGAAGTTGATTGGAGCACTTAAAGATACACTGGGACTCATTTTGAGTTGGACTTAAAAAAACAAATTACCGGCATGCCAGTGCAACAGTGTCCATGTAGCACTGCTACCGGATTCAATGGTTGATTCTGGGTCTGCATGCACACGTGTCTGCATGCACGTGCATACAGGCATGCCAGTGATAGCTGTACCGGCATGCCGGTAAGGCCCTCCAAACCCTTGATAGCAGCATCATCCATGCCGCAGACACGGGCACCGGCGTCCTGGATGCCATAAGGAACAGTACCATTGATACTGGTATCAATCCCAAAAGGCACACCTGCCACAAAGGTTACATCAAAAAAAACTTCACCTATAGCAAACACCTCAGGTGGATGAGGAGGGATCACCAGCAGCCAGTGATGTGGAGAGTCCACAGTCAACGGCCACGAGTGACCTCAGTGAGGCGGCACAATCCGTGCAACATATCGCGAAGGAGGAGGAGGAACTGGAGGAGGCGGACATTGCAGGCTATTGCATATCTAAGGAAATGCCACACACCCCAACCATGCTGGCGACACCACAGTTGGATGGATGCAGCTCTGCGGAGGACATGCCTGTAGTAGCATGCAGCCCCGGAACCATGCCATCACCTCCCGTGCAACCACCAGCTGCGCAATCCATCGGGGACTTGAAGGGGCAGTTGACCCGCATGGAGGAGTGCCAGCAGGCCATGCATGACATGGTCAAGCAATACGTTGCGGAAGGGGAAGCCACACACCAGGACAATAAGCTGTGCTGTCTACAGTGTGGCCCGGCGTGTGAGGGCATGGCAGCAATGACACAGGCTGTCACCCAGTTGGTTGCCACTGTCGGGGGGAAATTCTGCCGGGGTCGGCCGGGCCGTCCACAGACCTCCGGGCAGGGAGGTCCCAACTCCTCCCGTATATCCCAAGAGAGATAGAGTATGAGACACACACAAGAAGCAAGGTGACTCTGTTGTTTATTAAACATAAACGGCAGGGATGGGTCAAGGATCATACGCGTCTGACCTGACACACACACAATCGTGGGGCTCGCAGGCCCTTTTTACTGTAGTATGACGCGCTACTTGTGTCACTTTAGAAAGTTAACAAAAAACCTATCGCCACTCTTAATTGGTTGCTCGAGTGGTAGGGTTAGTGTAGCATACGTATAGAGAATAATATGAGTGGACGAGGGTTAGTCAGGTGATATATCTGGGTTGTCCCTACAATTAGATACATGAGAATTGTTACATGAAGACTCCTAATGATTGGTTAATGTTACTGGCGTCAGTGATAAGAGCCCCATGTTCTGATTGGTGCGCCCGTGAGCTTCCCAGCCTGGGACCATCGCTGTTCCCAGCTCTCGGTGTACCTGCAATTTGCAACAATGTTTCACTATGGGTACATGCAGACAATGTGAAGACTTATTCATGAGCTGGATGGCCGACTACTCCTACTGTCGCAGATGTCCATTGATCCTTTCAAGTGTATCTGCCTGTGTTCTCGTAACGAGGGATCCAGACGCCTCTTTCCTCCTGGGCTTGGCATCTCGTCAGGTTTGGCTTGGTCACGTGAGGTGGGACCGTGTTTGAGGCAGAATTCTGCACAATTAATATTGTTTTTCCACTGTGTGCCTGATTTGATTGCAGGTGCGACTTTGATGTTGGTGCACGGCGTGCGAGGTTGCAACATCGTGCCCTTGATGGTCTGCTTTTGGAATGTGGGTTTGCAACATTACGACCTTGGCTGTCTGCTTTTGCCAGGCTCATTCTGCAGGATCAGCAACCTGACTCTTGTTCTGTTAACGTCCACGGGAGCTCTTGCTTGCGGCCTACTTAGGCCTGGTGTATAGGTGGGACCGTTTGGTGCACAGGCGCTTTAGGTTATAGTCTCATACTGTCTTATGACCAGTATCGTGTCTTCGTTATAATTCTCATTATGGCACCTACGTTTAGAGGAAGCGTAAGCAAGCTCTTTAGATGAGTTCATGGTGCGTCTTGCGTTTCTGCATTTTGAGAGCCTATGTGGAAAATAATAAAGATGCACGTCCGTGAGTATGTCTGTCGCCTACGTCATAGCACTGAGTATATTCTTCGTGTAGATTGGTGCGGGAGTGTCCAGTGTGTATGTTGGCACAGGTGTGCTATCCGTTGGCTAGGTCGTCATGGCATCTCTAACGACGTATAGTTTTAGTCCAGTTGATCCATGCCGCAGGCATCGGCATGGGCATGGCGGGCTGCTGGGTAGGCAGATGGACACATCCTTATGTTCCTGTACCAGGGTATCTGGTCGTCTGGTAGATGGGCAAACTCTTCTCGTGGCGGGTGCTTGGGCCGTGTACCTTTAGGCCAGGCGCGAGAGGGGGAAGATGGGAGCCTGTTTTTCCATTTTCCCACTTCACCACCATGGCCCAACATCGTGATGCTGAGGCCGACCCACAACCCCCATCGCCAAGCTCAACCCTGGGTGAGTTCTACCCATGCAAGCCCGGTGCGGAGGTCACTGCGCAGTATGTGCTGCCCAGGCAAACAACCCCCTCCACCTAAAGGGGAGCGTCAGTAGCCCGACACAAATTGACATGTCAGGAGGGGGTCCAGTCGAACATGAAGTGGGTGCAGAGGGGGTGGGGGTTTCGGGGGGTGGGGCTGCATGAGTGTGTGGGGATGTTGGTGGGAGGGGGTTGAGGGTGTGGGTATGTGGGTATGTTGGGGAGGAGAGAGGGGGGCATGGTTGTGTGGGTACGCTGGAGGGAGGACAATGGGGGGCATGAGTGTGTGGTGATGTTGAGGGGAGGGGTGTGTGAGGCGTGGGTTTGTGCAGATGTTGGGGGTAGTTTGTTGTATATTGAGGGGTAGAGGTCCACGTTGGGTCCTGTTCACTAGTTTTAATTTGTTTAATACACCTGGTGTGCATAAGAAAAACACATGACTGGACATTGCTTTTTGAGTGTGTGTGAATGTATTTCTTAACAGTGCCCAGTGCTCAGTGTCCCCCATTCCGAGTGCCTTGTGTTACCCAGTCCATCAAAAGTATTGTGCAATCAAAGTTTGGCGTACAACACATCCTTCATTCACATTGTGCCGTGGTCGATATGCATCTTCTTCACCATCATCCTCCTCATCTTCTGGTGGAATCTGGTCTGTGTTAGCGGGCAGTGGTGTGTTGCGCTGAATGCACATGTTGTGCAGCATGGCACATGCCAACACTATCTTGGCCACCTTCTCAGGCCTGTATATGAGTGCCCCACCTGACCTGCTGAGGCAGTGAAAACGGGCCTTCATCAGGCCAAAAGTCTGCTCAATCATGACACGAGTGCATGCATGTGCATGGTTGAAGTCCTCTTTGTGCCTGTTGACTGGATGCCTGATGGGGGTACCTGGCATCACCTGCACAGGAGCAATGGAAAGTGTATTTGTGAACATTGTTGTCATTCCTTGTGTGCACTGCCTGTACAGTGTTCATGGTCACATGCCACAGATTCATCATGACTTCACTGGACATTTCCCTATAGTAAGAGCCAGATCAGTGTACTTAGGGATGGTCCATGCTTGGGGGGTATGTGTGCCATTCACGTCTTAGGGACCTTTCCATCAGGTACAGCACTCACACAAATGAGTTGATAATGACCATGATCTGCTGACATCTGCTGACATCTGATGGGTCTGTTGCATTTGAAATGTGTATTATACATGTAGAGTGCGTATTTGACTGATGTGCTTCATGATACACAGAGGTTTGCTAATCATGTTTATGACTACTTGATATCACCATGCACTTGTCCATCACTGCATGACCAAGGCCCAATGGCAATGGCGGTGTAGTCCGCCAGTGATGGTAAGCATTTCTGTGAGGCGGCTGGGTGTGTGCTGGCATGGTGGAGCAGAGGTACTGTGGATGGGTACTGCGCCACTCGCTCATATGTTAGTGGTGGTAACTGTTCGGTGATTACATTAGTTATCTTGCTTGCACCATTGCAATTGTAAGTGTCCCTTGAGGTGCCTGGGATGGTCTGCTGGTCTGCAGTGTACCTCTAGGGGGTGGGTGCAGTGACAGAGATTTACATGTGTGAAAGCTGGATTTGCCCCAGCAATGGCTGCATGTCCGTGATGGACTTTGCTCCGCTCATGTATTTCAGGCATTGTGCCTGCAGGGGGGTGCATTGTGGTGTGGTGTGTGTCTGATGGTGTTCAAGGTGCATGTGCTGGGTGAGCATTGTGTATGTGGCTTACATGTACGCACATCTGCATCCATTGGCTGTGTTGAACATTCTGTCAAGGTGATTGGGGTCACAGTTTTGTCACCCAGGTTACTGTGTCCCCCTCACCCCAAACAACACCTCTCATACTCCAGCCAGCAGACAGGTTGCCTATGCTTGTGCCCCCCCCAGGCAACACCCCTCATGCCCCAGCCAGCAGACAGGTTGCCTATGCTTGTGCCCCCCCCCAGGCAACACCCCTCATGCCCCAGCCAGCAGACAGGTTGCCTATGCTTGTGCCCCCCCCAGGCAACACCCCTCATTGCCCTGTTGTTGGACTTACCCAGCAGCCAGGTTCGTTGTGCAGCATGTTGTTCCATGTAGCGGGGAAGCGTGGAGTAGCACAGCACCGTGGCATCATGTGTAATTAATTGCCTTGCATCGCACACCATCTGGACATTCAAGGAATGGAAGTGCTTCCTGTTGCGGTACACTACCTCCTCGGCATGACGGATGATTAGCTCCACATGGATGCAGTTGATGGCACTGGTTACGTTTAGCATGCCTGCCAGTGCATAGTATGCTAATTTGGCAGCATTCACTTCCTCCACAGTCCGTGGTAAATATATGTGGTCCCTTCCATGTTTCGGGAGGGCATCTAGCACCTGGATGAGCACACATAATTGTGAGATGCCATGCAGCTGCCCCACTGTGTGCTGGTAGGTGCCTGTGGCAAGGAAGTGCAGCACAGACACTACCTTCAGCAAGGGGGTGATGCCTGTACAGATGTTGATGAGGCTTACCAGGTCCTCATAGATGAAGTCCACTATTGTGCATATGGTGTCCCTGTCCAGACAGTACACTGTGTGGATCTGTGCCGGGGTTAGGTCAAATGGACTACCTGCGTGGTACAACTGTCTGTCCTGGTGGTATGTGCTGGCCATGTCTCACCCTCCTTCTCCTCCTGTGCTCCGCTGCATTCCCTGGTTCAATGCCTGCTGGAGTAGTGGCAGTGCAGGCATGTCCTCCAGCCCCAGTATTGCAACTGCTAAAGGTAGCATTTTTGGTTTGAAAGGGGTGTGGTGTGTGGGTGTGTTCCTTTTGTGCTGTGCCAGACTCCATTGCCTCCACCTGTGCTAATTGTGTGCGGCTGTGGCAGGTTTCAACACAGCAGATTGCTATTAACAGCTGCCCCACGATGCCGGTGTTAACGGCATCATGGTACTTATTCTTACCAGCATCTGAGTGCCGGTAAGTGCATGTCCGTGAACCTCGTAAGGTGCACTTTCTTACGGCATTCCAGTGTTACTGGCACGGCTGCCGCGTGCCAACGCCCATTCCAGGAAGGTGCTACCCGGTCATGACAGGTCCCTGCAGATGCCGGTAGCACCAGCATCACAGGTCGTAATACACAGGTCCGGTAACAGATGCCGGCATTTCCTTACCAGTATCATTATTGCCGGACCGGCAACCTTGTAACGAGGCCCACTGCCTCCCTGTGGGTTTATGGTTGTCATGGCCGTGTATTCTAAGCAACAGAGAAGCTCCTACTTCTTCCAGCAGATGTCCACTATGTTCCTCAGGGATGCGGTGGAAAGGGACCTTTTTCCGATTCCGGGCTCTCCCACTTCTTTTATGGATTTATTTTAGGTGGTAATTGTTGGATTCCAAGCCTCGGCCTCCCCTCAAATATCTAGTGAAGACTCTGGTGTCCCCCCACATTTTTCAACAATTCCCAATATGCGTTACTCATGGAGGCAGCAGATGAAAGTCAAGCTGGGAATTCAAAAATGCTGGAAGGGATATCTTATGATATGATAAGTTATTTATAACGTGCTTAATACCCAGAGGTTTCTTAGCACGGACCCAGGGATCGAACCACCCAGGGATCGAACCGGTGGTGCTCCTTGCTGTCTTGCTTCCAAGGCGAGCACGTTGCCCCTGAGCTATCCTCCCTATCATCATTGCCCCCGAGCTACCATGCTGTTCCCTGCCCATTTCCTGCCTCCAAAAGAACAAAAGGTCCTGCTTGCAATTAACTTCTCTTCCTCTAATCTATGCTCAATGAACAGGCTACAGCGTGCACAGCCTCCTCACATACAGATGACGTACTAAAACATCACATGTTTGCACACAAGGCCTTTTGGGTGGACTCTGTTGAAGTCATCTGGTATGTGTCTAGAATATCAGAATGAGAGGCTACCTGCTTCACTTCTGCTCTTTCATCTCACGATGAATCAGTTAATGGCAAGTTTAGAGTGCACGTGTTTCTTTAAAAAAATAGTATTGATATATCTTTGCTTCTAATCAAACCATAATATGTTCCACTGACAAGTATGTTGATTTATATCAAATGCACATACCAAACAGGATCTAGGCTGCTAGGGAAATGGCAGCAGGTATGGGTGCACATGTAGTTTAAACATGAGGACTTATGAGTTGTGATAAACAAAATAAGGTAAGAGGTGCCAATAGAACTATGAATACCAGTAGATCATCTTTCTAGTGCCAATTGGCTTTCAAAGGCAAATAGCAGAGAAAGCTGCTAGGCAGTTGTCACTGTACACATTTCAGGCCTTAATGCAACTCTGCTTTTGGTAAGTTGGCATTACACCACACAGTTGCTGGTGTTTCTTTATTTTATGTTTTCGTTTATCATGCATTTGTAAGGTGCTTATACATCTAGTACATTGTGTTTTAAAGCACCCACAGGACAGAGGGGAGGAACATGGGAATGAAAGCCAAATATAATAACAATGAACAGAAAGAAAGAGACAGTCCTTCTAGGTTTGTGTGAATTCAGAATGTGCAATTACAGAGAGAGAGAGAAGGGACGAGGGAGGGGGTAAGTGCTAGGAGGTCCACAGAGGGGAGTGCTAGGCAGTAAGTTGCAAGCAGCTGTTAAATGCCTGGCAGAGATCACTTGGGAAGAGTAGTCAACTGCCAATACAATAAGTGTAGTCCTATGAGACAGAACGTGCCAATGGGTGCTCAAGGCAAGTGCTGGGAGTGGGCGGAGGCTGAAGACGATTGGAGGGAAAGACCAGGAGCCAGAAGGACAAATAAGTGCCCTGGTCACCAATCTCAGTGATTGTGGGGTTTAGCAAAGGAGGGGGAGGGCGAAGGAGGAGGTGAGAAAGGAAAGTATTGAGAAGCTTCTGGAATTTGAGGTGATCCAGCTCAATATGGAGAGGAAGGAGGCAGCCGAGGAAAGAGATCAGCCACCAGCTCCCTGTTTAGAGAAGCACTTGACACGCAGAGAGTTGGCACCAGAAGAGCATAACGATCTGGAGAAGAGCATAAAGATCAGTTGTAGATAGCATAGTCCCCATTCCCAGTCAGCCTTATGGATCATGCAGAGAGATTTGAATTTGATCCTTGCAGCAACCGGGAGCCAGTGGAGAGATTGTAGGGCTGGAGAGATGCAGTCCCTGGGCTTGAGGTCAAGGAAAAGTCTTGCAGCCTATTCTGGATTAGCTGGAGGAGATGTAGAGAGGAAGAGGGTAGATTGAGGAAGAGGCTGTTGCAGTATTCCAGCCTAGAGAGTACCAGAGCTCTAGAGACATTGAGCTTTAGCAGGGAAGTGAAGAAAGGAAAGATTCCTTTGAGGAGGCGGAGTTGAAAGTGGGCCTTCTTGGCAACATCCTGGATGTGAGGGAGGAGGGAAAGAGAGGAGTCAAAGATGACTCCAAGGTTTCTGGCCTCCAATGAAGGAGAAGGCAGAGAGCCCAGAGGGTGGCCAGAGTGAAGGGATCAAAGAGGGAGCAGGAGTCCCAATGGGAAAGATCTCAGTCTTTCTGGCATTGAGGCAGATATCATTGGAGGCACACCAGGTCTGGATGGCAGATAGGGGGTCAGGAATGATGGAGGAAGTAAGGAGAGGATTAGAGGGAAGTTTGAAGAAGAGTTGTGTGTCATATGCATAACACTGGAAGTAAGTGGAGAAAGTGGAAATTAGGTGTGCAAGCAGAGCAATTTAGATGTTAAAGAGCCAGGGAGAAAGGTTGGAGCCCCGGGGGAAGCTATAGGTGGAGACAGAGGTGGGAGAGGAGAAAGAGCCCAGGATAACTTGGGAGGGACAGACAGTGAGTAAGGAGGCCAGACAGTCCAGTGCCCGCTCTAAGATACCAAGGGTATCGTGGAGCCGTTTTATGAAGATGGAGTGGTTGACTGTATCAAATGTAGAGGAGAGATCAAGTAGGATGAGAACAGCTAGAGAGTTAGAGTCAAGAGGTATGTGCAGTTCTTCCCAGTGTTCAGGAGAGCAGTGTTCATGCCTCTGGGATCTCTGAATCCAGATTGATTGTTGTGCAGGCAACTGACAACCTCAGTATGTTGTTTCAGTTGGGGGAAGATCAGCTTCTCCAGGAGTTTCCCAAGGAAGGGGTTGATAGAGATGGGGCGGTACTTAGCCGACACAAGGGGTCAGCAGAAGTTGTTTTCATGGAAGAGGGGAAAGACCCGCAAGAAAGTGATTGCAGAAATCAGAAAGTGCAGGGGCAAGAGAGACAATATTGTCCTTAATAGTTCTGGAAGAACAGGGGGAGACTTATTTGGAGGAGACCGTCATAGAGCGAACAACTATTTTGAGCTCATTGGATGTGATAGGAGAGAAGGAGGAGAAACTGACAGAGGGAGAATGAGAGGCAATAGGTGGAAGGGAATGGGGAGAATGGAGTGGGAAAAGGAAGAGCAAATTCTCAGGTTGTCCTGAGTTTGTGCAGTGAAGTGTGTGGCAAATTCATTGCAGAGGGCCCACGAGGGAAGATGCGCAGTGGAGACTGTGGAACAGTTGGCTGGTTCCTTGCAGACTTTAAAGAGTGCATCTGTTTTATTGGATGCACCAGAGACACAAGCCTGGATGTGGGCCTTTTTCTTGGAATTAATGGAGAGGTGGTATTGCCTTTAGAGAAGGTGACAGGCCAGTTTGTCGGAGGGTGAGCCTGAGGTCTGCCACTTTCGTTCACGTTTCGGGGCTGCAAGTTCAGAATCATACCAGGTGTTACAGCATTTCAGGGCTGCAAGAATCGTACCAAGTCTTACACTTGGTGGTATGTTTCAGGCTGATCCTCATGACTGGGGCAGGCAAGAATGTCGAGAGTGATAGTGATGTCAAGATGAAGGTTGCTGAGAGTGCAGTTAGAGATAGAGTCTGCAGTGGGAGAAGAGGGGCGATGAAGGTGGATGAGAAGGAAGCAGCTGACACCCGTTTCATCAGACGGATGTCCGTAAACGAGATTGCCAGAGCTGGGGAGGTGCAGTCAGACAACAGAGAGGACCCAGGTGAGAGGAGAGGAAGGAATGGTCTGACCCAGTTGGGAGGTGAGTGGGGTGGAAAATAAAAGATCAATGTGGATCAAGGCATCGATAATGTGTCTAGCTGAGTGGGTAGGACCAGAGGGGAGAATGGAGAGAGAGAGCGAGGTGCAGCGGTCACGGAAGAGAGTGGACGCTGTTATTGAGGAGTCAAGGTGGATGTTGAAATCACTGAGGAGAAGGAGTTTAGAGGTAGATGTGATGAGAGAGAAGGAGAAATCAGTGTGCTCTGAGAGGAACAGGGTACTAGAGTCAAGTGGCCTGTGGATAGTGGAAATGGTCAGGGAGGAAGTGGGAGAGATGACCAGCTTGCAGACCAAGCTCTTGAAGGAGGAGTATGGCTGAGTGGGTATGAGGGAAGAAGGGACCCACTCAGGGACTGTACACAGCAGAGGTTTATATGTGGACACTAATTGGTTGTCGGTAATTGGGTTTCCCAATCCTTGGATCAAATGACAGCCCAGGTGTGACTGCTCACACCTTTAATCAAAGAATATATAGAAAGTATGTTAGGAGTACACTTTCTATCATCTATCAGAATTTACTGTCCTTACAAAATAAAAAAAAAACATCATGACACTTCACCTTCATAGATTACATTCTGCCTTAAAAGTAATGATGGACATTGCCTCACACAGCTTTATCAGCCTTCTTCCTGTGACATTTGGGGGTCAAGGTGGAAGCAATATGTGTTGATGAAACAACTGTTTTGGTCACTAGTATGTTGCCTGCATGTAATAAATTAGAGAGAACATGGCATACATTTAGAATATGCGTATGCAAATGTGTCTCATGAATATTAATGATGGATACCCCAAAAACCTACCATGCTTCTGGGCCTCGAGGCCTGGAGTTGGAGAAACATGCCCTATTGCCTCTGCCCAATACTTGGAGACATGGATTGCAAAGACAAGTCAATTGGCACAATTCATGAATTGTCACTGATGTGGGTGGGAGGAACAGTCCAGGTGTCTGTACATCAGGGAAACAATCTTGAAATTGGTGTCTTCTCACATAAAGCCAAAAGTGAGACTGTGAGGTCTTATTTAGTTAGTTATTTTCATATATTCTAGGAAAGTACAGTCACTCAAAAGACTCCAAATAAGTGTCCATGACTTCGCATTGGTGAACATCCACGAATATTACACTGCTATAATTCTGGAACAGACAACCATCCTCCGGGAAACATCTCTGATCAAATCCAGAATCAAATTGCAATAAAAACTAACAGACGAATGTTCAGATGACTCAGGCAAGAACCTTAAGATACGTGTTAGGAAAGATTTAATTTATGTGTAACTGTCCCTCCAATTATGGACCCCACCAAACCTTTTGCTTTTCTTTGGCTATCCTATCCTGAATTTTTACCAGTGGAACACAACCTTCAGCTGTGCTCCCCTGGGCTTTTGCTCACTTCTTATGGGGAAACTGACAAGTCCTTCAGACTTTCAGTACTGGGAATCTATGTTTCCCTTAGTCTCTGAATATGTTGCCATTTCTTGGTAATATTTTAACAGTGCACAATGTACCTTCCAGTACAGGGCACTGGTGTCCTTTTTCTTTTATGGCCCTAGGCACCCTCAAAGGATGTTTTGGTGATTGTATGAGATGCCTGGGACGAACTGGTGGCAGCAGTTACTTTTATAAGTGTTTTACTTCTTTTAGCGGAATCATATCGATTTTACCGCATTTGATCAAGACTGTGGCCAAGTCCGAAAATGGTCAAGCCACAAAGTCTTTTGTTCTGTCCCATGCCCATTTTGTCCCTTGCCTTCACCCAGGTCGATAAGCCAGGTTTTCCTTATTTGCGCATGGAGCCTCCCGTGAAACTGATCTCTTTTGTAGGCTTCTGCCTGTCACGTGTGTGTCCCCAGGAAGCGGGTTGAGACTGTCTGGTCCCAATCCACACTACTGGTGCCAGGATGTCTGGAGTGCCTGAATGACTGAGACCACCATGGACCATGATTGGACCATGACTGGGATGCCTGCATGAGTCCTCGATTTTGGCGCAAAGCTAATCTTGGATAGGAGTAGGGGCTCTGCATCCATTCCACGTCAATCACCTGAGTTCTCACCAAACTATAGAAGGAGCCAAGCCTCCTGCACAAAGAAACAGACTTGCAAAACTGCCAGGGATGCTTAGGGAGGTTCTGGCATCCTTTGCCCTTTGCTGTCCCGTCGGACCCCTGCTTTCTTCTTCGATCAAGAAGGCCCCTTTGTAGTAGAATCAACTACACTTGGCAGCCCCTGCTTACCCACCAAATGATTCCTTCAGAAGTGTTCCAGGGCCATCGAGTGAACTGTCCAGCTCTACCACAGGGTATCCTGCAGAACCGCTGCTGTCTTGAGT
Organism: Ambystoma mexicanum; assembly: GCF_040938575.1. NCBI lineage: Eukaryota > Metazoa > Chordata > Amphibia > Caudata > Ambystomatidae > Ambystoma > Ambystoma mexicanum. Next base: position 1,551,451,322 of record NC_090937.1, on the reverse strand, counting down.
GGAACCCCAAGACTTTAGACATTGCTTGCTTGTGATCCCAGGCATTCTTCGGCCAAATTCGGCAGGCCTAGCTGATCTGGGTCCCGAATTAGGAGAGTGTGTAACACTGCCTGCATCTGTGATTCCCGCGTCACTACCTGTTGGTGATGGTTGCTGTAAGTGCCGTGCTGTTCTGCTCTCCGGTGCCCTGATGCCTGCTGCACCGGAATATTCTTCATACCTCCTTCGGAAACTGAGAAAAGGCAACTTTCCTGTCACAGACGATGGTTCAATCCTGCAGCCTCTGATAGCCTGAGTGCCATGAAACTTCAGGATTTGAACCTACTGGCAACCTCGACTAAACTGGCAAAGTTTGGTCTAGACTGTGCCGAGGGTCGGTGAGTACTTGCATCACTTACCGGTGGTGCACTGGCAACACCGATCACTTATATGCACGAATATCCCTTAAAAGTTATTTGATCTTCGCTGGGATAGCCTGTGCTCCTGAGCTATTCTCACCTATTGAAAACTGCTCTGCTGCCAAGGGTAGACCATACTCGAATAGTGGGAACCAATTCTTCATTGCCTCAAGCCCCTTCTTGACTTGCTACACCCCTCCCAAGAAGACCTGCTTTTTTTGCTACTTGCGCAATCGTGCATTTTTATGCACAACTGTACTGTTGAGCACAAGGCTCCCCTCTTCTTAGGGCTGGACTCACAAGTTAGGGAACAACTCTGAAGCATTGCCTAATGCTCCTAGTGTGTTAACTCAACCCTCTCTTCACAGGTTGTCAGTGTTTTTTACTCCTTTGTCGCTTTAGGAAAGTTAGTGTATATATGTTATTTAGTATAAGGAATTTGTGTGGTGCCTGTTTTGAGATAACTAAAGTTTACGTCTGTCCATTGGTCCGGCCAACAATGAATGTATAGATATTTTTCATATACAGTTGTCTGAGAGTAATTTGTGGTTCGTTACTGTGTGTCCTCATTGTGGGCTTCCGATCAATCTCACCCCACCTGAGACTTAGTCTTGACCACCTGCCAAGCTACCTAGATTGCTCTGGCTTGTCCAGAAGGTTCCCCTGTTTCACTAAACCGAGGGTGCCCTCCTAAAGTTCTGCCCACAAGGTCAGAGTTTATAAATCCATCTTATCAATACTTACCAGTGCTCCCCCAAATAGTGAGGTAATGTTGCTTAAATATGTTTGAATACTGGAATAATGGAATAATCTCAAACCTCAGGCCCTTGGAGGACCTGCCTGGTGGAACGAATCAACAAAGAGACATATACAGACCCTAAAACTCATGAAACGATCCTAATGGAGCATTACAATTTCTCAGAGAGTAGTGCATGACATATGCTCTCTCAAACATGGGCATATGGAATTGTCCTGACCTGAGGGTTACAGTTCTGGGGGAAATTGTGACGAGTAAAGCAAAGGTTCCTACTGTAGCAATCATCAGAAAAATCATCTATGAAGACAACCTGTGCTGTTGTATTGTAAGGAATAAAAAGAGAGCAGAAAATTTAAATATTCGACATTAAATGGCATGCATTTATTGCTGACAACTCAAAAACAAATATGGTTATGAAGGATCACAAAAATGGCTAAAATGAACATTTAGTAATCTGAACATTTCTGGTGGTGCAATCGAGGTTCATACACACATGTGCACTGACAACGTCCACACGACAAGCATCTTTCCTAAATAGCGACTAAATTCATTTGGAGCGATCCACTTGCTCGAGCTTAATTGAGACACAAAACATCATCAATGACATAGAGAATATAAAATGTAGGCTGCAAAAAAATGTAATGGCTAAGGAAAGCCCTATGTGTAGGCAAAAGAGCTATTGTAAAACATTCTAAAGCTAATGTCATTCTCAGAATAAGGGACCGGATGTACAAAATCAGCAAGATAGCAACTATGCAATGCATAACATACAAATATAGGGATAGAGAGCAGAAATTCCAGGTTATATTTGGGAATTATATGAAACTTTACACAGAATGATGGTCCACTTCTGTGAAACATCTAAGCAGCCACTCATGCCCATGCTATGATCACAACCAAATTCTAAACCAACATTTGTTTTTAACTGTGAAGATTTAATTACAATTCATGAGTAACTGATGGTTGAACACTAAACGTGGAAGTATATAGGATCATGTTATTTGCTTAGAGTTCTTTATAGATTGTTATCTTTCTTCTGGTTTCAAAATCAAAATTAAATGTCCCTTTAGGAAAATAATAGCCAGCTTTCTAATAGTCTTATGCTGTTCATCAGCTGTTTCTCCAGGCAGGGCATCCACACCTAATTCTGCATCCATTTGCCTCTCACTGGAATTGAGTCCTGGAGTATGGTGCTCAGTTGATTAGCCAGTAAATGCACTTGTCCCATTTGGTAAGAAATGGAGCTGATGAGTTGATACATGGCTGCAGGTGTGAGTCCCTAGTCAGATCCCCTTCTCTGCATGTCAAGGTTGGGCCCAAATCTTTGTTGTCATGAAAGTCCTAACAGACAGTAGAAAAACCTAGATCGGTTTCACAATAGAACCCATTGATTGTATCAACAATTTTCAAGCCAATGCGAACAACATCAACATCATAGGAAGGCACTGTAACGTTCTGTGAGGTTCTTTTTATTCTTAGCGTAGACATCCACATCTTCATGGACACTTCCATTAGCATTTCTTGCATTGAAAAACGTTGGCAAACATTGCCAAGAACATTTACCCCTTGTGCTGTTTCCTTGGCCACTATTCGGTCATCATTCAGATGCAGCTGTTCTGTTCAGGCTTTTATCAGTAGAGGAAATCGTCTGTCTAATGCTTAATGCCAACAGTAACATCGCTGTTGACTTCTCCTCTTCTACTATTTCATGGTTGTTGTTTGATGTCTTTTTCACACTTGTCTAGACCAACAGCATTTGGTGATCGGTGCAGCAGTAGAGGACATTCTGGGGGCATTTGATCATCCTCCTAAAATGAATATTCTCTGGCATATGAAAACAAAAGCATTACAAAAATCAATGAGAGGGGTTCTTTACACATGCAGGCAAAGAGGATTCAATATTGTAGACACACCTCCTACAATCTCTACAAGTGTACAATACTATAAACTTGATTTTTCCCAACATCTGTGCAGAAGGTATGAGCTGATGCAGACCAGGGCAGAATGTATACATCTGGTTCTGCTTCTGCGTATGTGGGCACCACTAGATGCTATTAGGTACTGCTCCATGTTCAGAGTGGGTTTTTGTAAAAGCTCACTGCGTGAGCTAAAATACATGCACTCAACACTGATTGAGCAGACATTAAGTCTTGCTTAAATAATTCTCTGCATTGGCACTGCAAATGTCACCCAGGCATATTAGAATTGAGCAATTCTACACTATGCTATGGGCCACAGCATATTTCAATGGGATTACATAATTGTAAAAGGCTTCTGTTAATCAGGTCCTATGTGTCTTCACCGTGAACTTTCACTCGCCATTGTGAATAAGGTCCCACAACTGGCTGCAATGTTCTTGTGCATCTGGCGCTAGAAGAGTAATTACCAAGATTCAATCAGAAAAGGCCCGTGCAATGAGTTCAATGGTTCCATAAGCACAAGCTTGGTCTCTATGTGCTAATGATGCTCCTCGTCTTTCCTGTCAGTTAAACTCCCCCGCCTCCATATTCTACTTTGCTTACTTTGCTTTTCCTACATGGTCGCAAAGTCTTACCCACTATGCTGTACTAGTCTGTCCCAGGTCTTTCTCTCCTCTATGTGACTGACAGCGGGATTTGATTGCTTCCACCTTTTTCGAAAGCTGCCTTTCTTGGTTGGGCTGGCCTCTCCCAATATGAACCATATACACAGCGTGCTGCCTTTTCTGTGGCTGCCTGGAAAGCACGGCCCTATGCACACCTCAAGAGGTGGGGAACATCATGGTATGGTTAGCCCCGCTGCAATAAACTGCTTGCCCTGGGGGCACCAGCTAGCAGGTGAGCTCATGGGGTCAGCATGGATGCTTGCGTGTCTGCCCGCAGATCCTTACCTCACCGCCAACACTTCTGCCTGCTACACTGCTCTTGTCGGCCAACATGTGAGCCAAATTCAGTGACAAGAAAAGTTCTCAGAGGAATGTATCCTCGAAGCCTACCTGTTACTTCCCCCAGGGAGATTTGACCCTTTGCCTTCGATTTGAAACTTTATCGAAATAAAAAGCAAAACACTTAGCAATTTCAGCTTGCGTAAATAAATAGTAACCGTTCCAAGATGGCAGATCTAGACACCAAACATTGCCAATGAGTTTGGTTTACACATAAAACACTCCCTAAGGTACTCAAAGATCGGTGACACTATTGTGTAAGATATTCACCACTCTCCCACTCTCTTCCAGGAAGTAGCTTTACTGTGCTCAACAGAAAAGTATAAGGATGCTCACCAGGAAACATAAGAGAGCATAACAGGTTTTATTTGAGTTTCCAAGTAGCACACAGTAGACCCCCGCCTTCCCTTCAGGTCTCCCAAGCCAACTGCCTACAATCAAGCCTAAACATTCCCCTCACAGAACCGGATGACATCACAGACCACCTACATTCTAAGCATTACTGTACATCGCTGTGGTCTTCACAAGAGCTCTACATCTCTACATAATACATCCCCTTCCCTTAGAGAAAAAAAAAAACATCACCATATATATATATAACCTATGTACACTGAATTAACATATATGTAATACAACATACATTTAGCGTTGACAAAGGGTTGTCAAAAAGGTTTATGAAACTTTATCCTATATAAAAAAAACATAGATATATATACATATCTATATCACGAAACCCCTAAACACCTTGATTATAGGTCTTGGGAAATTGAAAACAGTGTTTACATACCTTAGCTATTTTAGCAATTCTTGACATATTCCACACCTGACAACTCTCCAACCTTGAGTACTTGCACCACCCGCACAGGGTTTGAATATAATACATCTCCTTTCCTCGATACCACACCTTTCTTCACCCGCATCATGCCACCAACCTCCACAACATTGGCTTTCCTAGGAAATTTCTCGTTAACCTTTCTTACCCACCGCTCTTTCCGTACATCCATCCTTTTTCTGATCTCTTCTACCACCCCATTGGTTTCTCTGGCTCTTCCCACCAACGCAGGAGACAACATGGTATTTGGTTTTCTACCTCTCATGAGTTCAAAAGCACTTAACCCCATTTCCACATGGGGAGCCATGCGCAGTGCATACAATCCTTCTTTCATAGCCACCTTTCGGTCACTCCCACACGCACCAGCCAACCTAACCGCATCCATGATGCTGCGATTCAGTATCTCGACCATCCCATTGCTCTGAGGCTGATAAAACACATTTCTCCAGATATTTTCTAAATATATCTCCTACAAACTGTGGACCATTATCAGTGAGTATGGTTCTGGGCAAACCCTCCCTCTCAAATAAATTCTCAAGAAACTCTACCATACTCTGACCAGTCACATCCCTTACCACTTGAAACTCACTCCATTGCGAAAATGTATCTATCAGGACAATCACAAATCTACCACGTCCATACCCTTAGTCCATTGGACCAAGAATATCCACAGCCAAATCTTGCCGGAAACCTCCCGGAACCTCTACTTTAATCATTGGCTGAAATCTAGCCTGAACATTTTTCCCCAATCTGACACATTCCTCACAACCTTTTCCACATAATGATCAAATCCTGGCTACCAATATTTCATCTTTATTATGTCTTTGGTTTTAAAAATACCAATATGACCCTGGTGTCCCACTTCGAGCAACCTTCTCCTCAACTCATCCCATCCTCATCACCAATATAAGGATGCTCACCAGGACACATAAGAGAGCATAACAGGTTTCATTTGAGTTTACAAGTATCACACAGTAGACCCCCAACTTTCCCTTCAGGTCTCCCAAGCCAACTGCCTACAATCAAGCCTAAACATTCCCCTCACAGAACCGGATGACATCACAGACCACCTACATTCTAGGCATTACTGTACATCGCTGCGGTCTTCACAAGAGCTCTACATAACAAAAAGCCCCTTAGCACCTAAAATATACCATAATTAAATTACAAAAGGTCAAAGATACATTTCCAAAACAGTGCAACATATATATAAACTTATCTTAATCATTGTGCCTCCTTGAAAGAAACTATTTGGGAGAAATACATAAAACCTGGAAGTGCATACAATACGAGACATGGATTGGCATCCCTCCGTTTTCATTTTCTTGGGAAATCAATTTATAATGTTGAGGGAAAACACCATCTTTAGATGGTGAACCTGGTATTAGATCAAACACCAACGTTCTCGTAGACACAGAGATGTACACACTCATACTGGGATACCAAGCATGGTGGGCAACTATCAGCACTTAAACTATGTCTCTCTGAAGCTATGAAAAGTGAACAGTATACATGTGTGGGCCTGGTAGTACAATATCAACTAAAATAACAAAGCGACCAGGTACACATATGCATGGACCTGGCGTGCACATATGCATGGATCTGGCATACCACACCGTTCAGGCAGACATTTACAATTAGGGAAGCAGAAAGGAAAACATACCTCTCCCATTTGTTGCCCACCATGAAATCATATCACACATGTTGACTCTAACCAAAGCCAGAATTAGCACAAACACTTCCACCATTTTTAATAGCAGCTGGCGAGGGAGTCAGACAATAGATTCCACAATTTACACCCATGTTGCCCTCTAGCGTGCCAGGCCCTGGTCTGCCTATGCCCGTGCCTTGCACCTTTTTCCCACTGTGGCACACAATGCCCCACTCCAACTTTCAAACCAGACTTCATCTGCTGCAAACAAGGAATGAGTCCACCCTGTGTCTGAGGATGTATTTTCTGGGTCTTCACAACCTCTCCCTTTTTCCCCCTATGTTTCTAGCCTCACTAACACCCTCACTGCTAAAATCGTTCATGTTTTACACCACACTCACGCCCAATTGGACGTCGCACAGATACTAACGTACAACTCCTCCCCACCCCTGCTGCTATCATCACCAAGACCACATCCATTGCCACTCTCCCAACCCGGCAGCTTCTCTTATGGATTTATCACCCAGTGTCGTTCCTCCCCCCGAACACAGAGAATCCCCACCATCACACAGGTGCGTGGCGTTTCTAACCTGCACTCATCAATACAACCGTTTTCAGGACCTACCTCTTTCTCTGTGCCACTAACAGTCCCACCCACTCATCATATTTACAGAGCTATGCACACAGCCAAGCCAACATTTGTGTTGTGTCAACGGGGACACTTACCTTACCGTGCCTATCAATCAGGACTCTTACATTCTCAATCCTGTAGAACTGTGCAGCACCAGCCACGCAGCCTCCCCCTCACTGTCACTGCAATGAAAAGCCAGAACACACTCATTCATGATTCCCTCCCAGGTTTTCATGGCGGCCATCTTCAGCTGGACCTCACTTTGAGGAGCGGCCGCGCATCCACATGTACCCTTTCATGAAAGGTAACGTTTTGACAAGATAAAAATCCATTTAGCCTTCCTAACATGATGCTGGGGTGCTAATAGTGTAGAAGGTCAGGTTGAGGTGTGTACACAACTGAAAATAGCCCATATCTCCCGTTAAGGACCAAACAAAGCTAAGTCCTGCCAGTTCGGGTTAGCAGGCCATTACCAGTGATGTCCGCCCCCGACCTCTGAGCTGGCCATTAATGCTCTCATGCAGACATATAGGTTCATTAAACCAATTATTTTCATCCTAGATCGTTTACCTAACAGAGGGCTTGCTCCTCGCCTTACCACATGTTCCACCTCCAGTAATGACTTAATCAATACAGTGTAGATACCTCATGAGCTACAAAGAAGGCTATTTTGCCACAAACTTGGTTAATATCGTGACACTGTTACTGATCTTCCTTTCACTAAATCACTGAAAGTTTCTAGGCTCTAGCGTAATTGTGCCATTGCTTTATCTATGTAACACGCCTATAACCGGCAGTTTTCTTTCAAAACTACAAAACCACAAACACTTCAACTTTGATGTGAAGAACAAAGCATGATGGAATCCTGAAGAGGTCCTGCAGTTCTGAAGTGAAATCATGGTAAGTGCATGCAATAATTAAAACAAGAAAAGTAACTGTTTTATAAACTCGAAGGTCCTTGAAAAGCAGAAAGACCAAGAAGGCGCAAATACCAGGTGGTTCAAGCATGATTTGCGGAAAATTAGTTAATAAGTTAAATCAATTGGCGCGTGCAAAACATAAATATGAATTGACAGATTAATTTACAATGACTTGATAAACACATACAAGAGTGCAGGAAAGATACCAAATGAAGAAAAGTACTTGGAGCACTCGATAGGTGGATTTAATAAAACCATTAAATCAACTCGGAAAGGCATCTACTTGCAACCCATATTCCTTGCTATAGGGACTTACCTTTAAACAATGAACAGAACTCAGAACGACTACATTAAAAAAAAAAACTTATAGAGAAATCGAGACACAATACAAGATCAATGGAACACGTTGAATCGACACGTGAGCATCTGATATGTATTAACTGAGCTACGTGTGTCTTAACTAAAAAAAAAGTGGTTCATATCAATGTTAAATTGTGCCTGTATACAATATTCGGCACCCCTGGTCTATCTCTGTGTGGATCCGGATTGTGCTGCTGGCGTCATTGCACGGCATGAATTACTTATTGGGTAAGAGTTTTCTCCCTCCTGTTTCTGCTGTACTCGCCAAATGTCACGCTTTGCACCTAATTTTGAGCCATACACACACACACTAGAGGAGTTTGAGTCTCAGCTAGCTCGGTAACGGTTACCGACTACTTGCAGTGGCAACAGTATATATTTTGGTGACAGCCGCGAGGGGCGATCACCACGCTGCACTTTTCTAGATATTCTCCAAAACGTTCACAAGGAGGACAGCAACAAGCCTGGCTTTCTAAGCCCTCAGCCTGGCAGCCAGAATGTATGCAATCCTAAACCCGAGCCAAGGGAGGCTCTCTTGTGGTCCGGACTTGGCTCAGGAGCCGCCTCGCCATTACGTAACAGTGACCGCTTGTCGGAGGTCCTTTCCCTAAGTTCTCGAAGGAGACTGAGGGTGCATGGGGATATCTCCTCGATGCTCATGGATCTTAAAGCACAAAATCCTATTGGCAATAACCTTGATAGGGATCTGGTCGGTCTGCCACAAATCATCAATAATAGAGCACCTTCTACCCCAGAACGATCAGATACCTTTTTCACCAGCAGTGACCACCCTAATGGGAGGGATAAAGAAATATGCTATGAAGGATTCTGATTATATCTCATCATCACCTTTAACTTTAGTAAATGGCCTTAGTAGAGCTGCTACTCATTTAGATGACACAACTCCTTCCCAGTTTCGTCATCTTAAAGAGAGCATTTTGAAAGAACTTCCTCAGTGTCTCAATCTACAGGATCTCTGTGTTCTGATGGACACTTTGAACAAGCTTGTTTTGGCCAAATGCCCGCATAGTGACAGCATTGCAAAACAGACTGCCACACAATCCCCCATAATTGTGTTGAATCGGCCAAAAACAATCAGAAAAGGGCTGCCATGTCAACATACTATTGGAGAGTCTGGATCAAGCCTCCCAAATCAACCTTATTAGACATTCTTTTCAGGTGTTATCTAGGACATCACTGGTCAATAATGAACATGCCAATGTCTCCAGCACTGACACCAAGGGTCTCGTCAAGGATACACAATCTGTAACCTCAGCATCGGACCACAATCAAGACATAAATTGTAATAAACAAGCTAAAGAAAGCAATATTGTTCCTAAGCAAACACCTATGCGGAATGTGAGGCAAAGTAAAAACCAAATGTCATGTATTAAAGACAGTAGCACTCATGCTTTTATTATGGACCAACGTAATTTTGTCATCTCGAATATCCAAAAGGTAACAGTAAGCAAGTCCAGAGAAGCCCTACGCAACAAAGTTTTAGTATGGTTGCATCAACGGACAGGACCTGGTGTTGTTAGACTCTCTGATTTTAAGGTAATTCATTGAGTTGACTTGAGTGAGTGGTGTTCCACACCTAATAGTGACTGTGTAATTGTGGGTTGCGGGACTAGTATGCTCCCACATTATCTTGGCAAGTCTAACTACTTCTCCAGAGGGGATACCAATTGTAAATTAATTCTTTAAGTGCATTGTTGGGGTATAATAATTAGCCATACCTCAGCTCCATTATGAGTATGGGCATATCATGGGATCGATTTTTGATTCATTGGGACCACTTGGTTTTTAGGATGTACTATAGTTAGCTTTATTTTCCATGTTATCTGTTATTTCTACCATTGTTTGTCTGTATGCGCCATCATGCCTATGGGTCCATTGAGCGCAATATCAATAAATAAAGTAAAGTATAGATTGCACCACCATTAGAGAATTTGTTGAATTTTTTCACCAACAATATAATGGGCAGGTCCTAGAGTCCAATGGAGCTGCCTTTTTCTGTAATTGCTCAGACATAGATGAGCATATACTCGCGCCTTACCCAAACATTAATTAGGAAAAAGAAATTGACTGCAGGGATGTGTGGTTTATTGGTCTCCAGTGGATATAGGGCCACCATGAACTCAAACCATTGCAATATCACTCTCTTAATGCCACTGTATGCCAGTGGGGGATTTATTCACTCAAATATGTTTATTGCGGAAAATCAATCAATAATTCATCATTTTATATACAATCCAGTATAAGATCTCAATACAGACAGTGACATTGAAACAATTCATTATACGTGATGGAAATATAAATAAAATATAAATAGTAATATTAAAAAAATTTAAGATAGCAGATACACATATCAGCAGGATAAGGAAATATTAGTTTGCCGTGCTCAATACAATTTTAAAACCTCATTGTATGGGAGAAAAGAGAGAAAACATATTTCACATAAGAAAGTCTAAAACATCTTCTAATAATGATGTAAAAAAAGTATTAACCTCTCCTCCCCCGTTGAGTCCAGCACATTATGTTTCCTTTTGCGCAGTTCCATTCGAAGGTAAGTTAGCAAAGACCAACCAACTTTGGGAGAAGCTGCCCACAGTAAATATAGTAGCGCTGGGTGGCATTGTACCACTCTGTTAAAATTCTTTTCAATGTGTCATTTCTAATTCTTGAATAGACAGGACAACATAGCGAAAAATATCAAAGATCTTTGTTAGATGCTTGACGGAGCGGGCACAATTTGTCAATTTAATTATTCGACCATGTAGATTGAATGTAAGGGAGTTCTAAGTGTAACCCATAATTTGCTGATGATCGTGGTAGGCCAAGAATTTCCTTGAAAAAGCTGTTCTCACACACTTGAACATCATTCGTCTTCCAAAACCCCCATAATTCCATACCATGCTTTTCAAATGAGGAGGATTTTTTAAAGTATACTTTGATGATTAGGTGAAGGGGTTTAACGCTATATGTATACATACACTGACGACCCCCCACGCCCCAGTGCCTGTTTAAAGAATTGCATTATTTGTTGATATAGGGGACCACTGAACATGTTGATGAAAAGCAAACTCCTAAGTAATCAAATTCAGTTAGCTGGGGAATTGTGCATTCTTTGTTCATTATTACCGGGAATCTATGTAGTCGTCTGGCCCTATGGCACACCATTGCTGCTGATTTCTTGGCATTAACATGTAGATCTAGATGGTTCATAACATACCTGTACTCTGTGATCAGGCCTCTAAAGTGAGCGAGAAGTACAGGTTATAAGCACTGTATCGTCAGCATACTCCCAAGTCGATAGTCCCATGGATCCTAGTTTGGGAATATATGCGGTAGCTGCGGTCAGGGTGGAGTGAAGACTGTTAATAGAAATAATAAAAAATAAGGGTGCCAGCATGCATCCCTGCCAAAACCCTGTTCATACCATAAAAGTGTCAGTACAGTGCCCATATGGACCCCTTCTAACACATGCATTTGTATTCTGTTGTCTGATGCCCCATAAAGGGAGTATAGACAGTAGTTTGGCAGGACATTCGATAGACCTGAGCCCAGGCCAGAGTTCATGGTGATTGACCTTGTCAAAGGCAGTGCTCAGGTCAATGAAGGCCAAGTAGACCAGCTATTTTTGGGGTGGATTAATAAAGCACAACCTAGCAGGGAAGCAACGCATCCAAGCATTGCCAGAGAATTAACCTGCTGAATCAGGCATGCTTGAAATGTGAGGAGGAACTCTGTTTCAGGTGGCCAGGTCTCCTTATAGTTAGGCCAGTTAGCAAATACTCCAATACAGCTGAATCTGAGATCTCTGTGTTACCCACTGGGATACATCGGGTTCAGAAAGCTCATTAATGCTGCTGCTTCTGCTAAAGAGTGGTCATGTGTCTAAGGTGCCACGTGATTCCCGATGGCACCTACTCAAACGTTTGATCTTTTGAGGGTGATAAATGAGTAGCATTGAGTTTGGTTATGGTGGTAAGTGCTGCATTAAAACAAATGTTATAATAGCTACAATAACATAGGTGTGATCAGCTGAAACATGGATAGTTGCATCTGCAGATGTTGACAGTCCACAGCATACGCTTCTGAACAGCAGCTGTGTATAAATACACAAAGACAGAAAGAGTGATGAGGTTTGGCTGGTGCAGGTTTGTCCAACTCCAGGCCTCGAGATACCCCTAATTAATTGTAATGATATAAATTTGCAAAAAATACTTCTAAATGTATGCACATTTTTCCTCATGAATATGTGAAAAATGCCTAAAATTAAATAAGTATTTTAATGTCAATTTGGAGGATATTTTTTCCACCTGTGGGAGGGGCGCTTCATTCCCCACAGCCATCTGTTCCCCTGGGTCAGCCTGTGACCAGAGGGTTTTATTAGTCCCTTTAAACTTTGCAGCTTGCTCTTTGAAGTGGGTGCAGGAAGGGCGCACACCTCCTAATGAAGCCTTAGCCACACTTTGCCTACTTTGAAATCTCTGGGCTCCTGCCTTCATGTCTGGCAGAGCAGGGAATTTTGACATCCTCAACAGCATCACATTTTATTGCGGGATGGTTCACCAGTTGGAAGCAGGGCTTTTAATTGTGAAGTTTCTGCCTTCAGCAAGGAACAGTTTTTTTCCGTTAGTCAGTGTCTCTTCAAGGTGACTGGAGTCTTGTGGGGGGATAAATAATATACATTGCTTTGGTAAACCTCCCCCCCCCCCGCCACAGCACATTTCCCTGACATTTTCTGTGCGAGCACTGTGGCTTGTTAAAGCCTGATTTTCGTCTAATGTTTAAAATCCTGTCTTGCAGGTCACAGGATACTTGTTCTGCTTTTTGAGCAAGATTGCATTTGCTGTTGGTCCATTGATAATGAGGGTAGGCCCCCTTCCACATGGTTCTTTAATTTGATATTAACAAACAAAAAAGCCAAGCCGTTTTTCTTTTGTAGTGTTAAAAGGGCTGCTGTTCAAGAGAAAGAGAAAGCAAAAGCTGTTTCTGATTCTAGTGTTGAAATTCTTTCCCATCATGTGAATTAAAAGTAAATCAAGGCTGTTTTTGGATCCAGTGTATAACTTCTTGTCCATGTGTAGCGATTTACAGGAATTATACTCTAAAGGATATGGAAATTTGGTGAGCGATCTGAGAATGATAATATCGGACCAGTTTTGGTCAACTATCTTTGAGGGGGAGATTAAGGTATACATTGGGGCAGATTTGTATGTTTGGAAGAGAGCAATTTTTTAGGGGATAATAATTTTGCAATGCATTTTATGATAAGATTTATATTGGTGGTATATTTTGCTTAACCTGATTGGTATTTTATGAATTTTATGTTTTTTTTTATGACTGTATAAAAGCATATCGATATACCGGGAATTTTATGTTCTATGCTGATGAATTGCTGTGATTTGAAATTTGATATTAATATTGCAAGTATAGAGTTAGAATCAAAATTGAATTGCACTATAAAAGGAAAGGGATTTGTAATTGTATTTTTTTTATTTTGGTTTTTTAATATTGTATGATAATGATTTGTAATTGTGTATGCTATAGTAAGGTATAGTATAGTATAGTATAGTATGCCACCTAAAACCATGCCCCTATTCGAAGAACAGTTAAGCGATCTACTGGCCCAAATCTGTACCACTAAAGGCCCAATTATCATTATGGGTGATTTTAATCACTGGGCCAACAACCAGCAGGACAAAGCAGGCACTAAGCTGATGGATACCATCACCTCTCTTGGCCTTACTCAGTGGATGAAGTCGCCTACGCAAAATAGGGGTCACACTTTGGATTGGCTTCTGTCCCAAAATGCCAATATTTCCAATATCTCGGCCACACCATGCATCTGGTCTGACCATTTTCTTATTCAAGCCAAGATTTCAGTACCATCCCCTCTCTAAAACTCAACGCCCACCCACGTATACAGAAAATGTCTCGTATTCTGAAGAATCTAAAAGCTCCTAATTTTACCACACTGCTGTCCTCTAAACTTCAACCCCTCGATAACTTCACGGTATCCTCTGAACCTATCAACCACTTGTCTAACAACATCAAAGAAACAGTAAACGATCTTGCCCCACTGAAAATGAAGACAATAAAGACTGAAACCATAAAGAACACGTGGTTCACCAATGAAATTCTTGTAGCCAGACAAGAAAAAAGAGCACTCGAAAGAGCCTGGAGGAAGGATCCTAACGACAATACACAGGCTAAATACAAAAAATCCATCCTTAATTATAAAAAACTCATCACAGAAGCAAAGGCCACACATTACAATGCAAGAATAGTGAATGCTCAATCTAATACAGGGGAGTTTTTAAAATCCTAGCAGAACTCCAAAGTCAGCCCCCAACCACTCACAACATCATCAAGGACAATAAATGGTGCCAGAGTATTCATGAAGCTTTTTCACTCAAGATTGACTCTCATAAGGAAAAAATAAAAAAAGCCCTAGGCAATGTAACATCCACTCAAAACATTACTGACACCACTTCACCCAGCAACTCTGAAAACGATATTCCTCAATTCTCTTTTAAACACTATACTGAAGATGAAATATTTAAAATCATAGAAGACCTCAAAGACACGTCCTGTCCTGCGGACGACTGTCCCACAAGCACTCTTAAAGAGTCTTTAGAAACTCTGGTTCCATGGATCACTAAACTGGTTAACCTCTCTTTTGATGAGGGTCTGGTGCCGGAACTGTTAAAGCCGGCATGGATCACACCCTTGTTGAAAAAGGAGAACCTCGATCCAGCGAATAACGACAATTACAGGCCTATTACCAACGTGCCTTATGTTCTCAAAATAATCGATAAATTGGCCTACTTACAGCTACAGGCCCATGTCGAAAAATACAATATCCTGGGCACCCGTCAGTCGGGCTATAGGGCACGTCACAGGACTGAGACAGCTATGCTAGATCTCAAATCTACCTTAGCTAGCATAGCTGATAATAATCAAGCTGCCCTGCTCATGTTACTTGACCTCTCCGCAGCCTTTGACCTAGTTGATCACAGCTTACTGGTGTCAAGGCTCGGAGAGGTAGCCAAGTGCTCCGCAAATGCATCCAGATGGATTGCCTCCTTTCTGGGTCCCAGAATGGTGAGAGTTTGCGTGGGCGATAGCCAATCTTCTCCAATTTCTCAGACATGCGGAGTTCCGCAGGGCTCCTGCCTTTCGCCCTTGCTCTTCAATCTATATATTCGTCCCCTTCTTGACCTCTTAAACAAACTAGGCGTACAATATACGAACTACGCCGATGACACTCAGGTGGTTATACAGCTGAGTGGCCCATATAGCAGCGATTCTGCAACCATCAACAAAATATATAAAGCTATACAAGATTGGATGGCCTGCAACTCTCTTGCCCTTAATGATAAAAAAACTGAAATCCTCATCGTGGCATCTAAAAACATTAGGGCGAAACTAGATCCCGACTATGCTAGCTTCCATATTGCTGATAACACCATTCTCGTCCAGAAGAAGGTCAAGACCTTGGGAGTTGTTCGCGACGAAGATCTGTCAATGAAATTTCACGTTTCCAGCATTAAATCAAGCTGTGGTCTCATAAATACGAGAATAGGGTACATTCGCCCATTCAAATCACAAGAGAACTGCGCTCTTCTTTCCACCGCACTAATTAATTCTAGACTGGATAACAGCCTCCTTGCGGGCACCACAGCTTTCAATATCCAATCATTACAAGTGGCTCAGAACAATGCTGTGCGCAATATTTTCATTCAGTCCCGTCGCACACACATTTCCAATTTCAGGAAAAAACTTCATTGGCTCCCTGTCAAACATCAGATAACCCATAAAATATTAACCACGACCCATAAATGCCTTAGTCTCAGCAGTCCCACCTACCTGTCAGACCGCATAAGCATTAAGCCAAACGTCAGGAACCTTCGGTCATCCTCGGCCATTATTCTCAAACAGCCAAAAACTAGGACGGCTAAATTTGGAGGTACTACTCTTGACGCACAGGGACCCCTACTATGGAATAAACTTCCAGCCCAGATGCGGCAGATTCAGAACTACACCGTATTCAAACGCGCCGTAAAAACATAGTTTTTCAACATGGAATAAATTCTTTGACTTATCTCCTTCTCTGCTCTATACAGGTTACTCTATATGTTTGTCTGTCCTGTTAAGTTTCTATGAGCGCCCTGAGGCCTACGGGCATGTTGGCGCGTTATAAGAATTAAAATAAATAAATATAAATAAATAAGGTTTTTATTAACCAAATTGCACTTAAAATAATTTTTTTCAAAAATAATAACTTCTTGTCATTCTGTTGAAATAAAAACAAGGAGTGCTGTTTTTGGGTGCAGTGTGTAACTTTTTGTCATTCAGGTGAAATCAAAGCAAAGTAGGGCCATTTTTGGGTTGCAGTGTTCAATGTGTTTAATTGTGGCTTTTCAGGTGGAAGCGGTTTCTGTTTAGGGCCTTTAAATGACCCCACACCTCTGTCACATCTAGAGAAAATTGTAATACTAGCTTGTTTCAAATCTAAACAGAATTGTGAAGACTAGCATTGCATCACATCTAGACAGAATTTTGAAGATAAGCATTGTGTCACATCTAGACAGCATTGTGAAGATTAGAATTGCATCATATCTAAACAACTGTAATACTAGATTGCATCATATCCAGACAGAATTGTGAAGATTAGCTTCTGTTACCTCGAGACAGAATTGTGAAGATTAGCTTGCATCGCATCTGGACAGAATTGTGAATGTCCACTTGCACCACACCTAGACATGATTGTAAAGATTAGCTAACGTCACATCTAGACGTAATTGTGAATGTCAGCTTGCACCACACCTAGACAGGATTGAAAGGATTATTTTATGTCGCATCTAGACATAATTGTGAATGTCAGCTGCACCACACCTAGACAGGGTTGAAAGGATTATCTTATGTCGCATCTAGACATAATTGTGAATGTCAGCTGCACCACACCTAGACAGGGTTGTAAAGATTAGCTTGCGTTGCATATAGACATAATTGTGAATGTCAGCTTGCACCACACCTAGACAGGATTGTAAAGATTAGCTTGGGTCGCATCTAGACAGAATTGTGAATGTCAGCTTGCACCACATTTAGACAGGATTGTAAAGATTAGCTTGTGCGGATCTAGACAGAATTGTGAATGTCAGCTTGCACCACACCTAAAGAGGATTGTAAAGATTAGTTTGCATCGAATCTAGACAGAATTGTGAAGTCAGCTTGCATCACATCTAGATAGACCTGTAAAGATTAGCATTGCACCACATCTAGACAGGAATGTGAAGAATAGCGATGCCACCTACCAACTCCACTAAACAAGCTCACCCCTCTGCATACACATATAAAACTCTAACTAAACACAACCATACCTCTAATACACTACAAAGTGCACACACTTCACCACACTGCCGCAACAAAATATACTGCACATAATCTCACACAACAGCACACAACGGCTCACAACCAAAAAGCACACCTAAACTCAGTGAACGGTGCAAATCGAACTGAGGCTGCCAACAGTACATCCCCGCTCCCTTGCCTTTCTCCTGCTCAATCCTACTAACCTTCCTACCCTATTCCCTTTTCAGAACCGCCAGAGTGACTGGGGACCGCTCCAGTGGTAAGGGTGCGTGGTAAAATACCTTTACCATTAACATAATGCACACTGGGCCTAGTGTTAATTTCATTTTTCATAGCACTGACACTAACAATAATGTGTTTGGGACCATAGACCATATGTGCTCATTCAGACATCCTCGGGAATTGGATGCAAAGATAAAATGGTTGCAACATTTTTAATTCCTTTAGGATGTGGAGCTTTCTTTCTGTAGATAAAGAGCAGTATTACAGAAACCATAAGCTAATGAAAGTGCACTTAGCAATAAGGAAAAATCTGCCCTAGTGCAAAAAACATATTCTCTCAATACATTTTTGCACCAGTGCAATGCCTGCCATAGTCGTATTCCTATCCCTGTGCCCTGTTACACACATGCATTGAAATTAAATATTTGTACCCTCTAATATGGTCAATGAGCCTGAAACATGTATGGGTTTGTTGGTGTTCTCAGGCAGAAGGGATGTGACCTGGCAGTTCAGGCTGGAATGTCCGTTTTGGGATGGATAGATCCTGATTTCCATATGGTTTTTCCCATTCTGTAACGGCATGACCAGCTACAAAACCATGGTCTGGAGAGTTGCCCAGATCAATTGCAGAGGCTGTTAATCATTCAAAACCATCCGACTGTTACCAGGTTTGGTGTAATCTTAGTCTTTGATAATAGAG